>NW_027255927.1:2486100-2830600 GCF_043229965.1 Drosophila suzukii | reverse complement strand
ACTTAAAATTTTTTCGATGGTACCAATTTTTTTAAAGTAAAAAAACTTTTTTCGCACTTTTTTATTTTTTAACTCGAGTTGAGATAAATCGAATTCGGTCATCAAAGACTCATTTTACAGGTAATATTATGACCTTTAACTTTCTTTTACTCATCATTGAGTTCCATTCATTAGTTTAAAAGCTACATTTCGTCAAAGTTGATAAATTTTTTTTTTTTTTTTTAATGCTTTGCTATTTATTTATTGAATCTTCTCCCTTTGGATACTAACAATAAGTGTATCAAATCTTAGACTAATTAATCTAACTCACAGTCATATGACTGATGTTGTGCTAAAGGGGCCCGAAAGTTATAGCTGGCTTGGCAGGTCGTTGCGTTGTAGACGGGATCGGCTGGAAACCCAAGTCAAGCCTCTTGCGAGGCGATTGGGGTGCACAGAGAGTTTTTCGTTGTAGGACGCTTTTTGTTTGTCTATTTCATCTTTTACGGTAAGAATGCTTAGGTCCCTGTGGATGTTTTGGTTGCGAATATACCATGGTGTCCCAGTGATAGTTCGCAGGATTTTCGATTGAACGCGGTGTATAATGTCTATGTTGCTTCTTCTGGCGTTCCCCCATAGCTGGGAGCCATATGTCCAGATGGGCTTGAGAGTGGAGTTGTAGAGCAAAACCTTGTAGTCCAGACGCAGGGGCGAACGAGCGTTAAGAATCCAGTGGAAGCTGCTGGCCTTTAGTTATAGATGTACTTTCTTGCGTTCGATGTGTCTTCTCCAGGTTAGTCGTCTGTCAAGGTGCACGCCGAGATACGTTACATCGTTGACTTGGGGAATCTGCGTATTATTCAATAACAGTGGAGGGCATGTTTGCCTGTTGAGAGTAAACGTTGTGTTTACATTTTTGTTCATTTATTTTAATCCGCCAATCAGATAGCCACCTCTCTACTACGAGGAGGTGGTTTGCTAGCTGTGTTGTGGCTCGGCCTGGGCACCTCGAGCGACTTAAAATTGCGGTGTCGTCAGCGAACGTAGATGTTGTTAGCTGCTCGTCCGTGGGAATATCCGCTGTGTATAGAAGGAACAGAGTAGGCCCTAGCGCGCTTCCTTGCGGGACTCCAGCTTTGATAATGTAGTCGTCGGATGTTGTTGTATTGCATCTTACTGCGAAGGTCCTGTTGTATAGATACGACTCAAAAAGCTTGTGAGTGTAATCAGGTAAGTGTGTTTTGATTTTGTGCATGAGGCCATCTAGCCATACTCGATCGAAGGCTTGAGATACAGCGAGGAATATTGCGCTGCAGTATTCGCGATGCTCAAAGGCTGTGCGTATTTCTGATGTTATTCTACTAACTTGTTCGATTGTTGCATGGTTTTGACGAAATCCAAATTGATGAGCAGGGATAACATTGTGTGCTCCTAGATATGGTGTTATGCGAGTTAGAAGGCATTTTTCGAACAGCTTAGACAGACACGATAATAAACTAATTGGTCTGTAGGATGACGGAATTGTGTGGTCTTTTCCGGGCTTCGGTATCATAATGATAATAGATTTTTTCCATTTTTTCGGATAGTAGCCGAGAGTTATGATCCCATTGGAGAGCTTACAAATATCCTCAATGGCAGAGTTTGGAAGTTCAATTAACATTTTTGGGGTTATTTGGTCGCCGCCAGGGGCCTTTTTCGGTTTCAGTTCCCTAATGACTTTCGCGATCTCCTTTGGCTGAAATAATGGTGGTAGGGAAATAGATTCAGATTCGATTTGTGGTAGGACAAATGAACTAGTGGCAGGGTTCGGCAGGCAAACGTTTCTGAGATGTAAAGCAAAAGTTTCGGCTCTATCTTCGTCGCTGCGGTCCCGCTGCCAGATGAATTTCTTATCGGAGTGACATTGGAGAGCTCAGATTTGGGTGAGCCCTCCACAGAGGATGTTTTGTACTGGTTGGCGAAAGTTTATAATTTTACCGCAGCTGTGCATTTTCTGTTTCTTGCTTTAGAGCTCGATTTAGTGTGCGAGTGGCTTCCTTAAGACGTTGTTTTGATGACGGCGATCTGTTGGTTTGCCAGGCACGTCGCAGGCGCCTTTTTTCTAGGACTAGCCGTTCAATTTGAAGATTTGTTTTGAAGTGGTTGGTTTGCACGTCCCTGCCGTGTGGTGTTGAGATAGTGGCTGCCTCCACGAATACTTCTTCAAGTGCATCGGTAGAGCAGTCGGTTCGATTCGATGTTGAAGTGAGGGGTTGATTGGATGTGTGAGCTTACATACTTTTTATATTTTAATCAGTTTGTTCTGTGCGACGTCAGCCTGAGGGGGTGATCTGTGGTTTTTGTGCTTTGAAGAAGAATTATTAGCACTGGCGAATGGTCTGACGACAGGTTCGAAAGCGCTTTGGCGCTTATTATATTGCGGAGAATGTTTTTTGACACCGCAAAGTCTATTAGCTCTGGAACTTTCTTTGGGTCTGTTGGCCAGTATGTGGGGCTGCCAGGAGAAACGTAGTCTTATTTGTTGTTCGGTTTTATGATTGCATTGTATAATTGCCTTCCTTTGGGAGTCACAAGGCGTGATCCCCAGTGCGTGTGTTTGGCATTATAGTCCCCTGCAGCTATAAAGCGGTCTCCAAGCAAATTGTAGAAGTCCATGAATTGTCCTTCAGAAATTGTAAAGCGAAGCGGGCAGTAGACAGCGGCTATGGTGAGGTTTCCGTTGCCTGACTGCACTTTGATAGACGTGGCTTGCAAGTAATTAGTTGAAAACCTTTGGTGAAAGTGGTGCTTGATACGTTCCCTGATTAGGATGCCGGTTCCGCCGTGGGCTTTACCATCTGGATGGTCTGTGCGGTAGAAAGTGTAGCCTCTTATTTGGAAGTTGTATTTGTTTGTGAGGTGCGTCTCTAACAGTAGCATAATGTCGATATGATTTTCATTCAGGAACTGTGTTACTTCAAGGTTGTGCCGTGAAACGCCATTGGCGTTCCACATTGTTATTCGTAGATTTGCCATCTGATTATTTAGACTGCTTAGCTGCAAGTAGCTGTAACACCATGTTCTGGTTTTGAACCAGTGTTTGCATGGTCGTTTTCATGAATGTTGCACGGTGACCATCATAGTTTCCAGAGTGCTTTGCGACTGTTCTAGGATCTGCTGAGCGTTTCCTAGATTAGACTGGAGTGGGTTTTCCGTCCCCGATCGAAGGGCATCGGCGTATGAGAATCCCTTCTGGGTATTTAGTTGACCAAAGGAGGATCTTGTAGCCGTGCCGAAAAATACTTCCGGCGTCGTACGCGAGTAAGTGTACGCATTTTGGGTATTCTGATGACGCGTTGCTATCACTTTTCGCATGCGGTCCTTCATCTCCTTGTAGACCGGACAGCCCCTGTAGTTTGCCGTTTGGTTACCTTGGCAGTTGCCGCATTTTTTCTTTTTGGGGTCTTCTTTGTTGGCAGGGCAGTTAGCCGAATTGTGGAAGTCTCCACAAGCTAGACAGACTGTTCGAAGCGAACAGTATGCCCTGGTGTGTCCATACTCCTGACAGTTTGTGCATTGCACTGGGCCGTTCCTTTTATGTGGCTCTTCCACGTTAATTTTTCGATGCAATAAGTATTGCAGGTTATAAATGGGGTGCACTTCATTTTTCTTCAAGACTCTGCTGTCTGGCTCCAGCTCGACCCTGAAGAGTGGTTGCGGCTCTTTTTTCCTGTTTATAATGTTATTGACGTTCTTTGCAGAAAACCCTTTTTCCTTGAGAGCATCGATAACTTCCTTGCCGGTTACGTCGGGCTCGATTCCTTTTATTACCACTTACAGGCCCTTGCTGCTTTTTAGTTGGTACGTGTAGTAGCTTTTCCTAGCTTCCTCCAGGTATTTGGATACTGCTCGGAAATGTTCTTCAGATTTGGTCTGAAGCTTGGTTTCATGGATATCCCCTTTTGTGACCGGAACAACATGAAAGTTTCCGTCCCCGGTCAGCGCAATAATTTTGTTGACCAGGGCGTTCGAGATTTTCTCCCTAATGTAAATTGGTGGGGGCTTAGGTTTCGGTTGGGTCTCCTTTTCTGCTAGAAGCGCAAATCGATTGCTGTCGGATCTCCCGGGTAATATATCTTCTACTTGGACACGGTTTATTTTTGACTTGTTACCTACCGCGGTGTTCTGCGGGCTAAGCTTACGCTTGATATGGATGTACCGATCTAGTCCGGTCTGTATGGCCGGACCCGCTTGCTGAATTTTGTTTTGGTTTTGATTTGGTGTCGTGGTTTTTGTTGCCGTTGTATTTAGAGCTGCGGTTGCAGTCGATTCCGAAATAATAGTCGTAGCTGTGGTTGTCGTTGGTTTTTTTTGCCGTAGCTGTAGTTGTTGCTGACAAACTTAGTGCGGATGCAGAAGTTTTACCGTTGCATGTTGTTGGTGCGCCAGGGGTCGAAACTGATGGTGGGGGGGTTTTGCATTGTTGACTCCACGCCGTCGGAGTAGGGGTAGCCGTAAGTAAGCATGGCGAGCAAGATCGTGCTCTTTGGCTATCGACCGACAGTAGGGTCGTTTTTTGCACTTCGCTATCACGCGTTGAGACAATCGAAAAGTAACCGTCTCTTCGGCTCGCGGAACTGAGTCGCTCTTTATTCTGTTCGTAGCTCATTGAGCTTTTATTAGCGTGGCACTTATTTATTATTATAAGATGAAAAAAATGTATGTGCTAGTTAAAGTCATTACACCGATTTTGTGTTGAAACCTAAATTTCTTTGGGTTTTAGCGTCTTTTCGCTTATTTGAAATAAACCAGTTTAGTTTTTGTGTTTTGTTTGCATTTAGTTTATCAACTTTCTTGCACTTTTCGCAGAGCTCGCACAAGACACGTCCACTCTCTTCAGCGGTCGCGACTTATCAGCTACATTTCGTCAAAGTTGATAAATTTGAAAAAAATGCAAAAACGCTGGCATAAATTGCTTCTTTAAAAATACACGCCTAAAAACCGAAATTAGTTTTATGTTGTTTTCTTGAAGGCTGAACCTTAACGGAGAATATGCACCATTAATCACGACAATCCGTTGGTAAATCGATTTTTTATAGATTTTTAAACGTATACACCCAAGTATAGTATTCGGGAGCAGCGGCCGTTAAACAATATTTTAAATTTTCAGTGTTGGGGAACGTAAGATTTTGGTGCAAGTTGTTATGCATAACGTCAGTTTCCTTGCTATTTCCTTGCTAAAAATATATGAGTATATACAGCTGCGGCAACAAAAATAGCACCAGTGTGTAGGCAATTCTTCTTTGTGCTACAAAATGGTAATTTATTGCAATATTTTTATTCTGTTTGTAAGGGTAAGTGGGTTACATATCTATTAACTAAAATAAAAGTGGTTACGCCCACAATGCGGATGGTTTTTAAAATTTCAATACATTTATCAAAAAAGTAGCAAAGTTATGCGGCAACAAAAATAGCACCACTTAAAGAAAAGGCTTAAAAAACTTAAAATTAACGCGATTTGAAAATTTTTTTTTATTGAAATGTATGATTTCATACATTTTAAGGTAAAAAATATTGTTCTAAAGCTTGGGCTGCAACAACAACAACAACAACAACGACCGACCTTGACGTCACTAGACACCAGAATTTTCCCTTGGCAAAATTGTTGTCTGGCTCTTTCAAAATAGCTCACGGGCAGTTTTTTTTCTTTGGTTTTGCATTAAAAACATAGGTTTTTAACATTTCTGCAAAGATTTTCGATGTGTTTTAGTTCTGGGGCTTGTAAGGTCCCCATTATACCATTTAGCCTTAGGGTTTTAAAACTTTGGACGTCTTTCTATCTGATTTTTTTGGTTTATAACCGTGGAAAAGCTTCCAAAATAAATTAGTGTTGTATTACGAATAAAATTGCATCACAATTTCTGAGCTATCAAGGTGAACATGTTGATCCTGTATGGGTTTACATTATGATATGGTACCAACATTATAATACGAGAATATGCCCATACCATGATACTTGCTTCACCATTATTATTCTTTGCAAATGTGAATTGGGGACTCAATTTTGGATATGTAGGTTATCTGATGTGAATTTAAAGTCCGCCAGACCGCCTTATTTAATACTAGTCCTTCAAATTTACCCATGCTCTGCAGTCTAGGGAGATTTTTTTTTTTTGGACGTCAAGCGCATAATTTTTGTTTATGTACATTATATCCAACTTTTTATGTACTTACAAATATTAAAAAAAAAAAGCGACTTTATAGGCGCCTAAAACGGGACCTACTTGCATTCATGCACATGACTTTTTAACAGTTATGGGGTCATTGCGGCTTTCGTACTGCGTGCTATTCTTTTGTGTTCTTGTTTTAGGTAACTACTAGTCATTATTTTAAGGAATTCTACGATTCAACTTATCTTTTGCATTGCCTTTATAAATTAGCTTTTTAAATGTCCTTCTATCTGTATCATTACAGCGCGCTAAATGACCGCGCTTTTATTCATTATTTTACCAATTCATTTAGTAGTACTTATTCCTAATACAACAAAACGAAAAACAGCCAACAAATCTGAGCAAATGAAGTTGTATACCCAAAAACCGTTAATAGTGCTATTTTTGTTGCCGCATAATTATGCTACTTTCTTCATAAATGTATCGAAGCTCTAAAAACCATCCGCATTACGCCCACAACCACTTTTTTTTTAGTTAAAGGATATGTAACCCTACTTACCCTTACACACAGAATAAAAATATGGCAAAAAATTACCATTTTGTAGCAGAAAGAAAAATTGCCCACACTTTGGTGCTATTTTTGTTGGCGCAACTGTACGTTTAAAAATCTGTAAAAAATCGATTTACCAACGGATTGTTGTGATCAATGGCGCATATTCTCCTTTAAGGTTCAGCCTTCAAGAAAACAACATAAAACTAATTTCGGTTTTTAGGCGTGTATTTTTAAAGAAGCAATTTATGCCAGCGTTTTTGCATTTTTTTCAACTTTTTCAACTTTGACGAAGTGCAGCTTTTAAACTAATGAATGGAACTCAATGATGAGTAAAAGAAAGTTAAAGGTCATTATATTACCTGTAAAATGAGTCTTTGATGACCGAATTCGGTTTATCACAACTCGAGTTAAAAAATAAAAAAGTGCGAAAAACGTTTTTTACACTTTAAAAAAATTGGTACCATAGAAAAAATTTTAAATGCCCTTTTCTTAATCAGGGAGATGTATCTTACCAGAAAACAAAGGTTTCCTGAAATGCGTATTTCATCAATTTTTTATTGTTAACTGGTGTAATCAGCTGGTCTATCCGAGTGTAAGTAACCAGCATTCTCACTAAATTCTATAGTCTCCATAATGGCATCCCACAAGAATCGGCCCTCTCTGTGGTATTGTTCATTATCGCCTTCCAGTCCTTAAATAACATTAGACTTAGACATAATCAAATTAGACTTTAAATATATGCAGGCGATTTTATTTTTAGCAAATGTAAAAAATCCTTAATGAAATCCAAATCTGGGAAAACACTTCCGGTGAGACCCTTGATGTATATTGTTCAGGCCCACTGTCCGGCGAATCTGGACTGGCCCCGCTATCCAGCTGCACCAGCTGCACCGCTCTACCGCTCTCCCGCTCTCCCGCTCTCTCGCGCTCCCGCTCTCCTGCGCTGTTCCTAGCTCCCGCCATGAAGTCTCCGCTGCGCTTTGGAGCGCAGAGCGGAGCTTAGACTAAGTCAGTTCGATTTCTGAAGTTCAGTAGAATAAACCGCGGTCGTACCCCCGCCTACTTTTACCCAGTTAACTTCTTGTGCACATTTATTTCCGACTAAGGGGCAAATACGCGTTCGAGTGGTTTCTCCCCTACAGCTTCATCAGCACCAGCAGCAAACCGCACCAGCAGCAAGCCAGCGAAGCCCAGCGAACCAGCCCGCCGACGCCGACCGTTTTCCCGCCGTCGCCTCCCACGCCATTCCACCAGCGCCAGCACGGTACCCCGCTGCCCCCCGGCGTACATTTTGATCCATTCGAGCCGATAAGATAAGTAAAGCTTTTCGTCTTATTAATTGCCGGTCTGCAGTCAGCCACTCGAAAATAATTCGTTTGACTTTCTGTACGATTTGTCCAAAATCCTAGTCCGATTAAATCCGACAACGGCAATTAAAAATTACTTCGCCATTTTTTTCTTCGATTTTCCTTTTGCTACGTGCGGCCATATTGCCAATTTTTTCCGACTCCTTTTTTAATTGCATTTGGCCGCTCATCCATACTTACATACACATATACAAAATCGAAAAAAAAATTCCAAGCTTAGAAAAAATATTGTGCAAATATAAGCCAAGCATACAGTGAGAATTATTAAATTTCTAGTGTTCTGCCAATTCAGGCCCCCAAAACTTTTCAAGATTTTTCTCTCTGTATATCCGCAGCCGCTAAAATACTTGCACATATTTTTTCGTTTTTCCAAATACAGTCCACACACAATAAATCGAAAATTTCCACAACAACACATACCCCGCCGGCAATAATTATTTAATAAATTTAAAACCGGCGAAAATTACATACATACAAATATATTACATCCATACAAATATCTACATCCATACAAATATCTACATATATACACATATCTACATACAGTCACATATAATTTTTAACTCCACCATCCCGTTCCGACTAATTAAAGTTTTCCGTCGGCCATCCGGTAAAAAATAATAAAATACAAAAATTACACCAACCGACGTGAAAATTTTTTTGGTCATTGTGTTTTATTTACCATCAAACTTTTTTAGTATTTTTTTGGTATTTGGTATTTACTCCGTAAAATTTATTTTATTTAAACGGGAAAAATACCAACACTCCACTGCATGCATAGCATCCTCCGTCCACCATTTTTTTCGGTATATTTTTAGTATTTTTCCCTCGAAATATAAAATCAAATTAAAGCTATACTCCAATATTAAATAATCAACCGATCGCATCCTCCGACCAACAAATTTTGGTATTTTTTCTTCATTTAGAAGTTTAAATAAAGGCGAAAATATTACAATTACTCCACCGGGGACTATATATATACACATAGTTGGTATTTTCCCCCCTCAATTTGTCCAAACGCAAAAAAATACCAGCAAAAAATATACCAAACTTGATCCCAACCATAATACATATACCAAAAGGGTTAAATATTATAGTATTACTTCTCAACGGGTGATATTCGAACTCATCACTCACTGTTCCTAATCCGTATTATTGGGTTTCATTCCGCAAAGTAACCAGGTCGGTACTTGCTTCCAATTTCTATTTCTCCGATCCACTACTTTTTTGTCGACACCTCGTTCCACTGTTCCAGAAGTGGGCCAGGTTTCCTATTTATCCGACATAAACAAAGGCGAACAGATTCAGACCCAAATAAAGGTAATTTCTCTTTAAATGTCCGCTGGAAGTGATAACAACAAGTTGTCTATTCCACCTGCCGTAGTCCCAGGCATATCCGTAGATCCACCCACACCCGAACTAACTGCCAAGACCTCGTCGCCCCGAAAAAGGGTCACCCGTGCAAACGTCAAAATGGCACTAACACCTTCCCAGATCGCTCTAAGCAAATTTACTGAGGTCTCAGATCGGCTGAGTGAGTTTGAATCCAGAGCAAACACTACTTCGCCGATCCCTCCTACTCTGTCTATGCTGAACATCCGCCGCGAAGAAATACGCGCGTTATGGGACCGCATCAAGGCAGAATACGATGAATGCACCGGGTGCATAGCAGAAGCCGGAGACAGTGCAGCTGATAGTTTGCCAGTCCTCAAGGCTAAATACGGCTACTGCTATTCCGTTTACGAGAGATGTGGGGCTCAGATCGCGGATATGATAGCCCAGGCTCCCCAAGTTCAAGCTGTTCCTACCCAGACTTACATTTCCTCTGGATGTCGGCTGCCTCCGTGCGATACCGAGGTTTTCACCGGAGATTATCTGCGGTGGCCGACCTTTAGGGATCTGTTTACGGCCATTTACATAAACAATCCAAGGCTGACGCCAGTCGAAAAATTGTTTCACCTAAATGCCAAAACAAGCGGCGATGCACACACGATAGTGTCAAACTCCCCCCTTACTAATGACGGCTTTCGCTCAGCTTGGGCTAACCTAACTGAGCGTTTCGAAAACAAGCGGTTGTTAGTAAATAGCCAATTGAAAATACTTTTCAATGTGCAGTCCGTTAATCAGGAATCTGGGTCAGCTATCCGTGAACTTCAACGTACCATCCAGGGTTGCCTTACGGCTTTAGAAATGTCCGGAATTGAAACAGAAAATTGGGATTGCCTCCTAGTGTACATGTGCTCCTCCAAACTTCCTAAGCTCACGCTATCCTTGTGGGAACAGTCCCTGCACAACAAGGCAGAGATTCCGACGTGGCAGGAACTGAACGCCTTCCTTACGGAGCGTCACCGGACCTTAGAAGCCATAGACGACGTACGGCCGTCGGGATCGAGTCAATCTCTGCCAAAAACATCCGCCCCCACTGCAGCGCCTCGAAGAATAAATTCTTACGAGACAAGGGTAGCACCCAAGCCAAAAGGATGTGACCTTTGTAAGAAGGAAAACCATCCTGTCCGCACATGTGCACGGTTCCTCCAGATGACGGTCGACGAGCGTTCGGCATACATAAAGAGGAAGCAGCTGTGTCTAAACTGCTTCGCACGAGGGCACCAGCTGCGTGATTGTGAGAGCACTCATAGTTGCTTTACGTGCCGCGGCCGCCATCACACCTTACTACACAGAGGCAACTCCTCCCAATCGCCTTCGAATCCCGCCCCAAGACCCAGATCAAGACCAAGTACACCAGTTGCCACCGCTTCCCGGTCCACGGACTCTACAGTACAAAATTACTTCGCGACGGGGTATAGATCCGTCTTGCTGGGCACCGCCATAATTGACATATGTCACTTGGGGTCGAATTTTAAAGCTCGTGCCTTGATAGATTCAGGATCAGAGGCAACCTTCATTTCTGAGCGGCTGTTCAAACTAATTAAGTTGCCTCACCAGATAATCCGAGCCCAAGTATCAGGCTTAAACCAGACAGTATCCGCTGAATCCAAAAAGCTCTGTCAGTTTACCATCCGTTCTCCGACCAGGCCTGGCTTGCAAATAAACACGACGGCCTATGTTCTTCCTCAATTAGCTGGAAACCTTCCATCTTGTCCGATTCCGCAACAGTTTTTACGGGATCTTCCCGAACTGTCACTAGCGGATCCAAAGTTCTACGAGAGTGCACAGATAGATATTCTGGTCGGGGCCGACATACTGCCATCCATTCTCCTAAGCGGCACCCGGCCGAATATTTGTGGCTCTCTTCTCGGGCAAGAAACCATTTTCGGGTGGATCCTAACAGGACCCGTTCCTGCTCCAAGGGAAAATCAGATTTCCGTTTTTTCCACACGAATCTCCCACACAGTTGACACGTCCCTGGATAGGCTTCTCACCAAATTTTGGGAGGTGGAGGATCTGCCAGTAAAAGTGACAAAATCTTCCGATTTGGCTTGTGAGGAAAATTTTCTCCGAACGACTACGAGAGACGATAACGGCAGGTATGTCGTAAGTCTTCCGTTTCGTGATCCTCAGAACGTAAAATCCGCCCTCGGTCAATCCAGATCTTCCGCGTTGTCGCAGTTCCTAAGAACCGAGCAACGCCTGAAGAGGGACTGTCAGCTGAAAGCCAAATACGACTCCGTGATTCAAGAGTATCTCGACCTCAATCACTTGAAAGAGGTCCGTCCTACCCATAATTCTGCCAGTTATTACCTTCCGCATCATGCCGTGCTCAAGCCGGAAAGTACAACCACTAAGTTACGTGTGGTTTTCAATGCCTCCAGCCCTTCAGAGAATGGGGTCAGCTTAAATGATATCCTTCATGCTGGCCCAGTCTTACAGTCCGATCTAACTATCCAGATCCTGAAGTGGCGATATTTCCGATACGTCTACAGTGCCGATATCGAGAAAATGTATCGGCAGATATGGGTAGATCCGAAGCATTCCCCGTTCCAACGCATTTTATTCCGCAACAGCGAGGGGCACATTCGAGATTTCGAATTACAGACGGTAACTTTTGGAGTCGATTGCGCGCCATTCCTGGCCATTCGAGTCCTGCAACAGTTGGCAACTGACGTGCAGCTCAGCCATCCAAGAGCGAGCAATGTCATTCGAAATAATATGTATGTAGACGATGTCCTTTCGGGAGCTGACTCCGCCGAGGACGCTAAGTCCATTGTTCGCGAGCTACAAAGTGCTCTAGATTCCGCGGGGTTTCCACTGAGAAAATGGACCTCCAACAACAAAGAAATATTAGCTCATATCCAAAGCGATCATCTTCTGACAGCCGACTTCCTCGAGATCGACACTGAGAGCACAGCCAAAACTCTCGGCGTACGATGGAAGGCGACGTCCGATGAGTTCTTTTTCGTCCCACCAGATTTAGCAACGGAAATCTCCCACACGAAACGACAAGTCCTTTCCCAAATTGCCAAGCTATTTGATCCAGCAGGCTGGCTCGCTCCATTTGTTGTGTGTGCCAAAATCTTTATGCAAGAGATTTGGCTTCAGGATCTGGGACGATAAACTTCCAATTGAGCTGTGCCAAAGGTGGAACAGCTTTCTCCAGAGCTATTCGGTCCTAGACCAGGTCAGAATACCCAGATGGGTTTCCTTCCGTCCAGAGTTCCGCGTAGAGCATCACGGATTCTGTGACGCCTCGCAAAAGGCATACGGTGCTGCGATCTATGTGCGCGTAGAAGTGGGCCATAAGACGATGGTGCACTTGCTCACGGCCAAGACGCGTGTGGCGCCAGTCAAAACGGTGTCCCTTCCCAGGCTGGAGTTATGTGGGGCTCTCCTTTTGTCCGAGATGGCCGAAGCCATTCTTCCAAATATGCCGAGGCTGACCTCAAAATTCCATTGTTGGACCGATTCCACGATTGTGCTAGCATGGTTAGCAAAACCAGCGTGCCATTGGACTACGAGTCCACTGAGGCGGCCAATTGGTCGCACGTTCAATCCGAACATAATCCAGCTGATTTGGTTAGTCGAGGAGTTCCCCTTCAAGAGCTGGTGGATAACCCGCTTTGGTGGCATGGACCCACTGGCTGCAACGTCCGCGCTATCATTGGCCCAGCCAGGGAACCGACCTGCCGGTGACTGAGATCGAAAAGCGTGCCGTTAAAGTCCATGTGGCGTCTATGCCGATAGAAGATTTCCTAGATCGCTTTTCCAATTTAGATAGAGCTTTGCGGGTCCTTGCGTATGTCTATCGACTTGTCCAACGATGTCGAAGACAATCACCGCTTTCCGGGGTCCGTCTAAAGGCCCAGGACGTTGCCGCCGAGGAAGAACAAATGACAATTTGCACTCAGCGCAGGTATTTTTCTGAAGAATACCGCTGCTTGAGTCAGAAGCGTCCTGTGCCCGCGGCGAGTTCGATTCTCTCCCTGAACCCCTTTCTAGATAAGAAAGGGGTAATCAGGGCATGCGGCCGCGTAACGGCCTCCGACAGTTTGCGGTATGATGAACGACATCCGATAATGCTGCCGTACGAATGTGCACTCTCGCGGCTTCTGGTCAAATTCACGCATCTCATTACGTTGCATGGTGGCAACCAGTTAGTGGTGCGTCTCACTCGGTCCAGATACTGGGTTCCGAGAATAAAGAACTTGGTGAAGGCAGTGGTTAACTCCTGCAAGGTCTGCGTTATCCACAAAAAGAGATTGCAAGTCCAGATGATGGGAAGTTTTCCGAAAGAGCGAGTGTCCTTTTCCCGCCCGTTCACGTACACAGGGATGGACTACGCCGGCCCGTTTGACATAAAAAATTATACCGGAAGAGCTTGTCTCATTACGAAAGGGTATGTGTTGGTTTTCGTTTGTTTTTCTACAAAGGCCATCCATCTAGAGCCTACATCCGACTTAACGACTGAAAAGTTTCTTGCCGCTTTCGCTCGTTTCGTCTCTAGAAGAGGGTGTCCTCGCCAAGTCCAATCCGACAATGGAAAGACCTGCTTTCCCGAGACTTCCTGCAAGCCGTTAAGGAGTCTGTGACCGATGCCTATAGTCATCAGCAGCTCACCTGGCATTTCATTCCTCCTGGGGCACCCCATATGGGAGGCCTATGGGAAGCTGGTGTCAAGAGCTTCAAGACCTTGTTTTACAAGTCCACCGCTACGCGGAAGTACACCTTTGAAGAGCTGTCCACCCTCCTAGCGAGAATCGAAGCTTGTCTGAATTCCAGACCGCTATCTCCCATGTCCGAGGATCCAACTGATCTCTTAGCGTTGACACCAGGGCACTTTCTTGTTGGTGGACCTCTTCTATCCATAGTGGAACCTGAAGTAAAGGGCGAATCCAAGTCCATTCTGAACCGGTGGCAGCACTTAAAGTCTCTCCATCAACAATTCCGCACTCGATGGAAGGATGAGTACCTTAAGGAGCTCCACAAGCGCAACAAGTGGCAAGTCCCCACAGAAAATCTGCGTGTTGGCGATCTGGTCGTCATTAAGGATGACAATTTGCCCTCAAATGAGTGGCGACTCGGAAGAATAGACTCCGTTTTTCCGGGAGCCGATGGTAATGTCCGCGTAGTCGACATTCGTACGACACGCGGCATTGTCAAACGTCCAGTGACCAAGGTGGTTCTTCTTCCAAGAGAGCCGCCCAAAACTACCTCGTAACGAGCCGCGTTTCTTACACACCCTAGTCCGTAGCCATTATCCACGTCAGTGTTAATCAACCCTGTTTGTTTTTTTCCTTATCCACACTCTAAACAGAAAAATGGCTCCCCGTCCACGTAGCGCTCAGGCTCTGGATAGCAGACGTACTCGAGGTACTCAGTCCTACCGATGCCGAGTCTGCCGCGGAATCCATCCTCTTCGGAAGTGTCAGAGGTTCCTAAAGCTGAGCGCAGAGAAGCGGCTGCGGGCAGTGCTTATTAACAAGTACTGCGCGAACTGTCTCGCACACGAGCACTCCACTGGGAGCTGTCGTAGCGGTGACCGGTGCAGAACGTGCAACCGGGATCATCACACGCTGCTGCACATGCATGACCTTGGTTCCCGGAAAAAGTCCGGCTCCAAGCAAAAGTCCCGCTCCAAGCAACAGCCCGCTTCTCCGCAGCGTTCGCGCCGGCAAGATCCGCCAACTCGCCAAACGCCTGCTCCTCCACCGCGCTCAGCATCCTCGACACCAGCTCCGTCGCTCGCCGCACTTCTCCAGCGGCATAGCGTTAATGTCCTCCCGACTGCTGTGGTGATCGTCGACACCGGAGAGAAGAAGTTCGACACCGCCGCACTCATCGATCCGTGCACCCCGACAAGCTCCATTGATGCATCCCTGGCCGCCGCGTTGCGTTTGCCGACAACGAACGTGGGCGACGAGAGCATATGCACGGCGACGATTCGTTCGAAGGTCGACGAGGCCATCAAACTGGAGGTGGTCCTCAAGATCGAGCCGAACGTGCGCATCCGCACTCCCATCCGTGCGCTCAGTGAGAGCGTCGTCCAAAAATTTAAGGAGCTACCGCTCGCGGATGAGGTTTTCCACCGGCCAGCCACGATCTCATTGATCCTGGGCGCAGACGTCTACCCGAAGGTGATAAAGCCGGGCTTTCACATGGTCGACGAGGGACTGCCGGTAGCCCAGAAGACGGTGTTCGGGTGGATCGTCTCCGGCGCCTGTACGCAGGCTTGAGGCGTAGGCGGCTGGCCGAAGTTCCGTCTCCGTTATTATTTTTGCAACGCTAGCGATTGCAAGGGGGGCGGAATGTTCAGGCCCACTGTCCGGCGAATCTGGACTGGCCCCGCTATCCAGCTGCACCAGCTGCACCGCTCTACCGCTCTCCCGCTCTCCCGCTCTCTCGCGCTCCCGCTCTCCTGCGCTGTTCCTAGCTCCCGCCATGAAGTCTCCGCTGCGCTTTGGAGCGCAGAGCGGAGCTTAGACTAAGTCAGTTCGATTTCTGAAGTTCAGTAGAATAAACCGCGGTCGTACCCCCGCCTACTTTTACCCAGTTAACTTCTTGTGCACATTTATTTCCGACTAAGGGGCAAATACGCGTTCGAGTGGTTTCTCCCCTACAGCTTCATCAGCACCAGCAGCAAACCGCACCAGCAGCAAGCCAGCGAAGCCCAGCGAACCAGCCCGCCGACGCCGACCGTTTTCCCGCCGTCGCCTCCCACGCCATTCCACCAGCGCCAGCACGGTACCCCGCTGCCCCCCGGCGTACATATATAAATGTAATCTCTTTGAAGAAGTTGATCGATTCCTTGAGGAATGAAAAATAAATATTTAAATAGGATTTGACATGTTTTATACTCGTTTTTTGACGAAGAAGACGATTTGAAGACGATTTTCTTGTTTATCCGCATTCTACTCAAAAATTTCTTCCATTTAAAATTTATTTTTTAGGGACTATTTTCCATCAGACAAATTGTAAAAAATTAAGGACCATGGTTACAGTGTATGAATTGAAAGTGTGTTGTAGCAAAAGTATTTAAGATAAGTCCAAATATGTAAGCCATATAATGTCAACAAACATCGTTTTTTTTGTGTTCTTAGCTATACCGCGGAGCATGTAGGTGAAGAATGAACACCATCATATCATGGAAATTTTGAAATGGTTCGTGGATATTTCACAAAGTAAAATGTTGTGTTCATGTGTTATTTCCGAATATGTTTTTTTAGATTTTTATGTCAAGCCGCAAACTAGATTTGGAGGCCATGACGTCACAATGAACAATGCGGAATATTAAAAATTAGGGGACATGGTCAAAAAGGCTTAGTTTGGGAGAATATGTTATGCAGTTAGTTGCGGGTGTACCTTTAGATTATAAGCAGCACAATATAAAACCACTTTGACTAAATTTATAACAAAGAAATGGCAAAAAAAAATTTTTTTTTTAAATTAAACGAACTTTTAAGGCCGCTTTGGGCTCAAGTGTCTTCGAATTATTTTCGAATTTCAGTTCTTTTTTAGATTTTTACGTCAAGCCGTTTTTGCTGCAGGAGCTATTTGCCATTTTTATACCCGTTACTCGTAGAGTAAAAGGGTATACTAGATTCGTCGGAAAGTATGTAACAGGCAGAAGGAAGCGTTTCCGACCCCATAAAGTATATATATTCTTGATCAGGATCATTAGCCGAGTCGATCTAGCAATGTCCTTCTGTCTGTCCGTCCGGATGAACGCTGAGATCTCGGAAACTATAAGAGCTAGGCTATTAAGATTTGGCGTCCAGATTCCTGACCTTCTTACGCAGCGCAAGTTTGTTTCAGCAAAGTGCCAAACCCACTCTAACGCCCACAAACCGCCCAAAACTGTGGCACCTACAGTTTTGATGCTAGATTAAAAATTTAAATTTAACTGAAATGTATTGTTCTCATCAAAACCTATCGATTGACCCAAAAAAAGTTTGCCACGCCCACTTTAACGCACACAAACCGCCCAAGCCTGTGACGTCCACAATTTTCATGCTAGATACAAAATTTTAACTGAAATGTATTGGTCTCGTCAATACCTACCTATCCATTGGTCCAAAAAAAAATTTGCCACGCCCACTCTAACGCCCATAACGCTTAAATCTGCTACCGCCGGTAGGTGGCGCATTTTAATCTCGCTTTGCTGCTTGTATATCTCCATTTCCCTTTGCTCCCTTTAGCTGAGTAACGGGTATATGATAGTCGGGGTACTGGACAATAGCGTTCTTCCTTGTTTTTGTTGGTTCTCATATAAAAATAGATAATAAATAATGTAGGCGACAGGTGTCAGGCAAAGCCTTGAAACTATTATTTTAAACATTTATTTTTATTTAAACACAGCAATTCGAGAATACCAAAATTAGTTTGAAATTTGAAATTAGTTTTGACCTTTGAAGGAAATGTGTTGAAGCTTTTTAACATATGCAAATTAAATATTTTTACAAAAGGATATCGGTGGGTATTATAAAGAAATTGTATTTAAACTAATCTCATTTTCTTCTTCCATGTTTGAAGATTTTGTAAAAGTTGAAATGAAATTTTATTTTGATTATCAATATCTTTCCTCATGCCAAAAATTATTCAAAGCGGACAAAATGTGTTAACGAAATGAGTTACATCTTTTGAAGATTTGCAAATTAAATATTTTTAGCAAAAGGATTTTAGTGGGTATTATAAAGAATTTTTATTAAAACGAATCTCATTTTCCACGTCAGCTACAAATGCTAATATACACACAGACGCACTGATATCTTATTTTAAGTATTCCTATTTTCATTAGTTTAGTTTCGTCCGGATGAACGCTGAGATCTCGGAAACTATGGGAGCTAGGCTATTAAGATTTGGCATGCAGATTCCTGAGCTTCTTACGCAGCGCAAGTTTGTTTTAGCAGCGTGCCACGCCCACTCTAACGCCCACAAGCCGCCCAAATCAGTGGTGCCCAAAATTTTTATGCCAGATAAAAAATTTTAACTGAAATATATTAGTCTTGTAAATACCTATCGATTGATCCAAAAAAAAATTTGCCACGTCCACTCTAACGCCCACAAACCGCCTAAGCCTACAATTTTCATGCTAGAAAAATATGTTAACTGAAATGTTTTAGTCTCGGCAATACCTATCGATTGACCCCAAAAAAAGTTTACACGCCTACCTAACCATATATTAAGGTGGCGCATTTCATTGTCGCTTTACTGCTTGCAACTTAACCCACACTTTTTAAACAATTGTAATCTCTCTTTTAGCGATCACGCCAGGTACTTGGGGTTAGTACTAGATAAACGCCTCAAATGGGGCTTAAACAACCAAGAGAGAACCAAAAAAGCGACCATTGCACTTTACTCCTGTAAAAAAGTAATCGGGCTAAGATGGGGCATGTCCCCAAGAATAGTTAACTGGATATACACAGCGGTAGTCAAGCCAATCCTACTGTACGGAGTGGCTCTGTGGTGGACCGCCTTGCACAAACAATGCATACTGACTCCTCTAAACAAAGTACAGCGAATGGCGGCTTTGTGTATTAGTGGAGCCCTTTGAACCACCCCGAATGAAGCGCTGAATGCGATCTTGAACCTCCCTAGCCTGGACTTAGCAGGCATGGAAAGGGTCAAACTCAGCCGCACAGAGTGTGGCATGTTAATTCGAGCTCTTACAGGCCACTGGCGCACATGCCGGCAGGCTAAAAGCCCCGCAAAATGATTTCTGCAGAAGCTGTAGGGATGAGGAAGAAGTGGAAACGGTAGAACACCTTCTCTGCTTCTGCCCGGCCCTATGCAGACTCAGACTGAAACACTTAAGAAGCCCCTTCATCGACGATCTTACCGAAATATCGGAGATTAATCTCAAAAGCATAAGTGCCTTTATTAAATCTTCCGGGTGGAAGACATGCTGATCAGCTTAACACAGGCTGAAACTACTGAAAGTTTAGAGAAGGAAAAACGAGATCATGCGGTATCACAATGAACCCATTGAGGTCTAAGTGTGTCGGACTATAGTCCGACAGCCGCCCTAACCTAACCTACTGCTTGCATATCTCCATTTCCCTTTGGTCCCTTTAGGTGAGTAAGGGGTGTCTGGTAGTCGAGGTACTCGACTATAGCGTTCTCCCTTGTTTTCTTTTAAGAACACCATAATTCAGTCTTTCTTTTTTGTTATTATCCATATTTGTTAAAATATTCAAGTACCTAACAGGCAAAAAACAGCTAAATTATTTAAAAGTAAATAAATAAAACTTTTTTATATAAGTTTTGTCTCAATGTTGTGTTTTTATTAGTGTTTTTCGATTTTATACGTGCAGGTCGTATGCACAGCTATTTCAATGAACACAGCTGTACTTTATGGGGTCGGAAACGTCTCCTTCACTGCGTTGCCAACTTCTGACTGAAATTATTATACCCTCTGCAAGGGTATACAAATTTAAAACAGAAAAAGGACAGAAGAAAATCGCCTATTGTACAAGTTTATACTTAGCAAGCGCCTTCGAATTATTTCCGATTTTATATTTTTTGGATTTTTATGTCGAGCCGTTTCTGCTGCAGGAGCTACTTGGAATTTTATTTTTTTGAATTTTTAACTCTTGATAGCATTATAAAACTTTTGAGTGCTAAGAGATGTTTGACCATTCCCCAAAGGAATTCGTGGATTATTTAACCTACACTGGTGGAAAAAATAATAGAAACGATTTTCACTTCTGCACTTCTTATTAAATAGCAAAGTAAGTACGAAAGTTCTGGGCTTCATACCAATAACATGTGAAGCACTGATAACTGTTCTTTATTTTGTGTTACACCTTGAGCCCCATTCGCCGTTATTATGTGCTGTGTGCATAATTTTTGAGGGCAAGCACATGTTTGGCCTGGAAAAAAAAATAGAAACACTACTTATTTCAACCGAAATTTCGGCTTAGACTCTTTGTATTTCGAACTTTTTGGTTTAGTTTTAGTACTTTAAGGTAAGTTTAACAAAAAGTTTCGAACATGGTGAAAATCCGTTTATAATTACGACTTCTAGGCTCAGAATGGGTCGAGGAGTGCACTGCACGGCTCCAGAAAGGCAGATAATAAAAAAACTGAGTGATGAAGGCAAATCAATGACTGAAATAGCTGAACTAATGAATTGCTCAAAGAAAAAAGTGTTTTCCGCTGTTCATTACATCGATAAAAAGGAGAACCGAGGTAGAAAGCGAGCCACAACCAAAAGGTTTGACGACATTTTGGCTCGAACAGTAAAAAAGGACCCATTCCTTACAGCCAAGGAACTCAAAAATACCTTAGGGGCAGCAGTTACAGCTCGGACAATTAGAAACAGGTTAATTGAACAAGATCTGAGAGCATGTTCAGCCAGGAAGGTTCCATCTCTGAGCCAAAAAAAATATGAAAAATAGACTGATTTTTGCAAAACGACACCAGAACCGCCAAAACTGGAACAATGTTCTCTGGTCCGATGAAACTAAAATAAATATGTGTGGATCAGATGGGAAAATATATGTGAGACACCCAAAGAACACTGCTTTCGATCCTAAGCATACGATTAAGACTGTTAAGCATGGTGGAGGGAATATAATGCTATGGGGATGCTTTTCATCTTCTGGAGTTGGTCGTATATTTTGGACTAAGGAAAGGATGTTTGCTGAGGACTACCGTAGGATACTTGAGAGCACAATGCTTCCATATGCCGATGAGGAAATGCCGCTTAAATGGGAGTTCATGCAAGACAATGACCCAAAGCATAAAGCAAAAATTTTACAAAAATGGTTCCAGGACCAAAAAATATCTGTAATGGACTGGCCAGCTCAATCGCCGGATCTAAATCCGATCGAGCATTTATGGGGACACCTTAAAAGACGAATTGGAAACTTCAAAGCGCCAAATAAGGAAGCATTGTGGCAGAAAGTTCAAAGCGAGTGGTACGCCATTTCTCCTTCAACTTGTGCCAATCTTGTACACTCTATGCCTCGCCGATGCCTTGCAGTATTGCAATGTAAAGGGAATACTACTAAATATTAGATGAGGAGCCATTATGGCTTAAAAAAATGATGTTTTTGAAGTTTCAACGTTTTGTTTCTATTATTTTTTCCAAGAAAAACCCAAAAATTAATTCTTTAAGTCCACACGTGATTTATAAAAATCTTTTTGTTCCTTATTATAAAACATACATAAGTATTTGTTAAAAAAAAAATATATATGAGATATATCTACTTTATTTTTTATGAAATAAAAAAAAAATACTAAAGCGATAAAGCCGTTTCTATTATTTTTTCCACCAGTGTAAGTCGTTTTTATGTTTAAGACATTTTTACCTTAGCAATCCACGGTGGCAATCGTATTCTTTCGTAAGTAAAATTATGATTGCATATTCAGACTGCATAAGGGCACATTATTGCCATGCTCTTTTCATTTAGACCCTTATTTCAGCGCAAAATGTGATTCGTTAATTCTGCAGTTCAAGTAAACCAGAAATAGAGTTTATCATAACTTTAGCCAAGAACTGAATGTTTTACCCAAAAAGCGTTGTGTTGCATAAAAATCGGTTGACTCGTTCAAAAGTTCTTGTTTCTTAAAGATTTTCTTCCAAATTACCTAAATTATTTATAGCTCGCGACAACCCTCAAATCAAACCTTTTGTGTTTGTTTTGACGTAGTGTAGGGTATAGTGACAAACGATTCGTTTTTAAATTTCAATTTTCCAAAAGTAGATGTTTTACAAAGGTTTAAAAGCAGAAAGTTGCTGACATCTAGTGAGCATATTCCTGTAAAAGTTCGATGGTGAAATTCTAGCGGAAGTTAATACTAAAACTATTGGCGTGAACCAATATTTGGTTTTCTCCAAGGTTTTGATCTGGCTGGTTTCTCTTCTGAAACCCTTATAAATTGAATAAGTTTTTTTAATTTGGCTCCACCTTTTTAGTCAAAAGTATCTTAATAATGTTATTGTAAATACATTGTCGGCACGATAAGAATAATCAACAATAAATATTTGGAATAGAATAGGCGTGCTACTTTGCTGAAACAAACTTGCGCTGTGAAATATTCTCTAGATTCTGCATACTGAATCCGAGCTTTGTATGTTTTATGGGTTTATGAGACATCAGCGTTCATACGGACGGCTTTTGGTGGTTTGTGGGCGTTTGAGTGGACGTGGCACCCTTTTAAAGAAAACTTTTGATGCGCAGAATCTAGTGCTTAATCTCAACATTTTAACATTTTAGATTTTATAGACTCCGAGTTCACAGACGGACTCTACGAATAACAGGTATACAAATAAGTATTGCAGAGCCACAAATTTTAAAATTTGAGTTGCAGCACACAACTTAGCAATTTTTTTTTAGGCAAATAATAAATAATAAAAAGTAATAAATCAAAAGTTAGAAAATAAAACATAGCTCAGCCAAATTGGTTTAGCAAAGCGTGAAATATTAATAAAAATACGGAGAAATTTCCTAAAGAAATATTAAAAAAAACGTATCTATACCAAAATTGGTTGTCCATTGGCTTTTGCTGTATTTGGATGTATACTTTTTAAACCATAATGAATTTTTAACTTACCAATTGTAAACAATCGTGGTTCTAAAGTTGTACAAAATGTATTGCCATCCATTAATCCAATTTGTGCATTTGCTGGTTGGTGCCTCAACAGATGTTTCTTCGGAGGTATTATGTCAGCGAGAACATCTTTATGTGGATCCATAACTTCAGAAACCGACTTTAACTGCATGGTTCCAATGTGCTTTAACAGTACCATAGACTCTTCTCTGACAATTGCGTTGGGGCTTGTTATATGCCGCACTAATTCGTGAATAACTTCATAGGTGGCTTTGATTTGTAAGTCTTTTAGCTCTTCATTGTTATAACATTCATTTATCGGGCTTAAGCAAATTTCTAACATGCTTTTTATATAGCTTTTTGTTATTTCGATAGCGCCGTTAGAAACATCTCCTTCTAAATCCATTAGGATAAACATAAAAGCTTTCAAAAAATTAAAAAGATTTTGAAAAAGGGCACGTAGAGACATATGTTTACATAAAAATTGAATAGCTTGGCAACCGCCTACTTTAGAGTACCAAGGGCGGTCATAACATAAAGATATCATTTTTTCTGATAAATACTGTATGATAGGCAATTTACATGCTCTTTCTTTATTTCCCATTATGTTTGTTGCAGTGTCAAGTATAATACCCATGCATGCTATCCCCGGTTTACATAATTCCTTTTCTTCATGTCCCATGCAAGAGGCTAATGCGTCAATTAATACCATGGGGTCAACTCCATTTGTAGCTTGATATCCCTTCTGTGGAAAAGGTCCTGCCTGTTGTGCAATAGCTACCATGGTATAATGTCTTACAACAGCTGCCATTACTGGACACACAGAGTCTCGCAAGTCCTTTGTAGCTGATGCAACTAGCATTCCTACAAGCGCAGTCTGATGAGTTAATCTAACAGTTTCATCTTCAACTTTGTGCTGAAATGTAGACCAATTCATAATTTTATTTTCAACAAAATCCACATGACTAAAAAGTTTTAGAAGTATATGTTTTTCATCATCCAAACTAATAAACGCAGCTAAGAAACATCGAATTACTTCCCAGCTCTGTCGTCTATAAAACTGGTCAGTAGAATTTGATCCCAGTGCTCTCAGTGCTGATTTAATAGCCTCATCAACAGGAAAATCAATTGGTATTTCATATTCTTGAAAATATGTTACAATTGAAATAGTGGGGTTTTCAGTCCGATAATAGGATAAAGTTTGTGGCTCAACCATCATCTTTCGATTCCCGCCTCCGAATTTCCCAAGAACGCGAAAAGCAACTAAAGCAGCATTGTCCTGATTTCTTAAGGTTTTCCACAAAGCTTGCATCAAAGCTGCTCTTACTGGTTGTATATGATCATACAAAAAGTCCGGCTGCAAATTATCAACGCAGAGCTCCAATGTTCGCAAGCCCTAAAATAAAAAAGGATATGATAAAAGTTAAAGTATTGCTTGTGCGTTTTGAAAGGAAGAACACTATAGTCGAGTGCCTCGACTATCAGATTACTCAGCTAAAAGAAGCAGAAGGAAGATGGTGATATGCAACCAGCAAAGCGAGATTGTAAAGCGACATCTACATGCGACTTTAATAAACGGTAATTTAGATTCAAGCGTAATGGGCTTTTGTGGACGTTAATTTAAAAAATGTACACAGGCGGATTTCATTTTTGCAAACAAGGCTTACGCGAATAGGAATCTATTTTTACTTTGCCTTTCTCTCTTTCACTTGCTCTATCGCTCCCGAAACTCCGAGATGCCAAGAAGTCAAAATTCAAAATTTGGCTCATTCGTCAATTCTTGAATCATGTTGACGAAAAAGAATCGTCCTAAAAGGCACATTGCTCTTAACAATTATAAAAGGTCTGTGGCGCATTCCGTAAGTGGCTCGCGGATAATGGGCTCGAGGTTCAATTCCACTCTGAGGCTGGACTTTCTTTTAATACTTTATATATTTTTTCTCTTTTCCAGCTGTATTATTACTATTATTATTTTTTATACCCTTGCAGCGGGTGTTATGATTGCAATTAGAAGTTTAGCTGAAGTTTGCTGAAGAACTTGTGAGATGGTTCCAAATTCGCCTAGCTGGGGCAACCGAGCGGGTCGCAGGTTGCGGATGGCGGAAGACCTCACTCGAGGTCAATTGTGAATAAGCTGGTGGGGGAAGTCAAACACGGAATCGTGAACGGAAACCCCAGTAAATAAACAGTCCCGGACAGCCAGCGGGTATCCTGCAACGAAGCAATACCGACGATGCGCATCTAAATAGTTGCTTTACACAAACCCCCTACAGACAACACAACACCTACCCATCTCCCTTCCCAAAACAACATCTTACTCCGGGCCGAACTACGGTGTAATACGGACCGTGCCAAGAGTCAGCCTGGCTGGGGGCCCGGATCAAAAACTAGCCCTGTCCCAAACGGTGTGCTCAGGGACACGGCGACCCCCTGTTCTAACTATCGCCTTACCCGGGCATCGCGGATCTCTTCCCGGCGGACCTTTCCCTTCTCCGCAACTCGTGGGACCAACTATGGACAACAAGACTAACACACAACAGAAAACAGGGACGGGAACTCTTAAAAGCCCACGGAAATGTCGAACACTGGTTCCAACATCCGCACCAGCACGGTCCTGAAAGGGCCGCATCCCAAACTGGGGATGACGGGTTGCAGAAAGCCAGCCGCAAACGCCTCCGCCACGGGAGCTACACCTTCGCCTGAATGGCTAAAGAACCATCGGACCATCGGCGAAGAGATCCAAAATCCAGCCATCGGTCTCTTTCGCCGAAATTATCAAGGACCGAGTCTTACTCGGTCTCATAGACAAGGGCAATTCGGAGCGCAGGATTCCCAGGAACAAGTGGAAGGCAATGGAGTCCCACCTTTCCCTCATTTGCATGCGCATGGTGCGGCAGAAGCCAGGCACATCGCCCTGCTGCATGGACGCGGGCTGGTACCAGGGCAGCGTCAAGGTGGTGGCCTGCGATAGTCAGCGGTCGGCTGACCTATACAAACAGGCGACGAGCAAGCTCTGTGAATTCTACGGACTAGAATGGTGTGATGTCCCCGGTAGGCCCCGAGCTCGGATTTTGGCCCCGAGCTCAGCAGCGATCAAGGCGCCGGAGGACAACATCTTCATGTTGCAAGAATGCAACCCGCACCTCCCCATGAAGGTCTGGAAAGTCGTCAAGCTGGAGGAGCATGAAGGGGATGTCAACCAGGCGGTGTTGGTCCTAAACAAGGAGTCAGTTGCTTCAATCGAGACTGCTCGAGGAGTACTGAACTTCGGGTTTAGTGCAATCCACATTAAGATCTACAAGGGCGACTCCACCACCGCTGAAAGTCCTGCCGGCAACCCAGCCAAGCAGGTGCTTGCTGAGGAGTTGGAGGCACCTGGTGGGCCGGAGGACGGATACTTTACCGATTCGTTGCTGAGCAGAGAGATGCGAGCGCTCGGAGGACGTAGACCTCAGCGACACAGAGGAGGACGACGTCACTGTGGTGGAGGAACCTTGGGTAGTAAAAGGCAAGGTTGCTGGACTAGGAACAAAGGAATACAAGCTTATGCTTGACCCCAAAGAAGGTAAAATTCGAACCTGCATATTAGCCAAAAGGCATCTTAGCATATTTCTGCTTCGCAATTACAGTAACGGAGATAACACAGCAGTAAGCCTGGAGCTGCAAAGTGGCTCTATAAGGGTACTATCGGCCTACTTGGCCTTTGAAAAGAAAAACCTCCCAGATGCGCTGGCAGAGGAATGCGAGAAGCTCAGGAAAGGTTTGGTAACAGGCTGCGACTCCAACGCCCATCACACCCAGTGGGGTTGCCCAAACAACAACGACAAAGCTGAGTCTCTTTTTGATTTTATTCTAAATTCGAACCTATTCTTATGCAATAGGGGCAATGTCCCTACATTCATAACTAAAACTTGCCAAACGATCATAGATCTATCTTTGGTATCAGACTCACTCGTAGGCGCAGTCAAAAACTGTGCAGTCTTTGACGAGCACTTATTTTCAGACCATAGATTCATAGAAACCGTATTGTCCCTTGATTCTACCTTGCCGGTCAGCTTCGCTAACCCCAGACCAGCCGACTGGCACAGGTACAAAGAAGTTCTGACGAATATCCTCCCCATGGAACCGTCAGAAAGCATTACAAACTTACAGGAGCTGGACAGAGCAGTAGATAAATTCACAGAAGCACGGGCCGTTGGTATTCTCCACTCCAGGTCCAAAGTCTGTGGTTTCTCCTGAGGCATAAGGCACACGCAGGCGCCCGTTTCGCTGCTCTCGAAGTCTCCACTTTCTCACTCTCCAAGCTCTCATTCTCCAAACTCTCGTTTTCCCAATTCTTCAACTTCTCTTTCTTCAAACTCTCTCCTTCTTTAAACTCACTTTCTCCACCACTTTCCTTTCTCATTCTCCAAATTCTCTTTCTCCAAATTCTCTTATTCGCCACAATGCATATTTGCCGCTGAAATTTGTGGGGACTCCTCTAAGCGTATTGAGAGGGTTTTTTTTAGCAAAAATATTTAAGATAAGTCCAATGACGTAGGCCACATAATTCAATATGTGGGCAACCATCGGTTTTTGTATTCTTACCTATACCTGTAGGTTATGGAACAAAAGTTTTTTTGGGACTTTTACTCATGAGGATCCAATTATCGTGGAAAACTAGGAATGGCTTGCAGAACTTTCACAAAGTTCAATTTTGTGTTCCTGTGGAATTTTTAATTTTTTTTGTATCTGCCCACAGTTTTGGTTTATCGAAACCTTCTGATCAAAGTCCACTTTTTCTGCTAGCGTCGCTCTCACCGCTAAAAACCCAAGTTATAAGAAAAATGCATTTTGTATGGTAACATCAGCTTAGAGGCAAACACATTTGAACGAAAGTACAAGAAATTAAGAAAATAAATTTAAAAAAATTGTATTAATAATTCAATATTTAATTTAAATCTAATAATAAAATCTTATACAACAACGGACAGAAGGTAACGGTTTGAGCTTCTAGATCTTTTATTATTGTATGGAATTGAAGCTTGTTCTGAAACTGTCGCATACCATTGTCAAATTAATTTATGCTGACCGATGCAATTTGGTTGAAAACTGGAATTAAGACATTTGTAACGAACTGTTTTTTATGGTCTGCTCGCTACGAGATTCGTGCGGCTAGCTCAGTATATTGTGTGTTCGTCCCACCAAATTTATATTAACGTGACCGCCCAGTAGCTCAGTGAGAAAGCACAGAATTCACGGGTTCGTATTGGGTTTTATTGCGGGTATATTATTACAAGTGTCTTAGTCGCTTGGTTGGCCTTGACTCATTGCTTGTGACCTTCGGTGCTTCCGACGATCCTGTATGACCCGACGACCTCTCGCCTTGATGACTCGGTGCTCCAGTCCTGTAGCTCCCTGAAGATACTCGCAGCTCCCTGAAGATCCTCGCCGCTCCCTGAAGATCCTCGCAGCTCCCTGAAGACGCTCGCTCGCTGTTCACTTCTCACGCGTGACTTGGTGACTGCTGGTAACGACTCGGAATCGCGAGGGGTATCGGCCGTACGGGCTTAGGGAAGCGTCACCGTTCTCAGACTAGGGTGAACAGAAGCTGCGCTCTCCAGGATCGCTCCTTTCGACACACCGCCACCTGTCCCTTGCTCTGTCCCGGATGGTCCCACTGGGGTTTCTGCTCAGCCCGCGCGGACAGTCAAGGCGGAACGCCAGGAAGCTGCCTCGCGCCTTACTTCGCTTCCACGCCTAGTGTAAACGAACGTTCCACCCTAGCCTCACCCTTTTGCTCTTTGTCCGGGACGTTTCCGTGTGGCTTTTGGTACTCGGGGTTCGGGCACGCCGCTCCGGGACCTCGCAAGTCGAATCCGTAGGGCTCTCCTGGACAATTCCACTCGAGACCTTACCGATAGACCGCTCTCCCTTCTGGCTTGTTATACTCTTTCCAGGCGTAACGCCAGGACTTTGTGGACAGGGTTAATCGACCGCCTTGACCTAGCCGTGTGATGCCCTCTGGATCTCAGCTACCTGCGTCTCAATTCGGAGATTCCTGGTATCCCAATCCCGAGCGTCTCGACGTAGCAATCTCGCTCCTTGTAGGCTCCCACGGCGCTGCTTCTCTGGCGACTCGACTTGCTGCTGCTCCCTTGTAGATTATCTGGTTGTTTGATTGTTCACTTTGGTATCTGAGTGATCTTGACGGTTTGACTCCTTGTGATCGACTGATCCAGCTGCCAGCGCTCTGCGGCCTTATATAGGGCCTCCGGGAACCGTTATTTCTCTTTTGCGCACGGCCCGCTGGATCTCTCCGCTCTGGGTCCAAAGTCCGTGCCTCCTGGATGACCCACTTGTCGTTCCCGTACCGCTTCCAATCGATGCTCCGCCCACTGCTGCCATCCCGCTGATTCCCATGATGCTTGTGGCACGCCTGTGTGCCGCTCCACCGCCGAGATGTGGCACTTCCTCTCCCGGTCCAAAGTTCACGGGAGAGTCCAAAGTCCGGTGGAGTCCCGTTACCCCCTTTTGCATACGGCACTCTTGCTCTGCCCGCGAAGTCTCCATTCTCTCTCGATCTCCATCCTTGGTCTCCAATCTCTCTCGCTCTCCATCATTGGTCTCCAAACTCTCTCGCTCTCCTTCGTTGGTCTCCAAACTCTCTCGATCTCCACCCTTGGTCTCCAAACTCTCTCGTTCTCCTCGCCGCGCCGTTACTACGCGAATTCGCCGCGTATCTGGTAAGCGGCCGGCCATCTCCTGCTGCTTCTATTTGTGGGGAGTTATTCAACTCCTCACACATTGTAGGGACAGAAAAGAAGAATATACATTAATGACAGAAACTATACAATGTCCCAAAGAAACAATTGTCCGTATGACCAAATAAAAGAAATTATGCTATCGTTGTGCAGAATAATGGAGTCAGAGGGGACCGAACCGCCTGCAGTCAGGCCTAGACAAAGAGCATGACGGCATTTCTTACGGAACTCAAGGGTAACTTAGTCAGAACTATGAGGCTATGAGGCCTGTAAACCAAAAATAAGCTTATGATTTGGCTATCAAGGAAAGAAACATTTTTTAGTGCTGCTAAATAGGAAATTAATCAATCAATCAGTTCAATCAAATCAAAATCAAGTATCAAAATGGGGACAGTAATCGATACAGCCGATTCGATAGGCTTGCTTACAATCAAAGAAGATAGGATAACAATAATCTAAACTCGGGATACCCAGCCATAATGGCGAGCGACGAAATTCCCAGTTCGTCGAGCGCCGCCCCACAGAAAAACTCTAATAATAACAGATTTAACTCAAACGGAAAATACTCGTAGATGTTCAGTATCGAGACTAAGGACAAGACAGAAGTTACAACACATTATATCGATAAAGAGGAACATTTTTAATCAAGGGCCTTAAAACGCAAACAGGATTCCTGAGTAAGTTTCGACTAGAGGCCAACTTACCGTACATAGAATTGTCACTCCAGAATAAACACAACCTAAAATTTTGTATAGACACTGGTGCTAAGGGTTCTTTCATCAATTCTAAATTCGTACCGGACAATAAAAATATCAGGCTCGAAAAGTCTATCTCAATTACGACACTTCTATTCTATTCTATTTACAATATTACTCGTTTTTGAAGAAATTAACGACCATAAGGAATTTCCCTTCCTGCCATTCGACTTCCATCAATTTTTTGACGGACTATTTGGTATGAAAATCATGACCCATCAATATCTCGGATATAATCTTCACCACGCCAAACGTTGAACTCCCCTTACTTGTTGAACCAAATCATTTCTCAGAGATTCAATTTAGTATGAAATAAGGTTAATTCTTGTGTGACTACATTTGCTTAGGAGAGGACCTTTTCATATCGGAAGAAATTTATAAAGCACATCTTTCGCTTTATCGAAATTAATAATTTCTCTACCAAACCCAAAAAGTTCTTCTTGGATTCGAAGTTGAAGATAAACAAATTTAAAGGGGAAAAGTTCGCTCTCATTAATACTATGCCTAGCATACCGACCATCGGATTGAATTTGCCGAGGTTTTCATGGATGTGAAGGCGAAACTAAGCCGAGGCTTGGCTGCTCATTGCAAAACACAATTGCCGGGTTCAACCGCTGCAAAAAATTGACATCACTAATAATGCGGATCTTTCTTTTCGATCTGGGAAACCTCGGTTGCCAAATATTGAAATTGCTTGCGACTTTCACTACGGTCATCGGAAATGATGATAAGCTAAGCGACATTGAAAAACTACAATATTTGCATTCGCGTTTGGGCGGCGTGGCTCTGGAAACCATACGTTCGCTCGAACCCTCGAATGCTAATTATGGTTTATCGATTTGATAATTACGTTTTACACTTTCAGGCACACGTTCAGGCAATATTTGATTTAAAGGGTGTCGAGGAGGGATCTTCGAAGGGTCTTCGGGAGCTGAGTGATTGCATGAATTCGCATCTGCGAACAATTCGAACCCTGGCCAATGCGCAACAAATTTTGGATGGTCTTTTAATTCACATCGTCACTCCGAAACTGGATCAGAGGACGCGGGAAAAATGGGAAGAGGATTTGTCAATCACTGAGCTGTCTACCTGGGATGCTATGGAGTCGTTTTTGGAAAAGAGGTGCAGGATGATGGAAAACTTGGATCAAGCCTTGGTAACTCAAACTCCACGCCAGCAGGTGGGAAAAAACTTCACAAATATAACCAAAATACACTTATTGCTTCTGCTACTAACTCACAAATATAACCAAAATAAACTTATTGCTTCTGCTACTAACTCAAATCATTTGATATGTTTATTTTGCGATGCACGGGATCATTATTTGCCAAAGTGTTCTCGATTTTAAATTTGAGTTCAAATCTTTGATATAAAGAAACAAAGAAGTTGCACCTTTGCCTCAACTGTTTGCCTTCGTGGTACAGCGAGCTTCCAGTTGTTGGCTCCAACGAGAATCATTGGTTCGGCATTCGAATAAGATTGTAGGGGTATTCCATCTAGATGTGGAAACTTGATGCGCAATTCATTTCCTTGATCGTCTGTTTTGGCAAGCCTAGGTTTTTCACAGTATGGACATTATTTACAAGGGGGTAATGAGCACTTGTCGCTGGCACGGGGACGCTTTGCTGGCAGGACGATCGCGTCGCGGCAATGGTAACGATAGTTACTGCGATGCCGGACCACAGGCGATGCTGAACTGCGCTGAGGTTGAGCTAACGTAGGTTAGCTGCTAGTGGAGATAGTGTATTACGAGCCCTATTCCCAGAGGTAAGAAGTAGAACCGCGGAGTTATGAGATGCGTTGATAACTGATTTATTCATCATTTGGTACATGTTTATATTCTACTTGGAAGACGAAAGTTTAGTGTAATGATTAGTAAAGTGCGCTATATTCTAAAGTAGGTAGGTAGGTCAGGGAGTTTTGATTATGGTAGCAGTTTGTGTAGTTGGCTCGGCAGACACTGCAAAATGTGCTGACTGCTTTGGCCGGTCAGTGTGCCGTTGAGTGTGAGTACGAACATTCTCCCCCCCATTGAGGGGTACCCTCAATTAAGTCGTGATGTCGGTCAGCCCTTGCCCGAATTGTATAGGAAGGTGATCTTTCCTTCAACTGCGGTTCATGTTTGTGATTCAGGTCCTTCACATCTTCTTGATGCTGCTTAACACTCCCCTTTGCGATAAAATTGACATTACCGTGGGGACTGAAATTGTGCTCTCGTAGAACTTTATCATTTGGCACGTCTATGGTATGTGGACATTCTGCAACAAAACTAAGATATTTCTTGGTTAGGTTTGCAAATGTTGAACCAAAGTCAGCCTTCTTGTAGGTATTGATGAGAAATCGGTTCTATATTCATCGGATTTTTATCTTTTGTTGTCATTAGATTTAAGAACCAATTTTGTCCAAATTTAAATATGTTTACCAGTTGTGACTAGCGCTGTAATTTATAAGTTTTTAAACTTGTAGCGTTAGGAAGCCTAAAACAATAAATAATAAAAAAAAAAAAAAAAGCAGCGTTCGGTCCTGCAAAATCACCTCTGCCTTCTACCAGAATAGGGTTGATTTCCGTATCAGATGAGGTTTCTTTATTGAGATAACCTGTGATTACATAACCAAGCCTAGTGCCTTGTGCCAAAGGTTTATTAGGTCCTAGTTCAAGAAATTCACTGGTTATTACACGAGAATACACCTCAGCCTTAGGTCAATGGGTCCCGGTTGCCGAAAGTCAGGATCTGCTAATGGCAGTCCCCCGGGAATATTAAGATCGGTATCAATCGATACTGACGGTTGGTCTGTAATGACTGTGTCTAGTCTTTCAAACCCTGATGTAACTGATGAGAGCTTTTTTGTTGATCTAATTGCTGTTGATATTTTTCCTCCGATTCCAGATATTTCAATCGGTGACCTTTCCTTAAGAGATAGCAGATCTGCCATTCTCCTTGAGATAAGATTCACCTGTGATCCACCATCTATAACAGCGCGACATGTTTGTAATTGACCGTTTGGCCCTTGTAATGAGACCTTGGCGGTCGCGAGCAGAGTATATCCTCCTACGTCGTCGTAGCCTGCAATGGTTACTGCGCCGGCCACTGGATTGCTAGTCGGTCCTTGGTGTAACAGTGAATGATGCCGTTGCTGGCAGACTCGACAAGTGGTCGGTGATCCACAGTTTTCAACCTTATGAACTGTAGACAAACAATTTGTGCATGCTCCTACTTGAATAATGGCTTGGCGCCGTGCTATGGGGTCCATTTGCTGGATACGGCTACATGCTCTAAGATTATGTTGTCCTAGGTGACAGATCTTACAGCTCTCTTCGTTGTGAACTGACTGATGGCGGAGTGTTGCTGTAGGTTGAGCGCTTATCGTCTCCAGCATGCAAGCGCGCCGCTCAATAAACGTCAGTATACTCCATAACGTTGGAATTTCCGTTGGTGCATCCGCTGAATTTTCTAGAGCAGCTAGAGACTGTTGGTCTAGTTTTCTTCTGATAAGAAAACACAGGATTGGATCCCAGGATTTTGTGCTGATATCGAGGTTTTGAAGAGTACTCATTGAGTTTTTTATAGTGTCATGTAAGGCCCTTAGCTGGCGCGAGGAACCGTCTATAGGCGTATGGTCAATAATTTTTGCAATGGCGGCGAATACTAGTATTTTTCCGTTCTGGTACCTGGCCTTTAAACGCAACCAGGTGTCGTCATAGCCACCCTGTGAGAAGGCTGTGTCTGTCAAGACGTTTCTCGCTTCACCACGAAGCGAACTCTGTAGAATATGTAGTTTTTGACTGGCCCAATTTGGTTTATTATGTACCAATTCCACAAAGAGATCATGGAACCGTGGCCAGTCTAGATACTCGCCGTTGAACTCCGGAATGCTAATTGGCGGAAGTGCTAAGTTTAGGCTCATTGGCGAGTCGTTTTCTCGAAGCAGGTTCATTTCGTATTCCTCGTATAATGCGTGGAACTGAGCTAGCTCTGCTTCTGCCAGGGCTGCGGCTCCAGGTGTGCTGTCCAATTCGTCGTGGGCTTGCCTCAGCAACGCCCAATGGAGATCCAGGTGCCTTTGTAGGGCTGGGGTGACGGTTGGGGCGTTCGAGGCTAATGTTAATGATGACTCCAATTTCCTCAATGAATGAAGTAGACATATTGTGTGTCTTGGAAACAAAGAATCTTGTGAAGCTGGATGAAACTGAATATCCTGTGAAGCTGGATGCAGCTGAGTATCCTGTGAAGCTGGATGAAGCTGAAGTTCTTGTGACGCTGGAAGAAGAAGCGTATACTGTGAAGCTGGATTAAGCTGAAGTTCCTGTGACGCTGGAAGAAGAAGCGTATCCTGTGAAGCTGGATGAAACTGAAGTTCCTGTGACGCTGGAAGAAGAAGCGAATCCTGTGAAGCTGGATGAAGCTGAGTATCCTGTGAAGCTGGATGAAGCTGAGTATCCTGTGAAGCTGGATGAAGCTGAAGTTCCTGTGACGCTGGAAGAAGAAGCGAATCCTGTGAAGCTGGATGAAGCTGAAGTTCCTGTGACGCTGGAAGAAGAAGCGAGTCCTGTGAAGCTGGATGAAGCTGAAGTTCCTGTGACGCTGGAAGAAGAAGCGAATCCTGTGAAGCTGGGTTAAGCTGAAGTTCCTGTGACGCTGGAAGACGAAGCGTATCCTGTGAAGCTGGATTAAGCTGAAGTTCCTGTGACGCTGGAAGAAGAAGCGAATCCTGTGAAGCTGGATGAAGCTGAGTATCCTGTGAAGCTGGATGAAGCTGAGTATCCTGTGAAGCTGGATGAAGCTGAAGTTCATGTGACGCTGGAAGAAGAAGCGAATCCTGTGAAGCTGGATGAAGCTGAAGTTCCTGTGACGCTGGAAGAAGAAGCGAGTCCTGTGAAGCTGGATGAAGCTGAAGTTCCTGTGACGCTGGAAGAAGAAGCGAATCCTGTGAAGCTGGGTTAAGCTGAAGTTCCTGTGACGCTGGAAGACGAAGCGTATCCTGTGAAGCTGGATTAAGCTGAAGTTCCTGTGACGCTGGAAGAAGAAGCGAATCCTGTGAAGCTGGATGAAGCTGAAGTTCCTGTGACGCTGGAAGAAGAAGCGAGTCCTGTGAAGCTGGATGAAGCTGAAGTTCCTGTGACGCTGGAAGAAGAAGCGAATCCTGTGAAGCTAGATTAAGCTGAAGTTCCTGTGACGCTGGAAGACGAAGCGTATCCTGCGAAGCTGGATTAAGCTGAAGTTCCTGTGACGGTGGAAGAAGAAGCGTATCCTATGAAGCTGGATAAAGCTGTGAGTCCTTTAGTGGGAAGGGGGTTGCTTGAGTGTGATCCTTTGTTGTTAAAGGATCACGTCGGGGTCACCAATGTTTGTGCCTAACCGAAGTAGACACTTCCGGGTCACACCGCGGGACAAGGGGGTAATGAGCACTTGTCGCTGGCACGGGGACGCTTTGCTGGCAGGACGATCGCGTCGCGGCAATGGTAACGATAGTTACTGCGATGCCGGACCACAGGCGATGCTGAACTGCGCTGAGGTTGAGCTAACTTAGGTTAGCTGCTAGTGGAGATAGTGTATTACGAGCCCTATTCCCAGAGGTAGGAAATAGAACCGCGGAGTTATGAGATGCTTTGATAACTGATTTATTCTTCATTTGGTACATGTTTATATACTAATTGGAAGACGAAAGTTTAGTGTAACGATTAGTGAAGTGCGCTATATTCTAAAGTAGGTAGGTAGGTCAGGGAGTTTTGATTATGGTAGCAGTTTGTGTAGTTGGCTCGGCAGACACTGCAAAATGTGCTGACTGCTTTGGCCGGTCAGTGTGCCGTTGAGTCGGTGAGACGGTGCATTAGTGAGACATATAATATGCTGATCAGCCATTCTCATATGCAGTGGGTGCTACTGAGCGCCTGGTACTGTTCCCAACTTGGCTACTGCTTGATTTGTTGGGTGTGGTCATGTTGAGTACCTTTGGGTACGAACACCCATACTATGTCTTTACAGGGTCGATCATGGCATACCGAAGTATCACCTCCCCGTGGAAGCAATTTATCGTGTTCGCGAAATTCATTCCGGTTGTGAGCTTCTCTGCCTGTTGGGGAAAAATTTATTTGCTTTCGCAAGCTATGCCCCTACTCACAGCCTTAGTTGGCAGAAAGGCAAACCGTGGAATCAGATTATAGTTTTGTTCTTTTTGGTTTTTTTCCACGAAACACGAACACCAATAAGCGGAGTGTCTTCGCAAGAATCTATTTGTTAGTGCAAGGGACTGCGGAACTTTCTTATTCTTAAGACGCAGTCGAGCACCAAATAATAGTGAACCCGCGATTGGAACTAGACTATGTTTAATATTGAACTTTATTGTTCAGACCCAGCCACTTGTGGTGTTTGGTTGTTTTTTTGTGCTCTCCTATATTACGATTTTTTAAAGAATGTTACAGCCGACCCCTTAATGAAAGCTTCCAATAGCACTGTTTTAAAATCCGATGTTTTAATTAGTAAAATCAAATAAAAAAGGCAAGATAAAATAAAGAGCTTTAAAAAATCTTCCTTTTCTACTGAAGATCGCACTGTAACTGTATGGTCGCTCGATTGTCGGCGAGATGTCTTGATTGGTGTCGGGTCCAACCGATAAATTTATGTAAATCAATCGAGGTTTAAAAATGTACTGGGCGGTAAAAACTACCGTTAAAAAAAAATGGTCTAAAGTTTTTTTTAATGCTTTAAACTTTTTTTATTATTTCTCAAAAACGGCATTAACGATTTCAAATCAAATCTTAAGGTGTATAGCCCTTGAGATTCCTTACCTTTTGACATGCGGCACATAGTTGTAAAAAGTCTCGTTTCAAAGTAATTAATCAACAAAAATGGGCACATTTACCAGTTTTTTGGCCGTATCTAAACTCTATTTGAAGGTCCTGGAAATTTAAGATGTTGCTTAACTAGCTTAATAGAAGAAACTTTTCTTCCACCACTTTTGGAAAAACAAGCTAGTTTGGCGACAAAACATCTATAAATAGCTAAATGTTGTACACCCGTAACTTGTGAATATGTTGTTGCTATATGTAGTTAGAAAGGTATTTTGAAATGTTTTGTACGCCTTTTAACATGATTTGTCTAAATACCATCCGCTAAAAACTAAGGATAAAGTATTTTTTTTTAATTTAGATATTCTTTTTTTTTCCTGATTTCTTAAAAACGGCTTTTACGATTTTAAATTAAATTTTAAGGTGCATAGCCCTTGAGATTCCTTAGCTTTTGACACGCGACACATTGTAGTAAACAGTCTCCTTTCAAAGTTATTTATCAACAAAAAAGGCCACATTTACCTCTTCAGAACATCTAACACTGCCTGCACATTGACCTTTTTTGTGCCTGTCCAAACTCTACTTGAAGCTCCTGGAAATTTAAGATGATATTAAACAACTTAATATGAGAATCTTTAGTTTTATCACTTTTGGAAAAACTCGTTAGTTTGACAGAAAAACAGCTGTAAGTAGCTGTGTTTAGTACACCCGTAACTTGTAAACTACAAAAGCAAAAGGCTTGTGCTATATATCGTTTGATATACTGTGTCGAAACGACTTTAATTCCTTCTCTGCGTAAAAAACTTCTGACGAAAACTTAAATGCAGTCTTTTCAAACATCACTTGGAACGCAGTCTACTTTGTGACGAAGCCCACTGCATCACTGCTATGATGGTCCGATCATAACTAGTGTTACAACAATCAAATGATATTGAAAAACCTAAAAGGATTGCATACAAAGACGGCAACAATTTTAATTCGTTTGGGAAAAAGATCGGTGAAAGTAAAAGTAAAAATTAAAAAAATGGAAGCCGTATGAAGATGAATTATGTGATTGATGTCTAAAGCCAAAACTTCTGATATCAAACAAAAACACCTTAACGAGGTAAAAATCATTCATGTTCGTGATAGCTGCAGTCTATTGTGGTGCCTTCTAGATGTGTTTCAATACAGTGCATCCAGGTTTAATTTGATGGGAATGTACAACAAAAATTTTTCGGTACTGTTCTCTTGACAAACAAATAATAAAAGCAAAAGGGAACATGCAAGAAAGCGCGCGATTTTCCTTGTCTCTTGCATTTCTTGTCAGTTGCATTTATAATTCTGAAAAGTGAAGTTCAGCTTGTTGCCTTCCTTCGCAAGAGATTTTTGAATTGTTCAGATTGAGCGACTTGGTGCTGTGCGCATCGGCATAAGAAGCAAGGTGAGTTCTCGGATCGGTAGGATACGTGTGGGTGCTCCTCCGATTCCGCATGTTGCGGCTTTACATCATTGTAGGCGGTATGAGTATGTACATTATTCGTCCTTGAGTATGAGGTTGAAACGTGTGTGGACGCTGCTTCTACGATCTTATACATCCAATCGCTAAATGCTTTTACATTTGCTATGGCTCCGTCTTTTGGGTGCATTGCCCAGATCAGTTTATATTGATTTGGAAGTTTGTGAGAAGTTGAATAACTCCGCACAAATCTCAGCAGCAGCAGCAACGGCCGGCCGGCCGCTTACCAGATACGCGGCGAATTCACGTAGTAACGGCGCGGCGAGAAGCGGTTGGAGAGGAAGAGAGTTTGGAGACCAAGGTTGGATAAGAATAGAGTTTAGAGACCAATGTGGGAGAATAAGAGACTTTGAAGACCAACGATGGAGAATGAGAGAGTTTGGAGACCAAGGTGCGGAGAATGAGAGAGTGGAGACTTGGCGGGTAGAGCAAGAGTGCCGTGTGCAAAACGAAATAACGGAACTCCACCGGACTTTGGACTCGGCCGTGAACTTTGGACCGGGAGAAGATGGGCCACATCTCGGCAGTGGAGCGGCACACAGGCGTGCCACGTGCATCACGGGAACCAGCGGGACGGCAACATTGGGCAGAACCTCGGTTGGAAGCGGTGCGTAAACAGAAGCCACGGACTTTGGACCCGGAGTGGAAAGATTCAGCGGGCCGTGAAATAATAACGGTTCCCGGAGGCCCTATAAAATGCCGCAGAGCGCTGGCAGCTTGATCAGTCGATCACGAGGAGTCAAACCATCAAGATCAGTCAAAATACCAAAGTAAACAGTCAGTCAACCAAGTAAACTACAAGGGAGCCACAACAAGGCGAGTTGTCGGAAGCAGCGCCGTGGGAAGCCTACAAGGAGCAAGATCGCTACGTCGAGACGTTCGGGATTGGGACATCAGGAATCTCCGAGTTGAGACACAGGTGGCTGAGGTCCGAAAGACATCACACGACTAAGTCAAGGCGTTTGGCTCCCAACTTTGTCTCGACCACACTCTGGCGAATCGCCCGGCGGGTCTGTAAGAGGCAAGCGAAAAAGACCTGCGACGAGGAACCGTGAGCTCGGGGGGAAAGTTGTCTAAGACCCAGTGTACCTTGCCCGACCAAGCAGGACCTGGCGCGAAGGCCGAACGGTTGATCGATCTGTGGTTTCAAGAGGCGTTGTCCTGGAGAGCCCTGCGATTACCGGCGAGGTCCCCGAACAGCAACTGCTCAAACTCCGAGGGCCAGAAACGCCAAGCTACCAGTCAGGAAGGGCGAGCGATCGACCCGTTGAGGCATTCAAGAGGCGTTGTCCTGGAGAAGCCCTGCGATTCGGCAAGTCCCGAAACGGCGGTTGCCCAAAGACACGCGAGACAAGAAACAGCGCAGTGGACATCGGCAGCGACGCCAGCAGACATCACCGGCAGCCACGTCGCCATCGCCGCGCGGAGCTCATTGGGGAGCGCAGGAACGTCGCGGACGTCAAGCATTAGGGTGAAGCCGGTTCGAGCGCGAGGCAAAGTGAGCGGCTAGGCAACTTCCTGGCGTTAGCCTTGACTGTCTCGAAAGGCGTTGCCTGGAGAGCAATCGTTGTTCACCCTAGTCTGACAACGGTGACGCTTCCCTAAGTCAGCAAGGCCGAACTCTCTGCGAGTCCAAGGTGCGACAAGCGACCCCGAGTCAGCGTGTCGGCGAGCCACTACGAGCAGCCTGCGACACAGAAGCCAGCGGTCGCCAAGTCAACGCATCGACAAGCCAGGACGAGGAGCATCAGCAGTCCGTGAAACCAGAGTAGGGAAACACCGAGACCAGCCCAGCCACGCACCCGCTGTATTAATAACAAGAGAATAAAACCCACTGTTATGCGTTCACGTCTTATAAATTTGGTGGGACGAACAAACAATCTTCTGAGCTAGCCGCACGAATCTCGTAGCGAGCAGACCAACAAAATCAGTTCGTTCCAACTTTGTCAACCAACTCACGAACAAGCATAGGGTTGTTCAGATGTGCACCAAGTTGGCAGGCCTCCATGGTATCACAGATGTTGCGAACAGCAAGGGCGTAGTCGATAAGTGAATCAAGCCTGTCCTTGCTTACCGAAATTCATTTAGCTTTCTCAATTAGGCGATCCACAATTTGATCTGGACGACCAAAAATGTTTTTAATGTGCTTATAACAATGGGAACCATGGTTGGCAACAAAAGCTTGTCTCGGTCTAGATCGTACGCTATCCCTTTATGACACTTTTGAAGTCGAAGCATTTTTTCGACATTTGAAAAGCCGGCAACAGAACGCAGCTGGGGCCCATTGTCGTGTCTGTCCATGTCATGTTGGAATCGTGTTGGCGCGACAAAATATTATATTTTTGTTCAATACATCTCTGCTCCTCTAGCATCTGTAACATAAGATCGTTAGTTGACATGTTTATACTGGGTGTTTCTTGTAAACTCATTTTCGGCTCTTTTTGCAATCCCTGCGCGGCGGAGCCTTGCTGTGCAGTTGTATTGGTCTTCACGATGTCGGTATCACCCTTCTCGCAAGGAGAGCAGGCCCAGCCTTTAATGTTATTTTCGCTTTCTTCACGCCGACAAGAGTAATGGTACCAGGTTTTCCAGTTATCACACTGAACCCATATTATGTCTTTCCCGGGTCGATCTTTTTTGCAAGTATCATCTCCCCGTACAAACATTTTTACGTGTTCGTGAAATGGATGTCGGTTGTGAGCTTTTCTGCCGGTTGGGGGAAAATTTATTTGCTTTCGCAAGCTATGCCGCTTTCACAGCCTTAGTTGGTAGAAAGGCAAACCGTGGAATCAGATAACAGTTTTGTTCTTTCTGGTTTTTTTTGCCACGAAACACTAACACCAATACGCGAAGTGTCTTCGCAAGAATCTATTTGTCAGATTCTGCCTTCCCTTGGTGTGTATACACTAATTATAAATGTCGCAGTTAATTTGAAGTTCGTGTCACGATTACGGTTAATAATTGATTGGTGTCGGATCCAACCGATGAATTTATGTAAACGACGTTTCAAAATGTACTGGGCCGGTAACATTCTGTATCTCCGGTATAAGCTTGTTGTTGCACTCGAATATCTCTCGGTTATTATGGATAGGCATCACGATATTCGAGCAAGACCATCACACCGGTGTAGCAGTTCGTGACATCATTAACAGCCCAGTCGATATAGACATGGCTGTGGCACCCCCGATAATAGGCCTTTCTAAGGGAATATAAAATGGGAGTTTTTAATTTCCTTTCATTTTTTAAAAATACGTAAATGCATATGCAGATTTAGTTATTTTTATACCCGTTACTCGTAGAGTAGAAGGGTATACTAGATTCGTCGGAAAGTATGTAACAGGCAGAAGGAAGCGTTTCCGACCCCATAAAGTATATATATTCTTGATGAGGATCACTAGCCGAGTCGATCTGGCCATGTCCGTTTGTCCGTCTTTCCGTCCGTCCGGATGAACGCTGAGATCTCGGAAACTATAAGAGCTAGGCTATTGAGATTTGGCGTGCAGATTCCTGAGCTTCTTACGCAGCGCAAGTTTCTTTTAGCAGCGTGCCACGCCCACTCTAACGCCCACAAACCGCCCAAAACTGTTTTTGATGCTAGAATAAAAATGTTAACTAAAACCCAAAAAAAAATTTGCCACGCTTACTCTAACGCCCATAACGCTTAAATCTGTCTACCGCCGGTAGGTGGCGCATTTTAATCTCGCTTTGCTGCTTGCATATCTCCATTTCCCTTTGGTCCCTTTAGCTGAGTAACGGGTATATGATAGTCGAGGTACTCGACTATAGCGTTCTTCCTTGTTTTCAGTTAAAAAACAAGGAAGAACGCTAAACTTGGAGTCTCGACTATTAGATACCCGTTAATAGGTAAGTACGAGACCAAACCATTTCAGCTAAAATTCTAGCATTAAAACTGTGGGCGCCACACCTGTGTTGGCGTGGCAAACCTTTTTTAAAGTCAATAAGTAAAGACGAAAGCAATATATTTCAGAAAACATTATTGAACATATATATTATACTTACTTTATGGCGTCGGAAGCGCTTTCTTCTACCTGTTACGGTTTTTTCGCCGAGTTCAATATACCCTTTTAACATTTAAAACACTTTTATATATAATTTTAAAGTTTTCAAATCAATAAAATACCTTAATTTACTTAGGTAATTTTTTAAAAGGAGAACATTTGTAGAACATTCAGACTCAGCCTCAGGGAAGCAGCAGAAATTCAAAGACATAAACAAACTTCTAGACCAAAATATCATTAAGCACAGCCATTCGCCCTGGAGTCTTCCAGTATTACATGTTTTCAAGAAACTGGACGCTTCTAAAAAAAAAAGTTGAGGATGGTGTTCGATTTTAGAAACAGTAGTTTTAGTCTTAGAAAATAGTAAATGATAGCAAATATATTTCACGGCCCTAGATCTGGCTAAGGGGTACCATAAAGTTGAGATGGAACCCAGGATACACCCAAAACTGCCTTTACGGCACAAGGGGGGCACTACAAATTTATTACGGCCAACACCAAGAACATAAAAAAGAGGGAGATCAAATCATTCCTGAGTCTTTTGGGCTATTATAGAAAGTTCATTTTGGACTTTGCAAAAATTACTAAGCCCATGACGCAACAGTTAAAAGTTAAAGCCGCGGTACTGTTAACGGAACAATTTACAAAATCTTTCAAAATTTGTAAAACCTTGTTGTGTAACGACCCTTTACTAAAATACCCCATTTTAGGAAACCATTCATATTCTTGTCGCGAGGAACCATTTGTTCAGATAGACCGGTTTTATTCGCAAGTAGAACGCTCAACAAAAGAGAAGAACAATACTCTACGGTGGAAAAAGAAATGCTGGCCTACACTTGGTCTTCAAATCGTCACACACCTCTGACTCGGTTAATGACGCACTGTGGCGAAAGTAATGTTTAATCTTCAAACTATAACTGAAATATTAAAAGAAATCCTAACACCGAACAGCTTACATGCAATCCTAGCATCCAACACAATTTTTGAATCGATAAAAAAGTTTACGTCCAAAACTTTAAGGACCACAAATTGGACAGGTGTAACAAGAGACGGTATTTAGGGATTACCATCAGAAGAGTAATCATCGTGGAATAGAAGAAACTTTAACCCACCTGAAAAGAACCATTTACTTTTCATATATGAAGCAAAAGATCACGCAAATAATTAGTTCATGTGATAATGAAATGTGATGAAAGACAACCTAAGCCTAAACATGAAAAAACCGAAATTCCGGAACGATCATTACAAATAATTCACAAGGATAAATATACTATAAATGGCCAGACTAACTTAACAATGATCGAAAAATTCTATAAGTCTGGCAGCGCTTACTGAATTATCATCTGAAACAGAAAGGCGAAAGGCTGGAATGTAATCATGAAGACATATTATTAGAAACGTAACCACCTATAACAGAACATACACTCCGTTACTAAACATGCACCACAAGCTATTTTCAGGGAAAACACACAATTTAAATAAAGAATTTAACTACAACACGGAACACGACTACTTACAGAAACTTAACGGTTTTCAGAATAAACTATATATACAAAAGATAAGGCCCAATTAGAGGACAAGATGAATTCTAGAATTCCTGACTTGATTTGTGTGCGAAATTCTGAAATATTAAAAGAATGATATTTCCAAGAGAAGAAGTAAGTACAAGGTGAGTTCCAAAGTAAACAGGACTTTTTTAATCTAGCGCCCTCTAGTGGCGCCATCTATATGTCAACTGGTGCGTTAGAATCTGCTATCGTTTATTGACTTCCAGTAAAAATTTCATGACATTTCATCTATTGAAAGTGAGGTTATTGCGTTTTAAGTGTCAGTATGTTTTTGTCATCGGTGCGAAAATGAGCTTCGAACAAAGAGCCAACATTAAATTTTGTTTTAAAATTGGTACAACTTTTACCGAAACGTTTCAATTGGTAAAACAAGTTTATGGCGATGATTGCCTATCCCGTAGCAGAGTGCACGAGTGGTTTCAATTAAACTGTGCGTGAATTCATAAAAAATCAGCCGAAATCATCATTGAAATTCATGGAAATAGAATTGAACATCTCCAAAACATTGATTTATCGCATTTTGACCGAACATTTGGGATTACAAAATGTGTGTGCACGGTTTGTTCCGCACAAATTGACTGACGTCCAAAAATTGCTCAGAATTCAACAGGACATCATTAAAGAGGCAAAAAAAGACCCGAACTTCCTTTACTAGATTGTGACTGGTGACAAAACGTGGTGTTTTCAATATGATCCCGAAACGAAACGCCAGAGTGCTGAATGGAAGGCGCCGGACGAGCCGAAATCCAAAAAATCGCGCCTGGAGAAGTCAAAAGTGAAGACAATGCTGATTTGTTTTTATGATTCCAAGGGTATTGTCCACAAAGAATTTGTTCCACCCGGCCAAAACGTTAATGCGGTATTCTACCTTGGAGTTTTGAAGCGTTTGGTGCGCCGTATTTGACGTGTTCGGCCCGAATATGGCGAAGATGGAAGTTGGCATTTGTTGCACGATAACGCGCCGTCTCATCGATCGACGCTTGTGTCCGACTATTTGACCAAAAATCACATTTTAACCATCAATCACTCCCCGTATTCACCGTGCGACTTCTACCTTTTCGGAAAAATGCATTTGCCGATGAAAGGAAAGCGTTGTGCAGACGTAGAGGCCATTCAAAAGGCTTGCACCGGCATACTGGCGGCCATACCGGGCAACGAGCTAAAACACTCGTTCGACATGCTTTTGGACCGTGCAAAAATAAATTGATTTTGCCGAAAAAACTATATGTTCTGTCTTTTTTTTAAAGTCCTGTTTACTTTGGAACTCACCTTGTATGTCAAAAAAACAAGTTATAATTGTTGTACATAAAAAAAAAATTTGGGGATTTAGGATATAGTTGTTCGATCCGGACTTATACTACTATTATTACTACCTGTAATAAAAATAAGACTTTTGGAAAGGTTTCATCTCGATAGCTTTTAAACTGAGAGACTAGTAGTTTGCGTAGAAACGGATAAACGGACGGACAGACGGACATGGCTAAATCGACTCGTTTTTCGAGACCATTTCGTCAAAAATGAGACGCATATCGTTCCGCCAACTGCCGGAGAGAGCGGACGTGTTTTGCGCGAGCTCCGGAAAAGAACACCAAAAAATAAGTTATAACATAATACTGGAGCAGTCTAAGAAATAATTAGTGCTATGAATTAAAAAAGTGACAAATTATTATAAATAAGAAGTACCACGAATAAAACTTAGCTTAATGAGCGGCCATCAAAAATAGTATTTAAATGCCGAAAACGTAAATGACTTCCAATCTAGGTTTTTAGTTCCAAAGGAATGCAGCTTAAAGGAACTACCAAATTATCCTTTGAGGACCGCGGTAATTTTGGCTGTAGAACTCCTTGGTGAAGTACACATAAAATGTGGCCACATTAAGAAGCCTAGTTCCCCAGCCACTCGGCGCAGCCCTTGCAAGTGTGCCGCGTTGTTCAGCCGGAAGACGATGTAGGGCACCAGAAAGTAGCGCAGCTCTAAGAGTAGCTGGAAGCACAGCACCAGGAAAAGATTGACAGGAAGCTGTCCGGCATAGGACGCAGTCCGCAGAAGAGCACGCAAATGGAGAGCAGGTAGACTGGAGCCATGGCGTACCGAATCCACCAAAATCGTCCGTAAAGTCGGCTCCAAAAGTAGAAGGTATAGTGTCTGTTGTCGGCTAGCAGATATGGATGCATCTCGGTGATCAGGTGTATCAGAACCAGTATTATCAGCATAACCAACGAATTAGGTCCGCTGCCGAACGTAACTGGCGTATGGTGTTGTATGTTCCAAAGCCCACCACAATAGAGCCATTAATGAACAGGAACTTTACGACGGGCGGATTGATCGTAGCGTAGCATTTGGCCAAAATGCTCAGAAAGCAGATGCTCCGGAATTGGGGACTGCTAAAGAGTTGCATCCACAACTCTTCGACCATCAATCGGATTTTGTCCTTGGGAACGACCAAAGTGCGGATGCATTGGTGGACTAACGTGTCCAGCACTGTCATCCCGGTGACCATGCAAACCCACACGATGTTCGTCTGGCGCATTAGCACACAAAGACCGCCGCCGGCAGATGAGCCTTCTGCTGCCAATAGTTGCAGAATAGGAGCAACATGGTCAGCGACAGAGTGTCTGTGTAGTACAGGTGGGTGAAGAAGTAGAGTGGCCGGAGAACGGTCATCGTTATCGCCTCAATGGCGGCATACGAGTTTCCCCCGAGCCTTCCAGGATGCAGCGCCTGATCTTGTAGAGCAGGAGGATGTTGATACCGCCATCGGCCAAGCTAAGCATCCTCAGGCCCGTTACCGTACACGGGTTTAAAGGATTCAGGGTGAGGGCAATCAAGTAAAAGCGCAGAATCTCCGTAAACCAGGGAAACGGTTATCTTTCATATGTCTCAACCCGTGATAAAGAAGTAGAAAAAGGTATTTAACGAGCAACTCAGGCGTACTGACCACTGACAGTGAAAAAGCGCGGTCTTGTTCTACCGCCTCCTCACCTTGTGGGAGTTATGGTGGAGCAAGCATGGAGCTTGCAGTGTAGAGAACCACCACCAGTTTCGAGTCATAGCTCACCAGCCAAGAGCGCAGTGACCTCATTAATTTCTGCAACCGCAGAAACTGCAACAACAACATCAACAGAAGCTTTGTCAACTTATACAGTGCCGATTAAAGACACAAAAACCAATTGTAAGTACGAGGGACAATATCGGTTATAACAAAACACCAGCGGATCCGGCTACACAGAGTGGCCTGGATCGTTACATCCAAATCAAACGAAAGCTTAACCTACAAAATAATATGGTCCGAAATAAACTGAAAATAAGCTGCCCAATAAAGGCGTTGAACAATTAAGGGCATCTATAATAACAAGAAATTCACCCTATTGTCGGATGTTGAAAATATTCAATCCGAACCTGGACAACTGCGGACTTCGGTCAGTCTGCATAGCTTGTGAGGCTTCCACAATTTTGAACTATGCCCTGCAAACAAAGAAGACCCAAAAACGAAAAATGCGCTAACTGTTGAGAAAACCATACCGCAAACTACAGAGGCTGCCGAGTCTATAAAGAGCTGAAGAATCGGCTTCAACGAGCAGAATACACAATATGAGGGCGTGCAATCTCAAACCACATCTGAAATTTTCTTTGGGAAAGCAGCCAGACCTTTATATGGCCCTCAAATGTGGGAGTAGCATACGCCAGTACCCTGAAAAAGGACTAAAAAATCCTACGTTGATTCCTGACATTTTCATTGCGAAAGCAACCAGACCTTTATATGGCCCTCAAATGTGAGAATAGCATACGCCAGTACCCTGAAAAAAGGACTACAAAATCCTACGTTGATCCCACAGCCGAATATAATAACCTCTCAGCAAGCAATATGACAAAAAACCAATAACATCGAAGCCGTTGGCCTTACAACAAAGTATGATGGACTTTATGTCCTTCATAAATACAACAATACAAAACCCTATGCAAAACCAAAACATTCTTATAAAGATGCTGCATCCCAACAATCTAAATAATAGATGTCTTGTCCTCATTGAAAACCACATAGACGTAATGCTGCTGGCAGAAACGCATCTTACAAGTAAATATTAAGCTTGTTAGTACATGGGAAGCTCCGAATAGCATCAAGACTGGACGAAAAGCATATTGTGCCAAAACTTTAATTTCAAAATCAAATTTTCATAGTGCAACTAAAATTAATGATAATTTCTATGCAATGTTTTTAGAATTTGCAGTATTAGACTTATCGAAAGAAAATGTATGATTTTCACTATCAATATATGAAGCCAAAGTTTCAGGAAAAGTTATTCTTAAATTATATGGATTCTGATTCATTTATCTATACAATAAAAACTGAGGATTTTTATAAAGGTATTCGTAATGATCTTGAAGAAAAATTTGGTACATCGGATTTTTCAGATGAAAGAATTCATCTATATAACTTCAAAAGAGTTAACAAAAAAGAGTTTAGGGTTTTTATAAAAAAGAGCTTAACGGTAAACTCATGACATATGTTTATATTTACTAATACGAACATGGCCCCCTTACGGAATTTACTCGCAACAAATATTTTCAGGTGATTATAGGATGATTGTAATATTTGTTTTTCAGTGGAAGAATTGACATTACCTGGACTCATTTTTATTGTTCTATGCACTCTATTATTCTATTTATTAATTAATTGCTTATACATATCTATCCACTTATATTTTCCATTAAAACTAAACTCACGCCACATTAATTTTTTAAGAGTTCTATTGAAACGTTCAACTACAGATGCTTTAAGAGTACTGAAGGTTGAATAATGATTTATCCTATAACTTTTCATCAGCACCTTAAATTTCGAATTAAAGAATTCAGTGCCATCATCAGTTTGCAGGTTTTTTGGTGTTCTATGACACGAGAAACATAATATGCATTTTTTGATTAAGTGCCTCACCCCAAGCATATTTCGAAAATGTGTCTATAACAGTCAACCAGTATAGGTACCCATCATTAGATTTTGAAAAGGCTCCCATTTCAGCCAAATCTGCTTGCCACAGATCGTTTATACCGAGATGGTCGGTAATGATATCGGTTTTTTTTACATATTTAAATATATAGTCCTCAATGGTTTTAATCTTTTCCAGAATTTTAGCAAAAAATTTGGTCAGCGCTGTCTGCCCTCTTATTATAAAATTCAATTTTATTCTCTAGGCTTGAAATTTTTGTGAATTTCTCCCAACTTTCCGAGATCTCATCAGTATATTGTTTCGTTGCTAGATCATTTTTGTCTAAAGGTTTAGTTCCGTTTTTGGTACGTTTATTTTGAGCATTTAGAATACCGTCGGTAGACTTAACACGTCTTTTCAAATTTTCTGATCGTTCCCTATCAACAGAAAAATTTTCAAACTGGTCGACAGACATGATGATGAAGTGATGTTATTTTATTATCTTTAATTTTTAATTCTTTATCTCCCAAAGTTAATTAATTGTTTGCAGTTTTTGTAGGTCCATAACCTTTATCCAACACATTTCCTCTGGTCAAATTACTGATATTAAAATCATAACTATAACTAGTGTTATTATCTTCTAGCTCTGCATCCACACCCATATCGGCTTCTCCTGTATCCATTGGTAAAGGTGTTGTCCCTTCTTCTTCACTCTTTTCCGACTCCTTTTTTCATCTTCTATATCTTCCTATATATTCGTCTGCGAAAAGAATCACTATCATCGCAAGACTTTGGTGGAGTTATATTTCGATTAGACTGCAGATCTTTCTCATTAGTTGTAAATTAGAAATCGTCAAGCTCTCTCTCATCATCATCGTATTTTTTAATTTGCTTAAATTCACGCTTTACTTTTATACAATCTTTTACATTAGAGATCTTTTGTTTTTTATTTTTCTTAAGATCATTTAAGGGTTCAGTAATGGGTTTAAAAGTTTCCTCCAATTATAAATTCGTATGATTTTTGACTTGTTTGAGATCATCGAATTTTCGCTTCATAGCAAATCCAGCAAATCCTGAGTCATATCCAAATGGTAGTCCGAATGTTGATTTTAGTAAGAATCTGTAGCTCGGGTAGCTCTTGCTTGAATCCCTTTTATGACATGTTTATGACTCATTTGTGGAAAGGACAGAATCTTAGACAGTTTACCTGTTAAATGTTCTGGGGCGGAAACAAAAATGTGTGTTTGAAAATATTCCACATCTGAGAATCATTAACTTGTAAGATTCATTTTATTGGGGTTCTTTTGATTTCTAAATTAGTTTTACAATCATAGAAAACATTATTCCTCAACATTATCGGACATGTTCCTCTAAGATAACCATCTTTGAATACTTTGGGTGTGAGACCTTTCATACGTGCACAGCAACATCTGTGATAATGAGGCAAAAGGGTACGTGATCACACCTTTCCCCAACATGATCGGATATGTTCATCTAGATAACAACCTTTGAATACGATACACATAATGAGGGGACGGAAACATGATCAATATTGTCACATAGGGATGTGGGGACGATGGGGGCAATTAAGTATACTCTGGACATGATCGTGAAATTTTTTTGACTTCAAAGCCCATCTTTCCATATATTTGTTTTGAAATTCTCTAGAGGGTATTCCAAATTTTGAGTCAATTTGAGGATCTAGGAGACCAGCAGGCCAAGTGAAAATATTGCAAGACAACAATGAGCTGTACAACAAGTTAACAAGTGAACAGGTGATCAAGTGAATAAGTGAACAGATGAGCAAGTTAGCAAGTGAGCAAGAGAGCAAACGAACAACTGAGCAAAATGAGTGAGTTGAGTCATTAAAAAAAAGAACAAGTGAACATGTTACCCTAATAAGCATTATTTTCCCAACACTAATGTCTTGGCTTCGAATAATATGGAATGCCAGCGGCGTTTCACGGCACAAACTTGAAATAATTTCAATTCCTTATTTAAAACCTCTTTGACGAAATGTTGCTGGCAGAAACGCATTTTACAAGTAAGTACAACTGCCAAGTAAGAGGATACACTTCGTAATGCACAGATCATATAAGGGGCCGTCCATATACCACGTGGACAAATTTTAAGCACTTTTTGAACCCCCCTCCCCCCCCTCGTGGACAATCGTGGATTTTTAACTAACCCCCCCCCCCCCCCCACCACTATTTTTGTCCACGTGGACTTTTTATTGAAATTTTTTTTTTCTTTTTAAAAATGATATCTATAGAGATTTTTAAAAATGGTAAATTAATAGAAGTTTAATAGTAAATTTAAAAGTGGAATAAGTAACATAAAGGTTAAAATTAAATTTTTACTATGTCCATGTGGACATTTACCTCGAACCCCCTCCCACCCCTCGTGGAAAATCGTGGACTTTTGACGAACCCCCCCTCCCCCAAAACTTTCCACGTGGTATATGGACGGCCCCTAAAGCAATTATAAGCTTCAGCAACAAACTCGACTATGTTTTCCCTGCAAGCGTACATACTGGCAGCTGTCCCCAGAAAAGTTCCGGACTTAATTGACTTCGCTGTGAAAAGGACCTCTTAAGAAATCTAGTACGCGCTAAACTTCTATCGGACTTAGATCGAGGGAATCACACTGTAAATGTTTCTAGACTTCGGGTGAATTAGAAGCCCAATTCCTTATATTGAAACCTCCAGCCGCGGGTATGTCTCGGACCTTTAGGGTAGCCTCGATTGCTTCAGTTTCGTCGCCTAGGTAAGCAGCTTGTATTCCTCCGCGTTTTTGTCGCGAACATAATGAGCAATGCATTGCGCACAGGATATTCCGAATGTCATAGATCTCATTACAAAAGTTCTGATAGCCTGCGATTCCTTGTTGTACCACACAAAACGTTGAGCGTCGCATCTGATTCCAGAATTCGAATTTGGTGGAACATTTCAGCAATGTCGCCACAAACAGCTATTTTACCAACTCGAAACGCCATTTGCCAAAAAGTTCAGGTTCTAGGCTTATCTTAGCCTTTAGACAGTTTAGCCGTTTCATTGCGTTGTTGTAGCTTTCCGGAAAAGTGGGATTATTCTCGCGTAAAGAAGTCCTTCTTGATAATGTCCTTCATTTTTTGAACATGTTGAACAAAACGTCTTTGTAGTAACAGTTTCAAAAACTCTCTTTAATGCTCTTTTTAATCTCGTCACAGTTGCACTGGCAGTGGTGCATGGAAAATTCAGTTTTGGAGCTTGTGGAGCCTTGAAGTCCCCAACCGAGAATACACTTAGACGCAATTGGATGACTCCATTTTCCTTCTCTGAGCCTTCGTGGTACAGCGAGCTTCCAGTTGTTGGTTCCAAAGAGAATCATTGGTTCGGCATTCGAATAAGATTGTAGGGGTATTCCATCTAGATGTGGAAACTTGATGCGCAATTCATTTCCTTGATCGTCTGTTTTGGCAAGCCTAGGTTTCTCACAGTATGGACATTATTAAGCCAATATGTTTTAGTGGCGTCTGCCTCGGCGATTCGAGTATTGCAGCATACGGAATTACCCTCCCTTCTGATGGTTTGATTGGTCCACTGCATACAGATCGGTTCGGGGGTGCCACTTATGTTTAAAAGCTTAAAGATATCAGTTTTGAATATTGTTCGCAGTCCAAGCAAGACGATGGGAATCCGGTTGTACCTACATACCCAAAAAGGACCGAAAGAACATAGAAGAATCAGAAGAATCAATTCGACCTCTTTTCTTGTGATAAACTCCTGACTAGTAGAGATCAAAATATTGTTCCATTTTTTTGTGTGCCAATCACAGGTAACAAAACCCTTAAAAGCTAACTTTGTTTGAGTTTAGTCTGAAATATTTCAGATAATTCCGTTATAAAGGCAACCAATTCTGCCTACACGTGGACGGCTTCACCTAGCTGGAAGATTGAGGAATTCAAGAAATATTTTCAAGAATCACCACCATCAGCACCCGATTAGGAACAGCGTACCCAAAATCTCCTAATTTTTTCCAACTAACAACAGATAAAGAAAATGAATTGAAATTGAAAAATGAATTAAATAAGCAAAACCAATAGATAAATGCAACCCATATACCTATAGGACTTACCTGTATTTTAAACCTCAATATACCTTAGCCTAACCACAAAAAAGTGAAGAAAAAGAATGGATGCTGAACAGATGAAATTAATTAAATACTGAAAACATTTTCGTTTGTTGGAATTTAGGTAGTTATTTTTGATTGATAAGTTAAACGAATGCTTATAGTCCGGAAGAAGAATATAGTTACACATACATGTGCATAGCGCGATAAAAAGAATCAAAACAAAACCACGAAAATTCTGTATATTACGTGCTATCGAATACCGCAAAAGAACAAAAGCTGTCGGCACTCGTCTCCTAATCTAATGTCTTAATAACCTTAGATACAGCAAAATCATCACTGCTGTCCTCCGCGAAAGATCTTTCGGCTCGGGAATTGCGAAGATGTAAGTGATATACCCAAATATTCATTGTCAACTGAAAAGCTCATAAATATACATATATAATATGACAACTCTTTGAGAAGTCTGCGGATAGTTAAAATTGCATTGTACTGGCTTGCATCCCAATTATTACGGCTGTTCAACAGCACGAGACAGAAAGAATAAAGAAAAAAAACCCACATTCAATCAAGTAAAACAGGGAAACTACTATCGCACTTATTAATACAGTCCTCATTATTATTTCTCAAACATTACGCACTCGTTAGCATGATCGTAATTTAAGAGAACATTTGATTTTAGTTGTAAATTTATAAACTTGTATAAATGAATTAATATTGAAATTTTAGAAATGGTCTTGAATAACTATTACATCGAATCTAACCATTTCGGCACATTTTGAAGGCTTTCTTAGAATATACAACGCTTTGTAAAAAATGAACTAATTTCTTATCATGTTGGAACCCAGCCGTATTGGAATGTTGAAGAGTTACCTCTAAACCTTTCTGAGGGATCTCTGACTTTATTAGTTTTTCTGGGTTTTTTCGGAGATCAAGGTTGGGTGGGAGTACTTGCAGCGATGCGAGATTATGTAAGAAAGGTAACCTTTGCTGATACGATACCCTGTTGTCTACTTAGCTGACAACGTGAGCTACCGAATTAATCGATTTTTTTTATACCCCCAAATCATTTCGTACGCGAACAAATTTGAATAACCGCAGCTAACGCTGGAGCTAAGCGCGAGACAGTAATATTGAAACCGCGCACTCCGTCCCAGTCCCCGAACATCTGCTCCGAACGGAATACCCGTTAATCGTTACATATTTTAATGTTGCCTTGAGCGTGCGATCAATTTTACGCCTAGAATGCGCGATAGCTCTTTGAACAGGCCAGACTCGAACTGACGTCCTTGGTTGCTCGTGATCCTCACAGGCACACCATAATGTGCGATCCACTCGTGCAGAAGTGCGCTTACCACCTCTTCAGCCGTGATTTCAGTCAATGGAACTACTGGTGGCCATCTGCTGAACCGGTCGATGACCGTCAGGCAATAGCGATAGCCATTTGACGGGGGTAGCGGTCCAATCAGGTCTATGTTGATGTCCTGGAACCGGGCATCGGGCGAATCGAAGCTGTTGAAAGCTGCTCTATTGTTGCGATATATTTTGCACCGCTGGCACTGGATGCAGGAAGACGCCCATGAGGCGATGTCTTTGTTGATGCTGGGTCACACTAAGCGTCCTGTGACAAACTTGACGGTGGCCTGCTTGCCGGAATGGGCCAATCCATGCAGCACGTCGAATAACGTTCTTCTCATCGGCGATGGAATGTATGGATGTATCGCAATACACGCTGATGCCGGAGTTTGACAATTGGAGTTTACGCAATTGCAAGGATGATTTGCCAGTCTCAGCTTGACGTCCGCTTCTTGTAGGCGCGTACAGTCGTCCATGTCGATCTGCTGAAATTCTGCGATGCGGGAGAGGGCGTCTGCAACAGTGTTAGTGGAACCAGTGATATGCTCGATTTTGGAGCACAATTCAGCGATAAATGACAAATGTCTCCCTTGTCATCGCGATGCTTTTTCGGGATCCTGCCGAAACGCATACACTAGCGGCTTGTGATCGGTGTACATACTGTACTGCAGTGGCGTCCCTCTATCATGAACCGATTAAACTTGGCCGCCTTATAAATGGCTAACGTAACGTACGCTTTTGTGTATCCTTCATGACCTTGGAGTAAAAGCTTAGCGGCTGCAGTTGTCCGCCGTTGAGCTGGTGGAGCGCTGCACCAACCGCATAATTTCTGGCGTCGACATAAAAATCGAGATGCGTATTGGCTATTGGGTGCGCCAACCGTGTTGCGCTGACCAAATCGGACTTGCAGCGCTCAAATGCGTTAGTGGCATCCTCAGTTTACCCCACTGGCGATTGATCATTTTTCTTGTTGCCAAAAATGAGCGCTTGGAGAATACCTTGGGTGACGGCAGCTTGCGGCAGAAAACGACGGTAATAGTTAAGCATAGCAATGAATCGACGCAATTCGCATGTCCTGGTAGGCTTTGGAAACTCGTTGATCGCATTCACTCGTTCGACTGTTGGGGAAATGCCGTGTGCTGTAATATAATGTCCCAGAATTGTTATATCAGTGTCGTCGATATACACTGCCACAAAATTGAGATCGCCGAGGATGTTGTTCATGTGCCGCTGAAACTTTTGCGATGCATTCCGGAGAGCAAATGTCATCACATTAAACTCGAAGAGCCCGAACGGTGTGATGATTGTGGTCTTTTCTTGATCCTTCGGCGCGAGTGGAATCTGATGATAGACGCGGGCCAAATCGATGGTGGAGAAGACCTGGATGCAACCGCGTTGACCGTGTGGTGTCCCTACTCCCAGGTCCAGTCGGCCATTAGCGCGATATTATCGGTAATCGCCACTACAAGTCGCAAGCCCTTGGTCAACCTCTCCCAGGATATGGCTTTCAAGGCGACCTCCCCGATGCCGCCCCTAGCCAGTTCGCGCATACGGCGCAGCAATAAAGACGGCTTGCTGCCCCGAGCTCCAACGACCTGAACAATTGCGCAAACTGCGCCTGATTTGAAGGTAGATGTTCGGCAATCATTTTTCTCTTTATCGCTTCATACTTTCCCGCTAGCGGCGGATTCCGCTAAATGTACATTATTGTCTCCAAGTATTCTGCCGTATGTTCAGTGCAGTATTTTCAGCGTTTGGTGAAACTTGGTGTCGTCCACCGTAATGCGGAGGCTTTGCGAACTGTGACTCCAGCAGGGTGAAGAAAACGGCTGGGTGCCCTTTAAATTGCGGAGGAGCCCTCAACGACACTCGGCTGATCTCAACTGATGTCTGCTCGATGCCATCCGGTTTGGTTGAGATCGATGGGAGCGAAGCGGACAAGTCCGGAGCAAACGCGACGGGTTGCTGGAGTGCAGTCGGTGCAAAATATTGAGGTTGGATTACACCATGCGGTTGCAGTGGTAGTTGGGACGCTGACTGCTGTGGGGTTTGGCGAGGCGTCTGCTGCGGCAATTGAACGGGCGCCTGTTGTGGTGGCCCTTGTAGTATCTGCTGGGGTGACTCCTGCCTCGAGCCGGCGACCTAATAATCGCTGTGATCAACCATGTTTTCTTATACAGACAGTAGCACATGTAGGGTTTTGCATTTTCGATGAGAAAGATTATATTTATCAGGTTTTAGCTAAACACGAAATTAATTCAAATAGCGATACAATTGAAACATGTGGGAGGTTCAATATCACAGTGACCTATTATTTGGGCTATAAGTTTTATTCGTTATCAGCGGGACTTGCACTTAACCTTCTCGTGTCAAGTCTGCGGGGAGAGAGAGATTTCCGTTACCGAACCCAAGGGAGAAGCTTTTTAACAAGTCCGCCGTGCCATTCACCGCGAAGCTTGAGTAGTCTCAGCTGTTTGACATTCACCCGTAGATGCTGGCACTGGGTTGGGACTTATTAGGTGGTCCCCACAAGCTCAAGTTGGCCATCTCGGGTGGTTCAGGATATCGGTCCAGGCAAAATTAGCCTTTCGTTGTAGGAATATCTGTGGTGTATAGAATAAACAGAGTAGTGCCCAGTGCGCTACCTTGTGGAACTCCAGATTCAATGGTATACTGGTTAGATGTTGTTGCATTGCATCTCACCACGAAGACTTATGAGTGTTTTCTGGCATCTACTTTATGATTTTATGCCTTTAAGCCAAACTCGGTCAAATGCTTCGAAGACATCGAGGAATATCGCACTGCAAAGGCTGTACGAATTTATCCGGTTGACCTGCTCGATAGTTCCGTGCCTTTCCCGGAACCCGAATTGATGTGCCTGAATTAAATTGTGTGCTCTTAGATATGGTGTTATGCGTATTGAAATTTTCTAATAATTTGGACAGCCACGATAATAAACCTATTGGCCTGTACAATGAGGGAATTGTGAGGTCTTTACCAGGCTTTGGTATCATTATGACTGCAGATTTTTTTGATTTTTTTTGGGAGGTACCCAAGTTTTGTGATCCCGATAAATAGTTTGCTTATGGCTTTGAATAAGAGTTATTAGGACCAGCGAGTTGTCCGATGATAAGTCCGATAGAAGTTTAGCGCGTACTAGATTTCTTAAGAGGTCCTTTTCACAGCGAAGTCAATTAAGTCCGGAACTTTTCTGGGGACAGCTGCCAGTATGTACGCTTGCAGGGAAAACATAGTCGAGTTTGTTGCTGAAGCTTATAATTGCTTTAGGGGCCGTCCATATACCACGTGGAAAGTTTTGGGGGAGGGGGGGTTCGTCAAAAGTCCACGATTTTCCACGAGGGGTGGGAGGGGGTTCGAGGTAAATGTCCACATGGACATAGTAAAAATTTAATTTTAACCTTTATGTTACTTATTCCACTTTTAAATTTACTATTAAACTTCTATTAATTTACCATTTTTAAAAATCTCTATAGATATCATTTTTAAAAAGAAAAAAAAAATTTCAATAAAAAGTCCACGTGGACAAAAATAGTGGTGGGGGGGGGGGGGGGGGGTTAGTTAAAAATCCACGATTGTCCACGTGGGGGGGGAGGGGGGTTCAAAAAGTGCTTAAAATTTGTCCACGTGGTATATGGACGGCCCCTTATATGATCTGTGCATTACGAAGTGTATCCTCTTACTTGGCAGTTGTACTTACTTGTAAAATGCGTTTCTGCCAGCAACATTTCGTCAAAGAGGTTTTAAATAAGGAATTGAAATTATTTCAAGTTTGTGCCGTGAAACGCCGCTGGCATTCCATATTATTCGAAGCCAAGACATTAGTGTTGGGAAAATAATGCTTATTAGGGTAACATGTTCACTTGTTCTTTTTTTTAATGACTCAACTCACTCATTTTGCTCAGTTGTTCGTTTGCTCTCTTGCTCACTTGCTAACTTGCTCATCTGTTCACTTATTCACTTGATCACCTGTTCACTTGTTAACTTGTTGTACAGCTCATTGTTGTCTTGCAATATTTTCACTTGGCCTGCTGGTCTCCTAGATCCTCAAATTGACTCAAAATTTGGAATACCCTCTAGAGAATTTCAAAACAAATATATGGAAAGATGGGCTTTGAAGTCAAAAAAATTTCACGATCATGTCCAGAGTATACTTAATTGCCCCCATCGTCCCCACATCCGTCCCCTCATTATGTGTATCGTATTCAAAGGTTGTTATCTAGATGAACATATCCGATCATATTGGGGAAAGGTGTGATCACGTACCCTTTTGCCTCATTATCACAGATGTTGCTGTGCACGTATGAAAGGTCTCACACCCAAAGTATTCAAAGATGGTTATCTTAGAGGAACATGTCCGATAATGTTGAGGAATAATGTTTTCTATGATTGTAAAACTAATTTAGAAATCAAAAGAACCCCAATAAAATGAATCTTACAAGTTAATGATTCTCAGATGTGGAATATTTTCAAACACACATTTTTGTTTCCGCCCCAGAACATTTAACAGGTAAACTGTCTAAGATTCTGTCCTTTCCACAAAAGAGTCATAAACATGTCATAAAAGGGATTCAAGCAAGAGCTACCCGAGCTACAGATTCTTACTAAAATCAACATTCGGACTACCATTTGGATATGACTCAGGATTTGCTGGATTTGCTATGAAGCGAAAATTCGATGATCTCAAACAAGTCAAAAATCATACGAATTTACAATTGGAGGAAACTTTTAAACCCATTTCTGAACCCTTAAATGATCTTAAGAAAAATAAAAAACAAAAGATCTCTAATGTAAAAGATTGCATAAAAGTAAAGCGTGAATTTAAGCAAATTAAAAAATACGATGATGATGAGAGAGAGCTTGACGATTTCTAATTTACAACTAATGAGAAAGATCTGCAGTCTAATCGAAATATAACTCCACCAAGGTCTTGCGATGATAGTGATTCTTTTCGCAGACGAATATATAGGAAGATATAGAAGATGAAAAAAGGAGTCGGAAAAGAGTGAAGAAGAAGGGACAACACCTTTACCAATGGATACAGGAGAAGCCGATATGGGTGTGGATGCAGAGCTAGAAGATAATAACACTAGTTATAATTATGATTTTAATATCAGTAATTTGACCAGAGGAAATGTGTTGGATAAAGGTTATGGACCTACAAAAACTGCAAACAATTAATTAACTTTGGGAGATAAAGAATTACAAATTAAAGATAATAAAATAACATCACTTCATCATCATGTCTGTCGACCAGTTTGAAAATTTTTCTGTTGATAGGGAACGATCAGAAAATTTGAAAAGACGTGTTAAGTCTACCGACGGTATTCTAAATGCTCAAAATAAACGTACCAAAAACGGAACTAAACCTTTAGACAAAAATGATCTAGCAACGAAACAATATACTGATGAGATCTCGGAAAGTTGGGAGAAATTCACAAAAATTTCAAGCCTAGAGAATAAAATTGAATTTTATAATAAGAGGGCAGACAGCGCTGACCAAATTTTTTGCTAAAATTCTGGAAAAGATTAAAACCATTGAGGACTATATATTTAAATATGTAAAAAAAACCGATATCATTACCGACCATCTCGGTATAAACGATCTGTGGCAAGCAGATTTGGCTGAAATGGGAGCCTTTTCAAAATCTAATGATGGGTACCTATACTTGTTGACTGTTATAGACACATTTTCGAAATATGCTTGGGGTGAGGCACTTAATCAAAAAATGCATATTATGTTTCTCGTGTCATATAACACCAAAAAACCTGCAAACTGATGATGGCACTGAATTCTTTAATTCGAAATTTAAGGTGCTGATGAAAAGTTATAGGATAAATCATTATTCAACCTTCAGTACTCTTAAAGCATCTGTAGTTGAACGTTTCAATAGAACTCTTAAAAAATTAATGTGGCGTGAGTTTAGTTTTAATGGAAAATATAAGTGGATAGATATGTATAAGCAATTAATTAATAAATAGAATAATAGAGTGCATAGAACAATAAAAATGAGTCCAGGTAATGTCAATTCTTCCACTGAAAAACAAATATTACAATCATCCTATAATCACCTGAAAATATTTGTTGCGAGTAAATTCCGTAAGGGGGCCATGTTCGTATTAGTAAATATAAACATATGTCATGAGTTTACCGTTAAGCTCTTTTTTATAAAAACCCTAAACTCTTTTTTGTTAACTCTTTTGAAGTTATATAGATGAATTCTTTCATCTGAAAAATCCGATGTACCAAATTTTTCTTCAAGATCATTACGAATACCTTTATAAAAATCCTCAGTTTTTATTGTATAGATAAATGAATCAGAATCCATATAATTTAAGAATAACTTTTCCTGAAACTTTGGTTTCATATATTGATAGTGAAAATCATACATTTTCTATCGATAAGTCTAATACTGCAAATTCTAAAAACATTGCATAGAAATTATCATTAATTTTAGTTGCACTATGAAAATTTGATTTTGAAATTAAAGTTTTGGCACAATATGCTTTTCGTCCAGTCTTGATGCTATTCGGAGCTTCCCATGTACTAACAAGCTTAATATTTACTTGTAAGATGCGTTTCTGCCAGCAGCATTACGTCTATGTGGTTTTCAATGAGGACAAGACATCTATTATTTAGATTGTTGGGATGCAGCATCTTTATAAGAATGTTTTGGTTTTGCATAGGGTTTTGTATTGTTGTATTCATGAAGGACATAAAGTCCATCATACTTTGTTGTAAGGCCAACGGCTTCGATGTTATTGGTTTTTTGTCATATTGCTTGCTGAGGGGTTATTATATTCGGCTGAGCGTTCTACTTGCGAATAAAACCGGTCTATCTGAACATATGGTTCCTCGCGACAAGACCTGGGAGCGGTCTACATTGCATCGGTGGTTAATATGAACGGTTTCCTAAAATGGGGTATTTTAGTAGAGGGTCGTTACACAACAAGGTTTTACAAATTTCTAAAGATTTTGTAAATTCTTCCGTTAACAGTACCGGGTCTTTAACTTTTAACTGTTGCGTCATGGGCTTAGTGATTTTTGCAAAGTCCCAAATGAACTTTCTATAATAGCCCAAAAGACCCGGGAATGATTTGATCTCCCTCTTTTTTATGTTCTTGGTGTTGGCCGTAATAAATTTGTAGTGCCCCCTTGTGCCGTAAAGGCAGTTTTGGGTATATCCTGGGTTCCATCTCAACTTTATGGTACCCCTTAGCCAGATCTAGGGCCGTGAAATATATTTGCTATCATTTACTATTTTCTAAGACTAAAACTACTGTTTCTAAAATCGAACACCATCCTCAACTTTTTTTTTTAGAAGCGTCCAGTTTCTTGAAAACATGTAATACTGGAAGACTCCAGGGCGAATGGCTGTGCTTAATGATATTTTGGTCTAGAAGTTTGTTTATGTCTTTGAATTTCTGCTGCTTCCCTGAGGCTGAGTCTGAATGTTCTACAAATGTTCTCCTTTTAAAAAATTACCTAAGTAAATTAAGGTATTTTATTGATTTGAAAACTTTAAAATTATATATAAAAGTGTTTTAAATGTTAAAAGGGTATATTGAATTCGGCGAAAAAACCGTAACAGGTAGAAGAAAGCGCTTCCGACGCCATAAAGTAAGTATAATATATATGTTCAATAATGTTTTCTGAAATATATTGCTTTCGTCTTTACTTATTGACTTTAAAAAAGGTTTGCCACGCCAACACAGGTGTGGCGCCCACAGTTTTAATGCTAGAATTTTAGCTGAAATGGTTTGGTCTCGTACTTACCTATTAACGGGTATCTAATAGTCGAGACTCCAAGTTTAGCGTTCTTCCTTGTTTTTTAACTGAAAACAAGGAAGAACGCTATAGTCGAGTACCTCGACTATCATATACCCGTTACTCAGCTAAAGGGACCAAAGGGAAATGGAGATATGCAAGCAGCAAAGCGAGATTAAAATGCGCCACCTACCGGCGGTAGACAGATTTAAGCGTTATGGGCGTTAGAGTGAGCGTGGCAAATTTTTTTTTTGGGTTTTAGTTAACATTTTTATTCTAGCAACAAAAACAGTTTTGGGCGGTTTGTGGGCGTTAGAGTGGGCGTGGCACGCTGCTAAAAGAAACTTGCGCTGCGTAAGAAGCTCAGGAATCTGCACGCCAAATCTCAATAGCCTAGCTCTTATAGTTTCCGAGATCTCAGCGTTCATCCGGACGGACGGAAAGACGGACAAACGGACATGGCCAGATCGACTCGGCTAGTGATCCTGATCAAGAATATATATACTTTATGGGGTCGGAAACGCTTCCTTCTGCCTGTTACATACTTTCCGACGAATCTAGTATACCCTTCTACTCTACAAGTAACGGGTATAAAAATAACTAAATCTGCATATGCATTTACGTATTTTTAAAAAGTGTATACTGCCAACTGCATACCGGCTAGCCGCCAACTGCCAACCGCCTACCTCTAACCAATCACCAACCAACCGCTAGCAGGTGCCAAACTACTGCAACGGCGCTCATCCCAACATGACATCAACGGCACTCACTCCAAGAGGACTACAACAACGCTCACCCCAAGACGACTGCAACTGCGAGGGACGCCGCAGCTCATTAATTCTCCCTTTTTGTTTTCTCATTTGCAAGATTATACTACTGCGGCTGACTACCTTCTAACCCCGACGCACTACCGAGGCTTGGGGGTTCGATGTCGTTATGTGCCTGCAACTGCTGAAGTGGACATCGCCTTCAGTTTGATCTGGGTCAACCGTGGTCAACCGCCAATTGGACACTGGCATGGCACGTAAGAGGGGCAGATGACCACAGGAGCTTTCCGCACACCGCCAACCAACCGCTTACTGCCAACCACCTACTGCAACCCGCCGCTGAAAGATGACAAGCGATTACAACAGCGCATATCCCAAGACGACTACAACAGCGCTCATCCCAAGAAGACTACAACAGCGCTCATCCCAAGACGACTACAACAGCGCTCATCCCAAGACGACAACAAAGCGCTCATCCCGGGAGGACAGCAACGGCGAGGGATGTTACAATTCATTACCCTACTTTGTTTTGTTTTTTCTCTCTCTCTGTTGTTAGATTATGCGTAAACCTACCTCTTGTCAGCCACATGACAGCAAAATAATGTTAAAGCATCACAAGTCTTCTGTTATTGTAAACGTTAAATAATATTCATGTAAATTACTATAATCGTAATAAGGTGAATAAAATGACCAGCTCTGTTTCGGCAGGACTGATTTTCATATTAAAAAAAAAGTGAAAGGAAATTAAAAACTCCCATTTTATATTCCCTTAGAAACGCCTATTATCGGGGGTGCCACAGCCATGTCTATATCGACTGGGCTGTTAATGATGTCACGAACTGCTACACCGGTGTGATGGTCTTGCTCGAATATCGTGATGCCTATCCATAATAACCGAGAGATATTCGAGTGCAACAACAAGCTTATACCGGAGATACAGAATGTTACCGGCCCAGTACATTTTGAAACGTCGTTTACATAAATGCATCGGTTGGATCCGACACCAATCAATTATTAGCCGTAATCGTGACACGAACTTCAAATTAACTGCGACATTTATAATTAGTGTATACACACCAAGGGAAGGCAGAATCTGACAAATAGATTCTTGCGAAGACACTTCGCGTATTGGTGTTAGTGTTTCGTGGCAAAAAAAACCAGAAAGAACAAAACTGTTATCTGATTCCACGGTTTGCCTTTCTACCAACTAAGGCTGTGAGTAGCGGCATAGCTTGCGAAAGCAAATAAATTTTCCCCCAACCGGCAGAAAAGCTCACAACCGACATCAATTTCACGAACACGTAAAAATGTTTGTACGGGGAGATGATACTTGCAAAAAAGATCGACCCGGGAAAGACATAATATGGGTTCAGTGTGATAACTGGAAAACCTGGTACCATTACTCTTGTGGGCGTGAAGAAAGCGAAAATAACATTAAAGGCTGGGCCTGCTCTCCTTGCGAGAAGGGTGATACCGACATCGTGAAGACCAATACAACTGCACAGCAAGGCTCCGCCGCGCAGGGATTGCAAAAAGAGCCGAAAATGAGTTTACAAGAAACACCCAGTATAAACATGTCAACTAACGATCTTATGTTACAGATGCTAGAGGATCAGAGATGTATTGAACAAAAATATAATATTTTGTCGCGCCAACACGATTCCAACATGACATGGACAGACACGACAATGGGCCCCAGCTGCGTTCTGTTGCCGGCTTTTCAAATGTCGAAAAAATGCTTCGACTTCAAAAGTGTCATAAAGGGATAGCGTACGATCTAGACCGAGACAAGCTTTTGTTGCCAACCATGGTTCCCATTGTTATAAGCACATTAAAAACATTTTTGGTCGTCCAGATCAAATTGTGGATCGCCTAATTGAGAAAGCTAAATGAATTTCGGTAAGCAAGGACAGGCTTGATTCACTTATCGACTACGCCCTTGCTGTTCGCAACATCTGTGATACCATGGAGGCCTGCCAACTAGGTGCACATCTGAACAACCCTATGCTTGTTCGTGAGTTGGTTGACAAAGTTGGAACGAACTGATTTTGTTGGTCTGCTCGCTACGAGATTCGTGCGGCTAGCTCAGAAGATTGTGTGTTCGTCCCACCAAATTTATAAGACGTGAACGCATAACAGTGGGTTTTATTCTCTTGTTATTAATACAGCGGGTGCGTGGCTGGGCTGGTCTCGGTATTTCCCTACTCTGGTTTCACGGACTGCTGATGCTCCTCGTCCTGGCTTGTCGATGCGTTGACTTGGCGACCGCTGGCTTCTGTGTCGCAGGCTGCTCGTAGTGGCTCGCCGGCACGCTGACTCGGGGTCGCTTGTCGCACCTTGGACTCGCAGAGAGTTCGGCCTTGCTGACTTAGGGAAGCGTCACCGTTGTCAGACTAGGGTGAACAACGATTGCTCTCCAGGCAAGCCTTTCGAGGCAGTCAAGGCTAACGCCAGGAAGTTGCCTAGCCGCTCACTTTGCCTCGCGCTCAAACCGGCTTCACCCTAATGCTTGACGTCCGCGACGTTCCTGCGCTCCCCAATGAGCTCCGCGCGGCGATGGCGACGTGGCTGCCGGTGATGTCTGCTGGCGTCGCTGCCGATGTCCACTGCGCTGTTTCTTGTCTCGCGTGTCTTTGGGCAACCGCCGTTTCGGGACTTGCCGAATCGCAGGGCTTCTCCAGGACAACGCCTCTTGAATGCCTCAACGGGTCGATCGCTCGCTCTTCCTGTCTGGTAGCTTGGCGTTTCTGGCCCTCGGAGTTTGAGCAGTTGCTGTTCGGGGACCTCGCCGGTAATCGCAGGGCTCTCCAGGACAACGCCTCTTGAAACCACAAATCATTGAACCGTTCTTCCTTCGCGCCAGGTCCTGCTTGGTCGGGCAAGGTAGGCTGGGTCTTAGACAACTTTCCCCACGCGATCACGGTTCCTCGTCGCAGGACTCTATTGCTTGACTCTGAAAGACCCGCCGGGCGATCCGCCAGGGTGTGGTCGTGACAAAGTTGGACTTTGTTGAATTGACTTAGCCGTGTGATGCCTTCCGGACCTTAGCCACCTGTGTCTCAATTCGGAGATTCCTGATGTCACAATCCCAAACGTCTCGACGTAGCGATCTTTCTCCTTGTAGGCTTCCCACGGCGCTGCTTCCAACGACTGGATCTGTTGTTACTGACTTGCTGCTGGTTGACTTGGTACTTTGACTTTTACAATTCACCGTTACACATTTCGCCCTCTGCATACGGCCCCACACTAGGGGGCTAAGCGCGGCGATCTACCGTTAACCCTTCGCTCCTTCTCTCCAAACTCTCTTTCCTCGTACTCCCCAAACTCTCTTGAACTGAATTTTCCAAACACTTCCTTCCCGCAGTGCCGATACTACGCGCATTCGCTGCGTATCCAGCAGCTGGCAGCCCTCCGTACAATCGATCTCTTCATCTATTTGTGCGGAGTTATTTAACTCCTCACAGTATGTAACAGGCAGAAGGAAGCGTTTCCGACCCCCATGAAGTATTTATACTCTTGATCAGGATCACTAGCCGAGTCGATCTAGCCATGCCCGTCTGTCCGTCCGTCAGGATGAACGCTGAGATCTCGGAAACTATAAGAGCTAGGCTATCGAGATTTGCCATGCAGATTCCTAAGCTTCTTGCGCAGCGCAAGTTTGTTTCAGCAGCGTGCCACGCCCACTTTAATGCCCACAAACCGCCCAAAACGGTGGCTCCTACAGTTTTGATGCTAGAATAAAAATTAACTGAAATGTATTGCTCTCATCAATACCTATAGATTGACCCAAAAAACAGTTTGCCACATCCACTTTAACGCCCAAAAACCGCCCTTAAACTTCAACAAATCGTAAATATGAACGCGGATAGCTCGGAAACTATAAAAGATATAGAATTGGGATTTCAGATTTAGATTCCGTAGCCTTGTACGCAGCGCAAGTTTGTTACGCGAATAGGCCACGCCCCACAATACGCCCAAGCCACAATTGTCATGCTACATACAACATTTTAACTGAAATGTATTATGCTCGTCAATACCTATCAATTGATAAAAAAATTTGCCACGCCCACTTTAACGCCCAAAAATCGCCTAAGCCTGTGGAGCCTACAACTTTCATGCTAGAAAAAAAATTTAACTGAAATGTATTTGTCTCGTCAATACATATCGATTGACCCAAAAAAAAAAGTTTACCACGCCCACTCTAACGCCCATAGCGCTTAAATCTGTCCATTGCCCACATAACCATATATTGAGATCGCGGGTAGGTGGCGTATTTCAATCTCGCTTTGCTGCTTGCATATCTCCCTTTCCCTTTGGTCCCTTTAGCTGAGTAACGGGTATCTGATAGTCGAGCTACTCGACTATAGCGATCTTCCTTGTTAGCTTGTTGAACAATTTATAATTTTTTTTTTATAAATATATTCCAACTTTCGTCGACGTTATGATCACCTGATTTTGTAAACGTTCCAGTTTAGGTACATTTTTAATTTCTTTTCCAGTTGATTTTTAGACGATATATACCCTTTGAATTTGTTTTTATACTACCGATCTTTCCCTGGTACATGCTAAGCGAAAATGTTCAGTTTTATAACTTTTGAAACCAAAATCCCGCAAAGCAGTACCGTTTCTTATTTTAGGTAAGAGCCGCATTAGCGTTGGCCTTTGTGAACAGAATCACATTTTCCAAACAATCATTATACATAATAAAAGGGGGAAGCTAACTTCGGAAAGCCAAGTTTCTATACCCTTGCAGGTCGTTTCCGTGGGAGCATTCTATGCACAGAGCTTTCCGATTTTTAGAAAACTAAAAACTAATTTCAGAAAGCGAAATATATCGGTCTTTGTATTGTTTTGACATTAATTATCCGATCGTTCCTATGGCATCCAACTGATAAAGTCGTCAGAGTTTTTTAAAATTTGATTTGAAGTTCTAAAATATTAAAAAAAAATTAATTTCCCCAGAGTAGAAGTTAAGTTTTTATTTTATTATATATTTTTTCTCATTCTTATTGGAATTATAGAATATAGTTGTCCGATCAGGCTTGTTCATACTTACTTACTACCTGCAATATAAATAAGACTTTTGAGAAGGATTCATCCCGATAGACTAGTTTGAGAGACTAGTTTGCGTAGAAACGGACAGACTTAGCTAGATCGACTTGTCTAGTAATGCTGATCAAGAATGCATTCACTGCGTTGCAAACTTCTGACTGAAATGCTAATCAAGTTCAAGCCAGAAAAGGTTAGATGTGGATGTATAGTTGCTATCTAGTACCAAGTCTCTCCCTGGATTCCTTTAGGCATGCATTGGACGAGATTGCCTTCGCTACCCAACCATCATTGCCGTCAATTTCAACAACAATATTTGGGTACGATTATTACTCGAGGCCATTGCAACTCTAGACGTGGCGCTACTAAGCGACGGTACGCGGAAAACGTAAATCCGGGCAGAAGCCGGATCTATCATAGACCTCACATCCTCGTTAGCCCGATGTTTTCACTGGAAAATCAGCGATTTCTTCACGGCTAGCGACCACGAGGCAATTCTGTGTACAGCAGGTACCCGCTGAGGACCAGCAATCAGGAACAGAGAAGTCAATGGCTACCGCAAAGATACGCTAAATGCCCAAGAGATGTGCAGGTGCCTCGCGGACTTGCAATTTAACTCGAACGCTGCCTCAAACACCAATGCCCACGGGATCGCAAACTGTCTGGAAGACGCGTGCAGGACAGGAATGAGAGAAGAGCTATTCAAAGGTCGAGGAGGCCGGACAGGTGCAAGATTTCACACGCCAATTTTAAACAAGCCAGGAGGTTCATGAACAGGTCCCTGACAGCAAATAAAGGAAGCCGAAGTTGCTGAAGCCTGTCGCAGACCAAGAAGGTGCCAGGGCCGGTTGCAAGATCCAACAAAGCGATGAAGGTGGCGCTGGCGTTCCGGCCGGGCACGTTTGCGGAGCTCTACAACGCGTGTCTACGCGAGGGAGGAAAATCCAGAGGCTGCTGCTCCCAAACAAACCAAAGATGTTACCCTCCAGGGCGAAGTTGGCGAAGTGTGTGCACTCGAAGCTGCAGGCGGTCTCTCCCTCAACCAGTTTGGTTTTCCAAAGGGGAAACTCCACATTAGACGCGATCCAAACGGTCACCGGGATAGCGGCGGAAGGCGGAGCGAAAAAGCACTGCCTGCTGTTCACGCTCGACATTAAAAATGCGTTCAACACAGCGAACTGAAGGCAGCATACCCAATCAAGGTCTTCGACAGCTACCTTGGTGAAAAGTTGGAGCTGTTTGAAGCCAAAATATGCCATTGACATTAACAAGCTGCTTTAAGCTGCTGTCCATCAGGTGCCATGCACCATCTTTAATGGATGGCGAGAGCAAATTATTTTAACAAAATAACTTTGCTTAGCTTCCAGCTGAAGGGAGAACTACGTGGCTCACTTTTTTGTTAGTATAGCTTTTAATACCATTTAATTGTAGAGTAAAAAAAAAATTTATTAGGTTAGTTGGCGGGAAAGTGCGTAAGAGGCAGATGTAAGGGTTTCCGACCCTATACAGGATCACTACCCGAGTCGATCGATTTATTTTAGTCTGTCCGACCGCCCGTATGAACATGTGAGGAGTTAAATAGTTCCGCAATACTTAAACCAGGAATAACTTTATGGAGACCTGCCAGTTGATAAGAACGCAGTGAATTCGCGTAGTAACAGCAATTCGGGAAAAAAAGGTTTGAATAATGCATTTAAAGAGTTTGGAGAGTACGAATAGAGTTTGAAGAATTCGAACAGAGAGGATTAACGGTGCCAAGAGGTCTATAGAACCGGGCCCAGCGCTGGAAGCGAGATTGTTCATCGTGAGTCAAACCGCGAGCGAAAAACGGCAGGTAAAGTCAAAGTCAAGGAGATACAGCCGTGAAAGCCAGGAAGGAGCAGAATTGCTACGTCGAGACGATCGATGCAATATGTGTCACTGAATTGAGACACAGGTAGCTGAGGTTTTTAGAAGCAACACGCGGCTATGTTGAGGAGAGACCCGGTCTACTGTTACAAGGACTGCTCTAGCTAGGTTGGACGTATGATCGAATAGTTAAGCAGGAATTGAGCAGACGTGGCGCCGTCTGCATATGCGTCAGGCGGGACCGGCCAGGACAGAGAAAGGGAGACAGGAGGCTGTGGATGGCAGGATGTAAGTCTTGAAAGCTCGGTGCCTGTTCAACCTAGTCTCAGAGCGATGACGTTTCCCTAAGGCCCAAACGCCGCGCTATATCTTACGAGTGGCAGCGTAAGTACCGGAGCAGCGGAGGCCACCGTAAGGTCGTCGCACGAGAAGCACTAGCACGGGATACATCAGACCCGTAAACAAACACCACTTAACAGGAAGGTTGTTATTATTGTTATTAAATTTGGACGGACGAATTTCGTATCGAGCAGACCAAAGACAACAGTTTGTTACAAACGCTGAGGTCTCGGGAACTATAAAAGATACAGAGATCGGATTATTCTTAAGATTCTAGAGATTCATGCGCACAAAAAATGGTTGCGACCGGCTTCCACATTTTAAAAGATTTTGTAAAGGTGTAAATTGGATTTTGCCTTAAAAAAATTGTTTAAATTGGAGCATAAGATGTTATGATGTTATGAACAAATATTGGATATCTTCATCTCCCTTGCACTCCCTTTAGTTGAGTAACAAGAACATGATAGTCGAGGCACTCTTCCTTGTTTGTTTTAATTGCGATTTGGTAGAATCGGACAGATAAACGAACAGACGTACTTGGCTAGATCGATAATATATACCTTATAGGGTCGGAATAGTCTCCCTCACACCGTTGAAATCTTTAACTGCAAGGGTATTCAAATAGTATGTCAGTCGACGCACATTTTCGGCAAGAATACAACCATGCTATACTGAAACATACATCACCGGCCTCAATATTCTAATGTTTTCTTCTACCTTATCACCCTTTCTTGTGAAAAATTTGATTTTATCGCGGTTATATATAATAAGTACGCTCCCGGTGCATATGTTAACTCTGTGTACTGCCGATTACAGTAATATTGCAAAAATATTTTTAAAACTTTTCATAATTAATATTGGTACTTACCTGACTTATTAAAGTAGGGGATCCGTTTAAAGCAGAAACCAGAGGATCCATTAACATTGGAAGATAAGGTAGTAAAGACGACAACCGAACTGGGACCGTAAGGCAAAGTTCCACAAAAAGGTCCCGCATATGCTGTTTATGATATCCACTCTGAAGGCGATTTAGTCCTTCCAAAAGATTTGGTAGAAGTGGCAAAAACTCTTGATATAGAAGGTCATGGCTACCACCACCAATGGACCTAAACAATGCCCTTAGAAGTAAAAAGTAGTTATACGGCTCGTCCGAAATCAAAGCCAATTCCATTGATTGAGTAACTATTTTATGAAGATGTGGACGCAACATTTGTTCATTTTCGACTGGAAAAAGACTAACGCTTCCAAAAACTAATTTGAATAACCGTAGATACAAGTTGGAACGCTCCAGATTTGATCCCATTTCTTTCATTTTTTCTAAAAGATATTCGACCAACACAGTGGCAAAAAGTGGTGAGGTAGTAGGATTTGCTAAAAACGAGTTGGCTATTACTTGCAAGGACTGATTTTTATATATTCTTTCCACTAAGAAATTAATTGTTGTTGAAAATACTTCTTGGAAGTTTTGGGAATGCATCATTAAGAACTGTTAAAAAAATAAGAAAAGAATTATTTAGTTAATAAGAATAATGTAAAACTCTCTTCGCAGACCGAAGATTTTCCTTGTTTTTACTAAGCTTAAAGTTCACTGCCCCATTTCACGATTTTTATTAGACACTTATGGCGTTCGTGTTTCTGAGTCGATTAACAATCTTTGGACAATTTCTGAATAAATTTTAACAATCTTTTCAAAACATCTGTACGTTAAAAAGGACATTTATATTTTATTTATTTTATTTTAGTTCTTAAAAAGAATATTTCTTTTTTCCCATTTAGAAGTTGTCATAAGCCATAAGAATATAAGATTGTGCGAAACAGACTGTTAAGCGACGCACAAACAAAAACGCCAAAGGCATCTTATAAATGTTAGCCAGATGCACTACTTACTGCAACGTGCGTACGTAGAAAAATGCAGAGGGTTTGTTGAAAAAAAAGCGACATTTTAAAAGCCAAAAATGGTTCCAACTTTTTAAGAAAATCCATTGAAGGTAACAACAATTAAACATCACTTTTTTTGTAGGGACAAGCCTTCAAATTTATAAAAATCTTTACTTGTTTCTTTTTTATACAAGAAATGAATGTCTTAAATAATATATTATTGTACCCTTGCAGAGGGTATAATTATTTCAGTCGGAAGTTTGCAACGCAGTGAATTGAGAAGTTTCCGACTCCATAAAGTATAAATATTTTGATCAGTATCACTAGAATTGTCGATCTGGCCATGTCTGTTTGTCTGTTTCTACGCAAACTAGTCTCTCAGTTTTAAAGCTATCGGGACGAAACCTGCCCAAAAGTATATAAGTTGGAACGAGCTTGATCGGACAGCTATATCGCACAGCTCCCACAGGAATGATAAAAAAAAATTGTAAAACAAGGAAAAACGCAATAGTCGAGTACCTCGACTATCAGATAGCCGTTACTCAGCTAAAGGGACCAAGAGGGAGATGGAGATATGCAAGTAGCAAAGCGAGATTGTAATGCACCACCTATCCGCGATCTCAATATATGGTTATGTGAGCGGCATACAGATTTAAGCGTTATGGGCGTTAGAGTGGGCGTGGCAAACTTTTTTTTGTGTAAATCGATAGCTATTGACGAGACTAATACATTACAGCTAAGATTTTTTATCTACCATGAAAGTTGGCGCAATAGATTTGGGCGGTTTGGGGCAATCGATAAGTATTGACGTGACTAATACATTTCAGTTAAAATTTGTTTTCTAGCATGAAAATTGTGGGAGCCACAGATTTGGGCGGTTTGTGGGCGTTTGAGTGGGCGTGGCACCCTGCAAAATCAAACTTGCTCTGCGCAAGAAGCTCAGGAGTCTACATACCAAATCCCAACTAGCTTTTGCAGTTTCCGAGATCTCAGCGTTCATCCGGACGGACAGACAGACGGACATGGCCAGATCGACTCGGCTAGTGATCTTGGTCAAGAACATATATACTTTATGGGGTCGGAATCGCTTCCTTCTACCTGTTACGTACTTTCCCACGAATCTAGTATACCCTTTTACTCTACGAGTACGGGAAAAGCTTCTGTCTTTTTTGAAATATATACACTGGACTCTTTAGAATTTCAGAGTTTCGAATACAATTTTAAAAAATGGGAGGACTTTATCATATTGCTGCCATAGGATCGGATAACTAATGTCAAAATAATAAATTTTGTTTTAAGTAAACATACGGTCGAAAATTGAAATGAAACACTAACAATTTTTGTAATTAGTTTTCAGTTTTTTAAAAATCGGAAAGCTTTTTACATACAATGCTCCCACGGGAACGGCCTGCAATGGTATAGAAACTTCGGCGTGCCGAAGTTAGCTTCCTTTCTTGTTTAAAGATACAATAGAACGCTAGAGGGGACACTAAGAATTTGAGCTTTAAACGCCATTAGATGAAGAAGTAATTTAGTTTCTGTCATTTTCAAATTTCATAAAATATTTGTATTCTATTTGAGTTACATTACTGGACATTAGTCGCCCGCGAGATTTTAAAATGTAATTTCTGCAGCAAAATTCGCAACAACTTAAAACATTCTTTGTGAGGCAAGGATACTTGAAGGATAATTGATTATACGGATTTTCTTGGTGTTTAATAGTTTTCATGGTGCCAGTCATGCTACTACTGTGCCAGTGATGTGCCAGAGGTGATTTCACCTGTAAAGCGATCCAAGACGCGGGAACGTCAAAAATAAGTTGACACCGCCGAATTTTCAGGGTATAATGATACTCTGTAGATCAAAAAAGAAAACAAGGAAGAACGCTATAGTCGAGTACCTCGACTATCAGATACCCGTTACTCAGCTAAAGGGACCAAAGGGAAATGGAGATATGCAAGCAGCAAATCGAGATTTAAATACGCCACCTACCGGCGGTAGACAGATTTAAGCTTTATGGGCGTTAGAGTGGGCGTGGCAAAATTTTTTTTGGATCAATCGATAGGTATTGACGAGATTAATACATTTAAGTTAAAATTTTTTATATAGCATGAAAACTGTGGCCGTCACAGGTTTGGGCGGTTTGTGGGCGTTAGAGTGGGCGTGGCAATTTTTTTTTCGGGTCACTCGATAGGTATTGATGAGAAGAATACACTTATGTTAAAATTTTTATTCTAGCATCAAAACTGTAGGAGCCACAGTTTTGGGCGGTTTGTGGGCGTAAGAGTAGGCGTGTCACATTGCTGAAACAAACTTGCGCTGCGTAAGCTCAGGAATCTGCACGCCAAATCTCAATAGCCTAGCTCCCATAGTTTCCGAGATCTCAGCGTTCATCCGGACGGACAGACAGACGGACAGACGGACATGGCTAGATCGACTCGGCTAGTGATCCTGATCAAGAATATATATACTTTATGGGGTCGGAAACGCTTCCTTCTGCCTGTTACATACTTTCTGACGAATCTAGTATACCCTCTTACTCTACGAGTAACGGGTATAAAAATTAAATTGACATGAGTTCGGTTCTCTGCGTCAAAATTGCAGTTTCAAATCATGAAGACAGAACTAAAACAAAAATGTTCTCATCATATATAATTTACAGCGGTAGTAAATTTATAAATCTTTTTACCCCAATACTGGGGCCAGGATAGTTTGAAAAGTATTTTGACATTTTGCATAATTTCTCGAAGACTTGCAATTGAATTCTAAATTTTTTAGAAAAATGTATAGCCAAGAGATCCAATGATCTCACTGTCATGGTAATGACTCTTTATTTAATTTTGTAAATTGACCTGCCACTAGTCGCATTAAAGGTGCATCCCATTCTAAATGTAACTTAGATTACCGAATAAAAAGATTCACATTAATTATTTCCATAGTTTTTGGAAATATTAATGTTTTTACAAAACACACACAAATGAAACTTTTGTTTGTTTGTTTATCGGAAAAAAATTATTATTGTCATTTAAATGTTTAAGATGTAGGTTACGTTCCTGTTAAAATTTCGTTTGTACTTATAAATAAGGAAAACTATATTTTTGCTGTCCAACCAAACTTTTCTTACTATCCTTACCGCACTCTCCACAATTACATCTTCCTTTAAAAAAAATAATTTTTGAAGTAATTTTTTATTTGTTTAAATGTAACGTAAATATTTTTGTTATTTATTTATACAAAGCTAGCTTAAAGTTAAAACTATAGACAAACTAAATTAAGAGCTCTAGCAGCAAAGACCTCAGCTCGTCTGAGGTGTGGAATTAATTACATTTTTATTTAAATTTAAATTATAAACTTAATTTGGGCTTTTTCAAGGAATGAGATGATTTTAATGATGTTGTCGGGAGTTAGGTTTGAGATGGTGTTGGTGGCGTTAAATGAATGAAAGGATTATGATCTGGGCTGGGATAAGAACGGGCAGTGGAAATCGATTTGTTGGATGGTAGAATTGGCAAGTGTTGGGAAGTGTTCTGTCCCTCTAATGGACATTAGTGAGTTTGATACGACCTAGTCTTAGCCGGTGTATGAGTGTTTGTGTTTTCCTATTGGTGTTTGGAGGTATGTGACAGATGAATTGCAGTGAGGTCTGTAGCATTTATTTGTACCAAGGAAATACATTGCTGTACATGTCTGCTTGTATTGATTCTGTGTTTTTTCAAGAAGTGTGAAATGTCGTTAGAGTTGTTGTTTGCGGAGTAGGTAAGGGGGAGTACTTCTGAGCCTCTTTAGCTGCTTTATCGGCGTTTTCGTTCCCTGTTGTGCCGATGTGGCTGGGTTGGATCCCTAATTAGTTTCCCCCATAGTTTAATTTTAGGGAAGTTGTTAGAAACGAGGTTTCTGATGGTTGAGGGATAGTAGGAATGGTTATTGGAGTTGGTGAGGGACTTTAGTGCAGAGAGAGAGTCTGAGCAGACAGCTTGTTTGCCTGGTATTTTTAACGCAATTTAAACAGCTTCATGGAACGCTATTAGCTCGGTAGAGTGAACGGATGAGTAGTGGGGAAGTATTCCTGTTTTGATTGCTTAGTTTCGCTAGTTACGCTATAGCTGATTATAACGTTGGCCGTTGAGCCGTCGGTTTAAAGAAACTGGTGGTTAGGCAGAGTGTTCTTTAGAGATTGAAAGAGCTGTTTATATACTCGTATTGTGGGAGATGTGCTGGTGCTGGTGATGTGTTAGTAGCTTAGTTAATAATATCCATGTGGTATTTTTTATTGGTGCGAAGAGAAGGTTAAGTTCCTTACAGATGTAAATTATTCTGTCTTTTGTACTGGGCTTTTTGAATTTTTTTTTGGAGGTTTTAGTAAGCTTTTTAAGGGGGTGTCAAATGAGTGTATAAGTTTTTTTGAGAGTTAAAAGTTGTATTCTCTTTTATATTGCTTATATTGGCTTCTTTAAGTAGGTTGTTAGTTGGTGTTGTCCTAAATGCACCTAGCGCTGATCTGGTTGTTGAGTTTAAGGAAGTTTTTATACGGTTAATAGCGTTTCCGTAAATGGGCAGACAGTAATCTACTTTTGAGTTGAGGATGGATTCTACAATATGGATTAGCGAGGAAGTGTTGGTGTTGTATTTTGGAGAGGGAAGGTGTTGAATATTGTTCAGAGGTTTGCATAGTTAGGTTGTTAGTTGTTGTTTTAGTTTCTGGGATATTTACGATGCCGGTTCGGATTTCAGATAAACAGTTATGTTTACGGCACATGTGTAGGCCTTGGCATTTTTCAATTGATAGGGAGGCTCCAGAGTCGGAACACCAATGACCTATTTCCTGGAAGAGGGAATAGAGGTCTTCAATGGAGTTTTTTCTTCTGTTGTGTTCGATAATTAGGTGGAAGTCATCAGAATTTTAAGAAATTAAGAAAGGGATGAAAGAAATGGATAAACCTTGTGGGGTGCCATCGTCGACATGGTCTACATATAGTACTGTCTAGAACTGATTTACCTTTTTTGAATCCGAACTGGTTGTTGTGAATGAGTTTGTTCGTTAGAACAAACCACCACAACCTTTTCACAATAATTTTGTCTTGTATTTTGGCTATTTTAAGGGTTTGAGGCAGAGCTCGCAAATAACTGTCAACCATTTCTCGTTGTCTGCAAATAAGTGTCTTTTCCTGACTCTTTATGAAAAGACTCAGAGTGCAACCGATTTATAAGATCTTGAATGAGCGCGCTCGCGCTCAGAGCGAAACCGTTTTTTTCGGTTCTCTTTTCTTCTTGTTGTTCCAAGACCGTTTTGTTGTGTTCAGTGAAGCAAAGGGTCTTTTGCGTATGTATTGGTATACATTCACACGCATAGGCAAGCAAATCGTTAAGCGTCTGTTTTGCAGACGAAATATATTAATTGCAATCGTTAACAAAAATATATGAAAATATATTTAAATTGTTATATTAAAAAAATTATATTTGCGTTTGCGTTGAGTTTTTCGGTCAATCGGTCCTTTGCTGGCTCTCATTGTGCGATCGTTTTTCGTTCCGCTCTTTACGAACTGCTCATTGAAAGAGCGACATACAAAGAGCTCAACGAAAAGCGCTCAATAGAAAACATAATTGAAGACAGCAAGAGTCTCTTGCTCAGAGCGAGAGCGAGAGAATATGAACTTTTTCGGTTGTGCTCGCAACGAGAGCGCAAGAAGAAAAACGGTCAACAGTTATTTGCGAGCTATGGTTAAAGGATATATATGTAGGTCTGTATGATTTAGGTTCAATTTGCGGTTTTTGGTTAGGAAGGACGAAACTAACTTTGTAGGTTTTGCGGTATGTGTGAACTTAGAATATTATTAAAATGATTGAGGATTCTGATTTTGAAGGAGGGTGGTGAGTTTTTAATCATAGAATAGGAGATGCGGTCCATACCAGGGGTGCACATAACATGTCTATAAAAGATATGTCGTTTTCTATTTAGTTGGCTGCTTGGCCCGGAATGTAATTTATTGTATTTAAAAGAAGTTTGTTCGTTTTAAATGAATCCGAGACGTTTGTGTCCTTGGCCTCTTGCGTCCAGAGGTCTGCGAAGGTGTTGGCTATTCCTGAAGGGCAAGTGTATGTGTCTTGTGTATTGTATATATGTATGTATATGTTTTGTTGGGTGAAGGCCGCATAATCGTTTTATGTTGGTCCACATTCTCGATAGGTCGGAGTTAGGCTTGATATCAGAAGTAAAGTTGTATAATGGTGCTTTTTTTTGCTTCTTTAATAGCTCTTTTAATTTTAGCGTTTGCCTTTTTAAGTTCTAAAATGTTTCTTGTGTTTTAGTTTTGTTTTAGAAGTTTAAATTTATTGTTTTTTGTGTTTTTAGCAATGTAAGACTGTGTGCTTAAGGGAAAAGGTTGTATTTTGTGAAATAGCTATATGAGCTGATTGTATAAGTTTTTTTTTTTTTGAGCTTCTTTATTAACGTTGCAAGGTTGTGTAGAGGAACTGAGTTGCGTAATGATGTTGGAAAATAGTATCCAGTCTGCTTTGTTCAGGTTAAAGGATGGTATGGCGAGAAAGGATGGAGAGGAGGTGTTTGGGAACATAGAAATAAGGATAGGAAAATGATCGCTTCCATGAAGGTCATCGGTGTGTTGTGAGTGGAATAGTGTTTTGGAGATTTGTCGTTAAGGAGTATATAATCTGATAGGTCTATGAATTTGGCAACAATGTTCCCCTTAGAGTTGGCACTGGGGAAACCTCAATATGGGTGCCAGCTGTTGAAGTCACCTAGGACTATAGTGGGTAGGTTTGTCTGTTGAATGTTGTTTGTGGAGATTTTGGAGGTTGTTTGTGCGAAATTGTTTGTTGGGAGAGATGTATGTGGATATTAGTGTACATTTTGTTTTGGAATTTATCAGAATGGCAATAGCTTTAAACTCTGGGATCAGTTGGTGTTGCGTGTGGGAGATAGAATTATGCCCAAATATCGCTGTGCCTCCGAATGCATTAGTATTGTGGCTGCAGAAAAGTGTAAAGTTTACAGGGGTAGGTTGAGAATGAGTCCCTAGAAACATTCTCAGGCGTAGTTGAATTTTTTTTTTTTTGTGATGGTCTTGGCTGCGGCTTTGAGGTTTGCGATCATTTGTTTGGACGTGGTAAGCGGTAGGATTTAGGGGGGTTGGTTTGGGGGGTTGGGTTAGTTTTAGTTTATCTAAGTTATTATCTGTGTTTGTTAGATCTGCATATGATGTTAGTCCTGGAGGTAGTTCGTCCTTGTTGGATATGGTGTGGTCCTTTGAGATGTTGAGGTCCTGTGTTTTGTTGTGGTGTAGGGTTTGGATGTGTGTGCTGGGTAGTTTTAGTTATTGATGCGTATGAGTGTGGGGTGGTGAGTGTGTAAGGAGATCGTGAGATGGAGAGAGCAGTTTTGTTGTCGTATTTTTTTGTAGTTTTATTTACTGTAATTTCCTGTTGGGTTCCAAATATGGAGCAACTTTGTTTTACAGAGTTGTGAGGATCGGCGGTTTGGTTTTCTTTGCAGTATACGCAATGCGCGGGTCTTGTGCACTTGTCGTTAGTGTTACATGCATTACTGATGTGGTTAAACATACAGAATGTATTCTTTAACATTAGATTTCTGGTAAGCGATCATAATATATTCCGGGAGAGTAAGAGTGTTGAAGGTGAGAATTACAAGGCCGGTGTCTGTAAGAGTACCGTTTTGTCTCTTGAGTATTTAGCTAGTTCTCTTTTTATTATGTTCTCGACGATTCCTCTAATGTCGTTCGAGTATATGACTCCCTTGGTAAAATTAAGAGAGTTGTGAAGTTGGACGTTGACCTCTATCTCGGCGAAAGCTTTAAGTTGGAATAGTCTCTTTGCTTGAAGGTTAGTTGTTGTTTTAATTAGTAGAGTTCCATTTCTGAGTTTTTTACATTCTTCTACTTCACCTGCAGGCAAGGTCAAATTGCTTCTTGATCAAGAACGGTGAGATATTGTTTAGATCAAGATTTAAATCTGATCTAGATATTGTAATGTAACGTTTATGGAGCTTAGGTTATGCTTGGCAATTGCAGTTACCGTTTGGTTTTAAATTGTTTTTTTTTTGTAGGTGGGTTTATAAGGTAAGCATTGGATTTGTAACGTAGATAGAAAGGCACGACTGTTCTCTATGAGTTTGTGACTGAAATTATTTTTATATTTAATGTAAAATGTAATAATTGAAAATATATTGTGGTTGTTTTGTGCGCCTACGTGAAAACTCGTCGGCTAGCCTTCAGTCGAAACGCCAGTCTGACACACCTTCACTATTTGTGCTTGAGAACATGAAACCTCTGTTTCCGGAACACAGTACGGAGGTAACTGGCAGCATGACCGAGGTGGAACAACGCATCATGAAGGCACTGCTCCAACGCATTAGGATTGGGGCGCTGCAGGCACAACTCTCCAGAAAACCGAGGGGGAGGAAAATGAGCACTTTGCCTGCGATCTTTAAATGCATGGCGTTTCAATGCGTCGAAGGCGAACATATTAAGACCGTGTTCCACAAGATGTGCTTTTCATTAAACCTCAACCCACCGCCAAAAATACAAAAGGTCATTCGCCTCATTCTAAAATTCTTTGTCTATTTAAATGTCTGCGGTTAACAATATCCCAGATGCGAATTGCCATACACTACAGAGTTTTATCACATAAACGCTCAGAGCTTAACGAAGAAAATGTAGGTGTTTAAGCACAACAAAAGAACAGTGAACTTGACACGAACGAATTTTCATGACCTTCGACATTGACTCTAGGACAGACGAAAGTCTGTAAATCATAATGCTGATCACCTAAAATTTGTTTCAAGTACTAGAATCTGTGATTTTAGTTAGATATATGCACAACTTACTGTTGACTCTCAACTGCAACACCTAAATACATATTTACAATTTTTACTTAATGAGTTTGTCCCATTGCGAAGTATAGTAGCCAAGCCTAAGCTTAAGCTTTTTTTAAGTGGAAGCGGTATAAAACTACTAATCATTTCGAGGACTTTAGGAAGTTAAGAAAAACTCAGTGATTTTAAATGTGTAATAGCAGGTAAACGAATGTGGAAAGAACTAAGATGCCTTTAAGTGGGTAAAAATAAGCTTCAAGGTGATCCTGAAGTTGACGTAGAAGATTTCAACACTAAGTTTGTGCAATCTAATGTTCCTCAAGTAATATACGATTCGTGTCTGAGCTTAACGCATTCTTGCAACTGTGTTAGTATTTTTAGCTTTGTCTGTGTTAGTGAACGTGAAGTTTTAAGGTTTTGTCTAAAAACTAAGTCCAATGCCATAGGTCCATAGTCTAGACCAAATAAATCCAAAGTTTCTTTAAATGTTACTCCCTCACTTTTTGGCTCCTATAACATATAACATAACAGCGACTATTACCACTTATTTTTTCCCAAATCAGTAGAAATTATGTAAAGCAAGAAAGAATGCTGTAGTCGATGCCAACGACTGTTAAATACCTGTAACTTAGCTAAGGGGAGATGGAGATATACAAAGCGACTGTTCTCAGGATTTGCATTTGCTTATAGTTTTTTAATAATTGACCCGAACTGATAAATTTTTGTCATGTAGATGGGTATTAATAGATTATAATTTCAAATGCCTCATAATTTTTACAATATCGCACTTTTTCTTTTTAAGCATAAATTAGTTTATGGAAAGGACATATCATAAGGCCAGGCAAAATTTTAAAAATCCTCCATACTTTGGGTAAAAGGATTGACCTTATATACAACCTTTTCTTGTCAGGAAGAAGTTTTAGCTAATTCGAGATCATGTAAGGATGTGAGGAATATATCTATATACCGATACTTTGACCGAGATATATAATATTGATATTTTTTCAAGTGCTTTTTGGGATATTTTAAATTTGGTCACTCCTAAGCCGGTATGCAAGCTATATGATACATTATTTAGGGGCTCTTACCCAATTTATAAACAACTTTGAGTCGAGAACTAATTTCCAAATAACTCTGACAGACCCGAGATAAATCCGTGGTCAGCTATTTCTGCCAAGCAGGCCTCCAAATCTATCCCACCCAGATCAATTTCACGCAGTCCGAATCAAACGGATGCTGTAAACATCCAAACCGATATTGTAAACAATCGGAGTTCCAAGCGAGCCCTGAGTCCGCTAACCTAAACAAAAGATCCCCAAAGCGAGTCCCGAGTCCGCTTACGTAAACAAAAAGATCCCCAAAGCGGTCCCTAAACTCCGCTAATGTAAACACCAATTTCCGGCCAAGATTGGACTTCGAATTTAATTGGCAAATTGCATCATCCTATTTTCCGACTCTCTTGAGTTATTCTCTTTATCAATTTTTGGGGATAAAATCTCTTAAGCCGAGGTTTGATTATTGATCATTGAACTAGAGAGCAGGCAGTCCGTTTTTGAGATCCGAATCGAGCAGAACAAATATTCGAGAATAAATACAAGAGCAGTGAATTAAATAAGTTCGACCTATTGTAAAATTGTAATAGTGAATAAGTGATTGTAAAAAATAAAAATAAATTTTTTTAATCAATTCACTAGTGAGAAACTTAATTGGCGCCCAACGTGGGGCCGTGTGATTAAAAAATTCTAAAGCAAAGCTTTTAAATAAACCCCAAAAAAGTTTAAAAGTGAAAAAGGAATTTTGCGCGGCCAACAACCCGATACAACCGACGAAAATATAAAGCCTGTGTTGAAAAAAATAAGGTGGAAATTAATAAATGCAATAATCCCCTTAAACTCTATACAACCGGCAAAAAAATAAAAAGTTTGTGTTGATCAAAAAATAATAAGGTGGAAAATAATTAATGGAATAATCCCCTTAAAATCTCACATTACAAAATAGTGTTCGTAACATAAATTCACTGCTCGGACAAAATAAAAAATTTAAAAAGTGACAACAAAATTCATCGAAATAAATAACCATTGTGAAAAACAATTTAATTAAAAAAATATCTAAAAACAAAAATCTACAAACAAATCTTCGAAAAGACATTTAAAGACAAAAAGGCTGAAGGGCAATCCCTCGCCAAGAAATAAACACTGAAGAAAGAAGGAAGACATCAATTTAAAAACCCGAAGAAGGAAGGAAGACCCCAAGATACAAAAAAAGGAAGGACGACCCCAAGCAGGATCATCATCTAAGAAAAACAACAACCCCAAAAACAACGACAAGAAAAAATAAGGAGGACGATTCGTGAGCGATATAATCTTTTTTTTTATTATTATTATTATTTAATAAGAAATTTGTAAAAAAAATATAATTATACAAAGTGGAAGAATTAATTTCTGATTTCGAAAATATTCTCAAAATGTCAGAACCTTCAACAAGCCAGAACGGAGCAAATAAAAGACTCCACATAAGTTCGCCTCAAGAACATCATCAGGCGATAACAAACAATACCATGTTAAATGTAGGAGATTTAATTAAACAAATTGTAAATTTTGAATTGAATCCATTAAAGGAAGAGATCGTTAACTTAAGATCGCAGCTTTCTCATAAAGTTAAAACGGTTGAAGATTATCAGATAGAGATTATAGATCCAAATATAAAGTGCGACACATCTTATGAGATCATCAAATCTGTTAGGGAATATAAAGGAGAAGAAGATAAATATGTAAGCTGGAGAGAATCGGCTGAAATAGCCATGGGGCAATATGCCAGAGGGAGTGAAAGATTTTATTCCGCCCTATCAATATTAAGAAACAAAATAACGGGAATGGCAAACGATGCCTTAACCCATAACGGTACGATATTAAATTTCGATGCCATAATGGCCAGACTTGACTTTGTCTTTAGCGACAAACGCTTTATTCATATTATGGAACAGGAACTAAGTGTTTTGAGTCAGGGAAAATTATCCATTATGGATTATTATGGTACAGTTAATAGAAAATTAACTCTACTTATTAATAAAACAATTATGACCTACGGGAGAAACAAACAGATAACAGCAGAAATGAGTGAAAAACATAGGAAGACTGCTCTTAGAGTTTTCATTACCGGCCTCAACGGCCAAATTTCAGATACAATTTTCTCAATGAATCCACCAGATAGAACTGGCGGAAAGGGATAGGGAAAAAACAGCATTCTCAATAAATAACGGTAAGTATGTATTTTGTAGACTGCCGTTCGGCCTAAAAAATGCTCCGAGCATTTTTCAAAGGGCTATTGATGACGTATTACGAGAAAAAATTTCAAAGACATGCTACGTGTATGTCGACGATGTAATAATTTTTTCTCAGACAAAAGAGGACCATGTTAAAGATATCCACTGGGTTCTCGAGAAACTCTTATATGCAGGCATGAGGGTGTCCCAAGAAAAATCAAAGTTTTTTAAAAAAAGCGTTGAATATTTGGGATTCATAGTATCAGAAGCCTACGAACCTGACCTGAAAAGGTCAAGGCTATCAAGGAATCTTCCCTACCAAAAACCCTTTTCGATCTCCGATCCTTTTTGGGTTTAGCTAGTTACTATAGATGCTTTATTAAAGGATTTGCATCAATAGCGGGACCCCTTACGGGAATACTAAAAGGGGAAAATGGAAAAGTAAGTAAATATCAATCGAGGAAAATTGGTATTGAAATGTCTAACCAACAGAGGGACGCATTTCATAAGTTAAGAGAAATCCTAGCATCAGAAGATGTCCTATTGTCATACCCTGACTTTACGAAGCCGTTCGATTTAACAACGGACGCTTCAGGTCTCGGTCTGGGGGCGGTATTATCCCAAGGGGGACGCCCCATTACCATGATATCTCGGACGTTACGTGATAACGAAAAAAACTTCGCAACAAACGAACGGGAACTACTTGCCATAGTCTGGTCCCTAAAAAACCTCCGCAACTACTTATACGGAGTAAAAGATTTACACATTTATACCGACCACCAGCCGTTAACGTTCGCTGTGTCAGATAAAAATCCCAATGCGAAACTCAAACGCTGGAAAGGTATTATCGATGATCATGGAGCAAAAGTAATTTACAAGCCAGGCAAAGAAAACCTTGTAGCGGACGCGTTGTCTAAACGTCTTCGCTATCCTACACCATTAAAACGACCGACAACCCGGTCAACTGCTTCCGAAATCAGATTATAATCGAGGAAAGAAACAGTTCATTTGTAGATAACTTTATCTTATTTAAAAGCAAAATGAGACACATAATAAAGTTCTCAGACCGCAGTAGCCTGATTAAAACGATTCAAGATGTAGTCAATCCGGAGGTAGTAAATGCGATACATTGCTCCCTCCCAGTCCTAGCTTTTGTTCAGCATAAGATAGTCGAGTTATTCCCAGGCACAACATTTAAGTATTCAAAAACCTTTGTACAGGACATAACAGATAAAACCGAACAAAAAGAAATCATAGTTACTGAGCATAATAGAGCCCACCGTGCTGCTCAGGAAAATGTAAAACAGATTTTACGAGACTATTTCTTTCCAAAAATGCTCAGGCTAGCATCAGAAGTTACTTTAAATTGTAAAACTTGTTCCATGGCCAAGTACAGCCGCCACCCCACCAAACAGACGGTCGGACAAACACCAATACCCTCTTACGCAGGGGAAATTCTTCACATCGACATATTCTCAACGGATGGAAATCTTTTTCTGACATGTATTGACAAATTAAATTAACAAAATAACCTCAAGGGCCATCGTGGATGTAAAAGCCCCAATATTAAATGTAATACATTTTTTTCCAAACACAAAAATCATTTACTGTGACAACGAGAGGTCACTTAACTCCGAAACGATAAAATCAATTCTACTTAATAACTTTAATATTTGCATCTCAAATGCACCCCCATTACACAGCACCTCGAACGGACAGGTCGAAAGATTTCACAGCACTCTTGCTGAAATTGCACGCTGCCTAAAAATTTAAAAACAAATAGACGACACTACAGAGGTTATCCTACTAGCCACAACAAAATACAATAGAACCATCCATTCAGTGACGAACAAAATGCCTATAGAAATAATACATTCTAATTCTGCAGAATTTGAGACAGGGATTAGCACAAAAATTCAGCAGGCCCAGGAGAAGAGCTTAGACCAGATAAACAAAAACAGAATTTATAAAAAATTTCAGGTCGGCGACAAAGTTTTCCTGAAATCAAATAAACGCCTGGGGAATAAACTGTCTCCCCTATGCTCAGAAGAAATAATTGAGGCAGACCTTGGGACGACAGTTCTCATTAAAGGGAGGGTGGTCCATAAGAACAATTTACGGTAATAATTATCATTAAAAACTAAATTACCCTTTCATTTTATTTTAGGTTTAAGAAATACTTTCTACTACTTACGCTAACGGCTGCCATGACAAACGCGACAGTCAAATTGAACAACTACACGAACGCGGACTACATCCCAATAGTGGACGGTGACATCGTAATTTGGGATAGTTACGGATACCTACAACATTCAACGAACTTAACATCGTACGAGGACTATGCGGACCAGACGGATGCGATGACAAAGACCTTCACGAACGATCACAGGACCCAGGTAATATCCACTGACTTAGGACACATTCGCAAATTAGTTGCTACCCTTAAGGTTCACCACAGGGATGCTAGGAGCATTAACTTAATCGGAACAGCACTTAAAGTCATTGCAGGAACTCCCGACTTTAATGATTGGGAGCAAATAAAGTTTAACCAAGAACAATTAATAAACGCCGAGGAATGGCAATCTGAATTAAATATTAAATTTCAACAACGCTTAAATACTCTCACTAATTCTATGAACCAAATTCAAAAAGTAGACATAGAGGAAGAGACACACCTCTTAGAAATCATTTTGGCAAAAAACAGAATTGTTATCACAGACTTAGAAAATATTTTGATGGGCCAAACCCTAGCGAAACTTAACATCGTAAGCCCGGCTATCCTGGATAGCAGCGACATAAGCGAATTCAAAGACAAACAGCCTACTAACATAAGCTTAGTAGAAATATTAGAAGTATCTAGCATAAGCGTTTTTCAAAATTCGGAAATAATCCACTTTCTTATTAAATTCCCCTACTCTAAGCTAGTATGTAAGAAAATAACGGTCTACCCGGTCCAGCACCAAAACAAGATCCTAGACTTCGAGAATGGAAACCTAGTCGCCGACTGCGCAGCCCGAATTGTCAACATCGGGGGCTGCAGAACTACAGTAGGCGCTACGTTCTGCAAAGAACTCCAAGGCGATACATGCGCACAACAGATGGTGGCCGGAGTGACTGCGAATGCTCTACCCTACCAGGTCACTTGAGCCCAGTTACCGTAGTGGACCACGGTACCCTCATCTTCAACGACGCCCGTGTGACCATCATCGACGACCTCGGTCTGAAGCAAGAAATATCTGGCTCGTACCTGCTAACCTACTCTAGCAAGGTGTCAATCAACGGCACTTGGTACATAAACCAACTTGGAACTTCGAGCAAAAAGCCTGCGGTCTCAGCCTTGACCCTAGTAAACATTACTGCTCATCAGAATCGACTCAGCCTCCCGTTTCTCCATGAGCTGAGCTTGAGAAATCTCCACCACATTGGGACCCTTAGAGAAAAATGTGCTTAGGAATAATAAATAAATAAAATTAAACACCTCTTCTTCTTATTTGCCTAAAAGGGCTGGGAGGAATCGGAATAAAATAATTGGCACATCGAAGCCACAATTAAAACTAAAAGCAAATAGCCTTCACTGGTTTGTCAACGCTCGGTCCTCCCGTAGTCTTGAATCCTCCTGCTCTACAATTCCGTAGTTAAACCTACCTGGAACTATGGCTCACAGTTATGGGAAATCGCTAGCAGTAGCAATATTTATGTTGTCCAGCGGGCACAATCGAAGATCCTAAGAACCATAACCTGGCCACCGTGGTACGTTCCCAACGAAAAATACAGAAAGACCTCAATATTTAACCAGTCAGAGATGTCATAGGTGAACAGAAAGAGAAATACCACAGCAAGCTTTTCCCGCACCCTAAGCACCTCGCGCGAGGGCTAACACGGCTGTGCAGCCGCTCCCGTCTTCGTCGTTATGATCTACCAACCCAGCGATAAAATCTAAAACCCTAAAACAGTTCAATTGAATTGTTAGTTTAACTATAAGATTAGATAACTTATTGTTAGTCTCAACTTAGGAGAAGATACAATAAATAAAAATGAAATGAAAAATGAAAATCAAAACTATTCAACCTTAGAACAGTTCAATTTAATTGTTAGTTAATGTTTAATTATAAGATTAGATAACTTATTGTTAGTCTCAACTTAAGAGAAGATACAATAAATAAAAGCACAGTATTTCAAAGAAAATCAAAACAATACCCACTTTTACCAGTTCAGAAGAACTAACGCTGGCTGATCATTGAATTTTGTATGTGCGTATTCAGACTCTTTCCTAGGGTCATGGATGTTTAAAACAAAACCTTCCGATACCAAAAAAACTTTTAACGAGGTAAGGGATAGTGACGATCGCACCTTCAACATACGATCATTTTTCGTCAAAAAATTAGATTTCAGAACTTTTGTATGTTGAAGGTGCGAGCGTCACGACCCCTATCGTGTGTTTTTATTTGATCAATTGTAAGACCAGTTCAACGAAGCCTGTCTATATGTATAATTCATCAAATTACTCGATTGTGCGATTAATGCATCTATTTTTAACACGAATTATGGGAATTTTTTCACTAGACACGCAACATAAACATGACGATCTCAATTTTTTATATAGCGCTGATAGTCAAATTATTTGCTAAAACCTCACGATTAACGAAAATAGTCCGCAGCCACTAATAATAATCTTAATAATTTTAAAAGCGTGAACCACAAATATATATAGATCGAATTTTGGTTTAATTTATAAGAGTTCTAGATCGTCTTACAAACATAACATAAAAACAATAAACGGCATTTTAACAGCCAACTCCTTGATTCAAATTCTTTCCCTTTAGAGATCTTGGTGCTTTCGCTAGAATTAATAAAAAATAATTTTTATAATGAGTGTGGAAATCAGAAAACTTGAATTAGGTACAATTTTGGTTAGTTTTACAGAAAAAAGCTCGAAGTAAAAACTATAAAATGTATAGTTAAAACAAGGAAGAACGCTATAGTCGAGTACCTCGACTATCAGATACCCGTTACTCAGCTAAAGGGGCCAAAGGGAAATGGAGATATGCAAGCAGCAAATCGAGATTTAAATACGCCACCTACCGGCGGTAGACAGATTTAAGCGTTATGGGCGTTAGAGTGGGCGTGGCAAAATTTTTTTGGATCAATCGATAGGTAGTGACGAGACCAATACATTTCAGTTAAAATTTTTTATCTAGCTTGAAAACTGTGGCCGTCACAGGTTTGGGCGGTTTGTGGGCGTTAGAGTGGGCGTGGCAATTTTTTTTTCGGGTCACTCGATAGGTATTGATGAGAAGAACACACTAATGTTAAAATTTTTATTCTAGCATCAAAACTGTAGGAGCCACAGTTTTGGGCGGTTTGTGGGCGTAAGAGTGGGCGTGGCACATTGCTGAAACAAACTTGCGCTGCGTAAGAAGCTCAGGAATCTGCACGCCAAATCTCAATAGCCTAACTCCCATAGTTTCCGAGATCTCAGCGTTCATCCGGACGGACAGACAGACGGACATGGCTAGATCGACTCGGCTAGTGATCCTGATCAAGAATATATACACTTTATGGGGTCGGAAACGCTTCCTTCTGCCTGTTACATACTTTCCCACGAATCTAGTATACCCTTTTACTCTACGAGTACGGGAAAAGCTTCTGTCTTTTTTGAAATATATACACTGGACTCTTTAGAATTTCTCCTGCCAAATGTCGATGAGCAGGACCTCCATCTGCTTAATCCACCTCAGTTTGCCACCGGCAGTTCGCGTATTATTGACTGTAAAATTAAAAGCAATAAATTATTACAAATATAAAGAGCATTTATGTTCATACCTATTGCTTTGTCGCCTTCCATTTTCAAAAGTTTCCCGTCATCATTGTTTACGTTTTTGTAGTGAATGTTCCACTTTCCACTTTCAAGAAGAAGAGTTTAGGGTTTCCATCCAAAATTATCGCCTAACTGTCGCATAAAGTAGTCCGTTAAAATTGGATGGGGAACTAACTAACTGGGAAATTTTCGGAACGGCAAAACCTTATGGACCATCCGTTCAACGGATGGTAGATGGTGGATGGATCTCTGTGGGAAGACCCTATAAGGGTCGTTCCCTTAATTGCTAAAATTTTCTGTTGAATTTTCAACAATTCAGCAATTCAGCAGGGAATACCCTGATTATTTGAGCGCTATGCGTAGTTTGCATGAATCATTTTAGGCCAACAACTCTTGGTTTTTGCATCCCGATAATGCACCGTCTCACACTGCACTTGTTTATTGTGACCATTTCGTCAATTCAACCATATCGTTCAGCAACCACCGCTTGACTTGACTCCGTGTGACTTCTGGTTATTCCCAAAACTCAAGAAACCCCTGCTTAGAACGCGTTTCGAATCGAGTCAGGAGATAGCTATACCAGAAAGGGACTATTGGGCATGTTTCGAAGATTGGAAAAAAAATTGGGTTTATTTTACCGGGAGCGAGTTACTTTGAAGGGTATGAAATTGATTAAGAATAAATTAAATTTTGTTATTATTTAATTATTTTATTTACACACAGATTTACCTTACTATTGTGAGCTTCAACTCGGAAAACTTTGAAAACGGGGAATTTTTATCATTCAAAGATGAGATTGAACAGGTTAGAAAAATAGATGAAAATTGCAAAGAAACAAACAAATTCAATGTTGTTAGGATTAAGAGAGTATATTCTCTCCGACTTTAGACTAGAGGTAACGGCAATCAGCCGTTTTAAAATTAAAATTGTTGAACAGAACTTTTGAATCAGATATCTCCGGTTTCAGCGAAGTGTCAGTAAAAGCTAGAATGTTTTTATTAAAAGCAACTTTTCAGTTTTTTGGCGCAGGTACTAACGTGGAAGGCCTATTATTAGCTCTCCGTCTGTTTGGAACAAATTTTTAATGGAATAAATTTTTAATTCATCATTAAACCAAAAACTTTTGGAATTTAGTAAATGAAATACTTCAAGAGGAGCAGATATTTAAAATGAAGATATCCTATTTCTTCTACTGTAATGCTTTGCCATGGAAACTCTGCAGACGTGGTTTCAGGGGAAACACAATTAACTGATTCCTATATGGAACAATCGAGAGTCTCTTTCCCTACCAGCAATTAGAACAACATTCGTCTGATTATCGGGACCAGGGGCTCCTACAGAGCTTTCTTCTCCGGTAGGCACTGAAACCTCCGAAGTGTTTGGCACCTCAGGCTGTTTAGCGAAACCAGGGACTCCTCCAGACCTTTCGGAACCTGTGTGTACTGCCGGCAGCGAAGTTTTAAACTCCCCCGCGCCGATAAATGCGACATAGCTTCCGTTTCAGATCGGGTAAAAATTCTGGATATTAAGTTGGGATTCGGGACTGATGCCATCACTCCCACAGGTTTGGGTGACCCCACTGACATTTTTATACCCGTTACTTGTAGAGTAAAAGGGTATACTAGATTCATCGGAAAGTATGTAACAGGCAGAAGCAAGCGTTTCCGACCCCATAAAGTATATATATTCTTGATCAGGATCACTAGCCGAGACGATCTAGCAATGTCCGTCTGTCCGTCTGTCTGTCCGGATGAACGCTGAGATCTCGGAAACTATGGGAGCTAGGCTATTGAGATTTGGCGTGCAGATTCCTGAGCTTCTTACGCAGCGCAAGTTTATTTCAGTAGAGTGCCACGCCCACTCTAACGCCCACAAACTGCCCAAAACTGTGGCTCCTACAGTTTTGATGCTAGAATAAAAATTTTAACTGAAATGTAATGTTCTTATCAATACCTATCGATTGACCCAAAAAAAGTTTGCCACGCCCACCCTAACGCCCATAAACCACCCACAAACTTCAAAAAATCGTAAATATGAACGTGGATATCTCGGAAACTATCAAAGATAGAGAATTGGGATTTCAGATTTAGACTCCGTAGCCTTATACGCAGCGCAAATTTGTTACGCGAATATGCCACGCCAACTCTAACGCCCACAAACCGCAAAAACCTGTGACGCCCACAATTTTTGGTCTCGTCAATACCTATCGACTGGTCCAAAAAAAAATTTGCCACGCCTAGTCTAACGCCCATAACGCTTAAATCTGTATACCGCCGGTAGGTGGCGCATTTTAATCGCTTTGCTACTTGCATATCTCTATTTAGCTGAGTAAAGGGTACCTGATAGTCGAGGTACTCGACTATAGCGTTCTTCCTTATTTTTAACTTAAATTTGTAATTGGGTATTAATATTTGATTTATTAGAAATAAATAAAACATTTCAGTAATGAGTACTGCCTCCTTTATTACTAATAACTTCATATATCCGGTCCTTCATAGAATAGTTCAGGGAATCTAGGTATTTCAACGAAATCTCGCTCCAAGCACGTTTAATAGCTGCAGGTAATGTTTCCTTATCTTTGTATTGCTTTCCTCCTTCGTATACCTTCCTCGTTAGCCAGCCCCAAACATTTTCAATTACGTTAAGATTTGGAGAATATGGTGGCCAGGTCATGATATTAACGTTTTGACTCGAAATAAACTACTTTACTTCTCGAGCGTTATGAAAAATCTTGTTGAAAAATCCAAGGAATTGGTCCAAAGGGATCATTTAATTTTGGAAATACGGACTCCAACAATGATTTGAAGCGATCGCCGTTCATCTTCTGATCGATACAAATCAAGTCAATTGTTCCATAAAACGTGATGGCACCCCACACCATTACTCCACCTTTTCGGCTGTGGTGGCGACTTAAATATAGCTCATCTTTTCGCAAATCATCTTTTTTCAATTCTAACAATTTGGAGTACTGCTTGTTCAGATAGTGTTCTTTTTTTCCTTTGAAGTTTCTTCCATATTCCTCTGGTTTCTTTAAATATCGATCAACAGTCCTGGAGCTGCGATTTATCTTTTTGGCAATGTTTACAGGGTTTTTACTTTAAATATAGCTCTTAAACAATTTGTGTGTTTTTTTTAATACATACTCAATACAAAAAACTGCACTTGTTTACGCAAGACAAAGAAATCTAAAGTGCGTCTTTTTTAATGACCAACCGAAAACACGCGTGATTGCCATGGAAATTTCTGGAATCTTCGAATGTACAGTTATTTTTTCGCAAATCAACACGCTGTGAGCACATATTTTTCGAGCAAGATTCAAACTCTGATAAGAAAAGCTTTTTGGACAGTTAGATCAAGCATTATTATAAATATAGCATTTTATTTAAAACAAAAGTGGGTGCGTCTAACCTAAGACCAGCAGTGTATATATGCAGTACTGCATAAACTGCATTAAGGGGTCGGAAACGTCTCCTTCATTGACTGAAATCAATATACCCACTGCAAGGATAAAGAAGCACTAGCGCTAAGCATGTGGGCCATCTATGATCCTACAACGGTGTACCTTTTTTTTAAATTTTGTTTTAAATTTTACCCCCAATGTGTAGGGATATTTAAATTTTTGTTGGTTATGATTTGTCCCATAATATAAACATTTTTTATACCCGTTACTCGTCGAGTAAAAGGGTATACTATATTTGTCAGGAAGTATGTAAAAGGCAGAAGGAAGCGTTTCTGACCCCAAAAAGTACATACAAGGATGGTCAAAAGTATTTTCACAAAAAAAAGGTTAAATATATTCATAATTTGAACTTACATCTTGTTAACTTTGGCATCAATGGAAAGGTAATTTAAATGCCGTTTGAATGATACAATACATTTCTTAACACATTCAGTACTTATTGAAAAGGACGAGTTTGTGTGAAAATGTCCTTTTTGAACTTTTTTCCTCGACTTGAAAACTTAAATTTTTTGATGCAAAAAGTTTCTTCAAACAAAAAAAATAGTAACTGCAAAAAGAATTTTTCAAAAATCATTTTGCTTATATTTTTTATGATTTTTTGAAAATGCTTAGAAACATGCATTTTAGGCATATTTTTCTCTTTTTCATACAAATTTTTTCCAACAGTGTCACCTTTAAAAAACCATAAAAAATATAAGCAAAATGGTTTTTGAAAAATTCTTTTTGCAGTTACTATTATTTTTGTTTGAAGAAACTTTTTGCATCAAAAAATTTAAGTTTTCAAGTCGAGGAAAAAAGTTCAAAAAGGACATTTTCACACAAATTCGTCCTTTTCAATAAGTACTGAATGTGTTAAGAAATGTATTGTATCATTCAAACGGCATTTAAATTACCTTTCCATTGATGCCAAGTTAACAAGATGTAAGTTCAAATTATGAATATATTTAACTTTTTTTTTGTGAAAATACTTTTGACCACCCTTGTATATTCTTGACCAGGATCACTAGCCGAGTCGATCTAGCCATGTCCGTCTGTCCGTATGAACGCTGAGATCTCGGAAACTGTAAGAGCTACAATACTGGGATTAGGTATGCAGATTCCTTCCTAACGCCCACAAGGCGCCCAAAACTGTGGCTCCTACAGTTTTTAAGCTAGAATACAAATTTTAACTGAAAAGTATTGTTCTTATCAATACCTATTGATATATCAATACCAAACTTGAAAAAATCGTAAATCTGAACGCGGATATCTCGGAAACTATCAAACATAGAGAAATGGGATCTCAGATTTAAATTCCGTAGCCTTGTACGCAGCGCAAGTTTGTTACGCGAATATGCCGCGCCCACTGTAATGGCCACAAACCCACTCAAACCTGTGACGCCCAAAATTTGCATGCTAGATAAAAAATGTTAACTGAAGTGTATTAGTCTATCGATTGATCCAAAAAAAAGTTTGCCACGCCCACTCTAACGCCCTTAACGCTTAAATCAGTCTACCGCCCACATAACCATATACTGAGATCACGGGTAGGTGGCGCATTTCAATCTCGCTTGCATATCTGCATTTCCCTTTGGTCCCTTTAGCTGAGTAACGGGTATCTGGTCGAGGTACTCGTTCTTCCTGGTTTTTTTTTTGCTTCTTAAAACGTTTGGAGCCGTTTGGGGTCAGTGGGGGAACGTACTGGAACTTAGTGCGCACCTATAATGTTGAGTATAAATTTGGCTATGCGCTGAATACCCTTAAATTTTTATTATTTTCCTTTCTATATCTTTATATAATATAACATAAATACTAAATATAGGGCCCTGCTAATTATTCCAGCAAGGGTTAAACATATTATTTATCACATTATTATTATTTTTTTATTATTACTTACAATGCCACTAAAATGTTCCAATACTTCTTTTTCTTCTTTACTTCTAGATATCAAACCAGAAGTTCTCTGTTGATTTGGATTAACGTTAATGGTATAAATATCTAAAGCCTCCATCGCATAATACACTAATTCGATATAAGAGCATAAGATTTCAGGTCCAAATATCTTTTCATGATTAGCAAGAGTTGTATCAGATACCTGAAACTTTTAGAAACATTGGGAAAAAAATAAAAGCAGAATGAATATTAAAAACATACCTTAGAATTGAAGAAACCCCATGTTATTGTTTTAACTCCACCTACAAGAGTTTTTACTAAGCTCCGAAATTCAGCTACATTTACGGAGTTAACCCATTGTAATCCAGAAGCGGATGCTTTAGCTTGTTCGCTGGACATTTGGTCCTAATTTAAAAAATGTTGGTCATTAAATTGAACGTATTTTTTGTAAGTACATACGTCTTTTAGATCAGGAACATTGATAAGCGACAATGAGACATTGCCGGACGAATTGATCGTAACTCCAGAACTCGGTTGCCCTTTGCTATAATGTTAAAAAAAAAGGCATTTCATTGTTTCTATGTATTACTAAGAGTGCAATCTACACAAAAAAAGACAATTTTTTTAACAACAGTATTTCTAATTTAAAGTGCAATAAACGCAGAGTATTTCTTATTTCTTCAAAAGAAAAATAAATGTTGTATGTTTTAGACTTTTGAAGAAGGTGTTAATGTTAATTTATTTCAGTGGGAAGTTGTAATGTTTAAGGGAAACATATTTGACATACAGATGTGTTCATTAAAATAGCAGTGCGACAGAAGCGAAACTGTATAACGGTTAATTAGCATAGTCCTTTTCGTTAGTTTATCGCTAGTACATTTTTTTGTAGAATGGATCATGGAGATACAAAACCCCATTAGATTTGGTCTGTTTTTGGGTTTCTTTCATATTTTTGCACACGGACACAACATTTTGGTTGTTCACTAGAATATCAGTTTTTGATTTTCTTCCAGGAAAAGTCCCGAAAATGTTTGTAATTTGGTAAAAATGGGTTTTAATGAAGACCATTATAATAAATTGAACCATAATACACTATAAATATAGAAAAAAATTAACTTTAGTGGGTAGAGGACCTCATTGCTTCAAGGGAGAAAGGAAAAATTGATTGAGCTTAGAAAGGAGGGCAAAACGTATCAATTTATTCTGTGTCCCTTAAAATGTCCAGCCAATATGGTTTACAATGCCATAAATTATGAACCGAAGCCCGAAAAACGTTATGCGATACGGAAAACCACAATTATAGAGGACGTTCGCAAAGTGCGCTTCAGCAAAACTTATCCTTTTGCATCCTGTAGGACTATAAAAGCGGATCTGAGCTTGAGAATCAGGGCTGGCACTATTCTCCGAAGTCTGTTCGATGAAAATTTGAATGCTAGAAGTCCACCAAAGGAGCCATTACTTGGTAAAAGACACCCCAAAGACAGGTTGAAGTTTGCCAAAAGCCACTTGAACTAGCCACTTTCAAAAGGCCGATGTATCCTTTGGACAGGTGAGTCTTAGCTGGTGGTTTTTGTTGGAACAGGTTCATAATAATATGTCCGTCGACCACCAAACACCGGGTACCACCCAAAACAAAATCTCAAGACCGTTGAGCAGGTGGCCTTAAAATCATGGTATGGGCATGTTTCTCATACAGCGGTGTGGGCCCCATACGTTTGATCGATGAGATCATGGGCCAACATGTTTTCGTAAATATACTGAGAAACGACATTCTGCCGTAAACTGATGATGAAATGTCCTTTATATGGACATTTCAGCAGGACAATGATCCTAAACACACCAACAAATTGGTCAAGGAATGGTTTAGCCAATAACAAATTGACGTAATGCCGTGTCCAGCACAGTCCCCGGATTTAAATCCGATTGAGAACTTATCGAAGGTCATAAGCGTTATGTTGCCATGAAATCCCCGACTTCTAAGCCGCAGCTTTGGCAAGTTGTGCAGGAGGGTTAGGGTCAGATTTCCCGCTAACGTGGCAAGGACTTGGTAGACTCCATGCCACGTAGGTGTTAGCCTGTAATAGCCAATAAAGGCTATACAATAAAATATTTGGTCGTAATCAAATCGATATTTAGTAGGATTAAGTTATTTATGAGCCATATTGAATTTTTTCATATTTTTGTTTTAGGACTGCTATTTCAATGAACACCATAATTCAGTTTTTCTTTTTTGTTATTATCCATATTTGCTAAAATATTGAAGTACCCAACCCAATAAATAATTAAAACTGTTGTATTTAGGTTTTGTTTCAATGTTGTGTTGTTTTTCGATTTTCACGTGCAGGTCGTATGCACTGCTATTTCAATGAACACAGCTGTATATAAAGTATATATACTACTGATCAGGATTGGCAGCTCATTCGATCTAGTTATATTTGTCTGGCCATCCGTCCGGTAGAAGGCCAAATCTTAAAAAACAAAATAAACCGGAAAAAAATTATTTTTCTTTTCGAAAAATAGGTATACTTCGGTTTTTTGCATTCTTAGCTATTTCGCAGAATCTTTAGTTGATAGCACAAAAATTTTTATGAGACTTTACTCAGAAGGACCGAATTATCATGGAAGAGTAGGAATGGTTCATGGAAATTTTCGGCTAAGTACCTGTGTAATTAGTTAATTTTTATAAAAAAAGAAATAATTTTTCATAATGGATGGTATGGCCTTGCCTGGAATAAAAATGTTGGCTTTACCAAGCCACGAGTAAAAAATTTTTTCAAAGTATTCACCAGTTATCAAAACAGAAATTTAGGATTGTACTTACCATTTTTGAATTATTAATGGAAGCTGCACTTTGGCAATAGTTTCAAATTTTTTTACAAACACTTTTAAAAGTTTTGTAAGTATAGCTCTTGATCTATGAGGCTCTATTTCACTGTGTTGTCGTAAGCAATCAACCAAGTTTAATAAGAGCTTGCAAGACATGGTTTGTATTCCAACGGCAAGTGTTTCATCATGAACATTTTTTGAAAATAGATTTACTGCTTTTGTTAATACGTCTAAGCTCAGGCTTTGGCGAACATGGTGAGCAAGGTCTGCTAATGTTGAATATGCTAAAGGGCGAATAGATTCCAATGTGACGCCTTTTCCGATAAGCAAGTCGTCGTCAAGTAGTTTTTCAATTGAAGGAATGAATTCTATAAAATAAAATATAACTATTAGTGTATGTGCAAAGTTCGAATATACAATTAACTCCCACTTTGAAACGGAATGAAAATATGTTGCATTTTAAATTTTATTCGAATTATAATGGGTCCTTAATAGCTTATTCACATTAATCACTATCTACCGTTTACCGTGTACCTTCGTACATATAAAACAAAAGATTTCATTTCCGATCCCAAGCTGTTTTACATAGTTAGGGTATTCAATTGCGTTGCAATCGTTTGAAAAGTGTAAAAGTGTAAGCAGTTCCAACAACAATTTCCATACAAAATAGTTTTCAAGGCCTACAACACCCCAGCCTATGTATACAAATCTGTTGTACTTGTGTAGAAATAGGGGGTTAATAATAGGTAGGAATTTTATCTAAAATACTAAAAATATACTGAAAAGTTGGGTTTTAATGACAGAAAATATCATAGCCTTCTTTTCACAAAAATTTAAAAGTTGGCGTTATTTTGTACGTCAATTTCCTGCAACGATATTTTAAAATAGAGGGCGTTCACAATTCTCGTCTGGCAAACTTACAAAGTTTACACTTTTGCAACGCAATTGAATACCCTAAGTATTTTTAGTATATTGTGCTCATGCCAAAATAAACAGGAGTTCAAAACGAAAAGAAATCAATTAGGGTATTCAATTGCGTTGCAAAAGTGTAAACTTTGTATGTTTGCCAGACGAGAATTGTGAACGCCCTCTATTTTAAAATATCGTTGCAGGAAATTGACGTACAAAAGAAAGAAGACAAATTTTTTTCTTTTGCATTTAAAATTCAAATTTGTTTCTTTCCTTTCACTGTCATTACCATGGATTTAAACCCAACTTTTCAGTATATTTTTAGTATTTTAGATAAAATTCCTACCCATTATTAACCCCCTATTTCTTCACAAGTACAACAGATTTGTATACATGGGCTGGGGTGTTGTAGGCCTTGAAAACTATTTTGCATGGAAATTGTTGTTGGAACTGCTTACACTTTTACACTTTTCAAACGTTTGCAACGCAATTGAGTTCTTCGAAGTCAAAAACATAAGTGGCGACTGTGCTTTAAGGTACTTTGAGGTCTGGAGAAGTCCCTGGTTCCGGAATTCAGCCTGGTGGTCAAACAATTCGGTGTGTACTGTACCTACAGGTACAGCTATCTTTGGAGGAGTCGCCAGTGTCAAATTATGATGGAACAATTCAGATTTTATTGCGTTCGAAAGATATCTTCCATTCAAATACCTGCTCCGCCCGAAATATTTAATGTACCAAATTCCAGAAGTTTTTGCCTTGAATTGGTAATTAAAGAACTTGTTTCCAATAGACAGAGAACCAATAATAGGACTTTGACTGTGGTACCTGAGTAAAAAAACATGAATGGTATATTACCTAAGCGGTTGGACCTTAACATCGAAGAGAACCCAATGGCATTGAATTTGTTAGCGTAAAGTTTCCTTGCAAGTCCTTCGGTCTATTTTATATTAACTGTTATTATATTCCACCTGGAACTGACTAAATAATTTATAAGCACCATTTGTTTGTGTATCCCTTTTTCATCTCTTTCTTTTACATTGTTTTGGGTGACTTCAGTCTTCTTGGTATTTCTTTATCTCTCCATGACTTTGTTAATGGCTTAGAACTACCATTACAGCGAGTAAACTGTATTCCTATATTATTTCACTCCAAAAGAAACGGTACGAAGAGATAAAAGCTAAGAAAGCCGGTTATTTTTTACTCTTTCAGCCTTGTATTCTCCATTAATTGATATACACGCCTCTAAGAATGCTCCTTACAGGCCTTAACAAACAACAAATTTCTGATCCTTAAGCTTGAAAAATTCGTATAAAATCCGATTTCTGAGGGGTTTTAGAAATAATTTGTATGTTGTAATCGGCAACCGAATCTTAGTTTTGACAATGGTATTTTGTAAACTACTGTAGTAGTCTTTGCTCCAGCTCCTCCTCAAAATTAGTCAAAATTAATTTATAAAGAACATACCATTCCGTTCCAAAAACTCCACTTAGAATGCTCTTTAACAGTATTTTTTTGCGATTTAATGATGACGTAAAATTTAAGCTGTTATCTTTGCAGTCACAATTTCTAAATCAAAGTATTGCAGCTTTTTTAAAAAAGGTCAATTTTTTCAATGTTCATAGTTCTAAAGACAATGTGTCACTTTCGACCATACTTTTAAGCTATGGTATTTCCACAAATTATGTTTATGAAGTTAACTAATTATAATAGCTTATTTCAACTTTTTTTCCTCTAAGCTAGCGGGTTTTTGCTAAAAACGTAGAAAAAGAGTAAGTGCCAAGCTGTGTAACAAAATTAAAATACAAGTTTTCAGTCGCTTTTGCAAAATATTCCGGTGCTCTTTGTCATCTCCAAAATTGTTCTACCCTTAAGAATTCTTATAACTGTACATGACCAATATTAAATTTGTTTATTTGAGGATTTTTTATTTCTTACCACATTAAAATGGTGTGTGTCTGTGCCTAACCGAAGTAAACACTCGCAATAACGATGGTTACTGCGATGCCGGACCACAGGCGATGCGAGAACTGAGCTGAGGTTAATCTAACGTGGTTAGCTGCTAGTTGAGATAGTGTAGGATTACGAGCTCTATTCCCGGAGGTGGAAAGTAGAACCGCGGAGTTATAGGTTGCGTTGATAACTGATTTATTCTATAATTGATACATGTTAATATACTACTTGGAACACGGAAGTTTAGTGTAACGATTAGTGAAATAAGCTATAATCTAGAGTATGTCAGGGAATTTTGATTATGGTAGCAGTTTGCGTAGTTGGCTCGGCTGACACTACAAAATGTGCTGACTGCATTGGCGGGTCAGTTTACCGTTGAGTAGGTGAGACGGTGTGAGTGAGACATATAATATGCTGATCAGCAATTCTCATCTGGATTGGGCGCTACTGAGCGCCTGGTACTGTTCCCTACTTGGCTGCTGCTTGATTTGCTGGGTGTTGGTCATGTTGAGCAACCTTTTCACAGCAATAAGGATTATACTTAAAATTATATCAAATATAATATAGAAACTTACTTTGACGTAAGTCCGTGGCAAAAATATGACGGGCTGCAATTAAGAGCTCTTTCCTGAGATGAGCGGCTTCCTTGGGACAGTTTCTCATCAGATTAAGCATGCCGGTGATTACAGATACAGAGCTGGCGACCACTACTTCCTAAATGAAAAAGGTTACAAAAATTATGAGAGCTGAACACCAGAAAAATATTTTAAACACGAAATGTTGTTTGCTTTTGCAATTGCGGGTAATGACCTTTACAAACAATTCCTCGGAATTGTTGCTCTGAGGTTGAGCTCAGTTATTTTTGGCCACCGTCCAGAACGGTGTGTAAGCTTTGATATTGTCCAACTGCAAAAATGTCTTCAGCGAATATAAAATTATATTTGTGAGCAGGACTTTTCTAATTATTGCTGCTGAACGTGTTGTTACACAGTTAAAGTCTTCTTTGCAATACCGTCGCTACAAGACTTTAATTCTCAACCCGCCTCTTCGCTTAAAGGTAACATTCTGAGTTAATAAGGATTTGCATCGCAAATCAACCAAAAACTGTTATTTTATCCGTGCATAAGTAAAAACAATGGTTACAGTGAGTCCATAAATATTAAATATATGTAAAATATTCGTTCGAAAATATGTAACAGGTAGAAGAACTCTTCAAATATTTATGTGCAGAATCCGTAGTCCGTATAAGCACTAAGATCTTGTAAACTAAAAAAAGCTATAAGGCTTAAATTAAGTTTAAAGATTAAGCAAGTTTATTTCATCCAAGTGCCACGTCCACCCTAACGCCCACCAGCTGCCTAAAACTGTGGCTCCTACAGTTTTGATGTTAGAATAAAAATTTTATCTGAAAGGGGTAGTTCTTATTAACACCTATCGATTGAACCAAAGTTTGCCACGCCCACTTTAACGCCCATAAAATTCAAAATATTGTAAATATGAACGCGGATACCTCGGAAACTATCAATGATAGAGAATTGGGATTTTAGATTTCGATTGCGTAGCCTTGTACGCAGCGCAAGTTTGTAACGCGAATAGGCCACGCCCACAAGCCGCCCAAGTCTGTGGCGCCCACAATTTCCATGCTAGATAAAAATGTTTAACTGAAGTGTATTGCTCTCATCAATACCTATAGATTGCCACGCCCACTTTAACGCCCAGAAGCCGCCAACAAACTTCGAAAAATCGTAAATATGAACGCGGATATCTCGGAAACTATCAAACATAGAGAAATGGGATCTCAGATTTAAATTCCGTAGCCTTGTACGCAGCGCAAGCTTGTTACACGAATAAGTCACGCCCACTCTAACGCCCACAAACCGCCCAAGCCTGTGGCGCCCACAATTTTCATGCTAGATAACAAATTTTAACTGAAATGTATTGGTCTCGTCAATACCTATCGATTGATCCAAAAAAAGTTTACCACTCTAACGCCCACAAACCGCCTAAACCATTGGCGACCACAATTTTTATGCTGGAAACAAATTTTAACTGATATGTATTAGTCTCGTCAATACCTATCGATTGATCCAAATTAGTTTTATGTTGTTTTCTTGAAGGCTGAACCTTAACGGAGAATATGCACCATTGATCACGACAATCCGTTGGTAAATCAAGTCAGTTGTGATACATGGTCAAAACGTCTTAAGTTAAACACAGAACGGACAATTGAATTAAAAGCTATAGTTAATGTGCGCATATCCCGCGCATAACAATTTCCAAAAATTTCTATGCCGTAAAAAAATGCGCATAAGGATAACTTTGGCGATTAATAATCTAACTTCCTCAGTTAGGAACGATTTAGAGAATGAAAGTTTTCTCAACAGAGCATATGTACGTCCTGTCGCTTAGACTATATGGTAGCTCCATGATTAAGTATTGTTAAATGTTATTCCCAGATTAGCTGCATTCACTTAATAACTTTTCGGCGTATGGTTTATATATAATTTTTAGAGTGAAAGTGTTGAAACTTGCTTTATACCAATTACCAAGTTCGGGCCAAAGAGTTAGTGGGATGGCTCGGAGGACGCCGAGCTGAAGGCTACCGAACGGGTCGCAGATTGCGGATAGCGAGCGCCCTGGTTCTCCAGGGTAGCTACGAATAAGCCCCCAACACGAAGCGTAAATAAAGAGCCCCGGACAGTCAGCGGGTATCTGCGCCGTAGCAGTACCGACGTCGCGCTTGTGCTGCCGCCTCCGACAAATAGCGCACACATACCCCCTTCCCACACTCTTTGAACCTACCTCTTCCCTACCCACACAACTCATCTCACCCCGGGCTGGGAAGCTGTGTATCCAAGGTACGCCGCACCATTAACGGCAACCTACTGCTCGAGGTGGCCAAAGGCAGCGCAGAAAGTGCAGAAGCTATGAAGGAGAGCATTGCGAGGGTGTTAGGCGACGCAGCGTCAGTGCGAGCCATGTCGGACGAGACCAAACTGCTCGTTCTGGAGATAAGAGACATCGACTCCATCGCGACGGAGCAGGAAATCTGCGCTGCGATTGCGAGCCAGTATGGTATCGACGCGGAGCGCATCAGCGTTCGGAGTCTGCGTCGAGGCTACGCGGAGTCGCAGTTAGCTGTGATCAGTTTGCCCTACTCCCTGGGGAACGCCGTCCTCCATCGTGGCGAGGTGCGGATTGGATGGACCATCTGCAGGATCCGGGAAAGAACAGGGCCCCCAAGATGTTTCAAATGCTTGGAATCCGGGCATATTTCAGTTAACTGCAAGAGCCTAGTGGACAGGAGCGATTGCTGCATAAGATGTGGTGAAAAAGGGCACAAGGCAGCCAAGTGCAGCAAGGAGGCTTCATGCTTATTCTGCTCTGCGGCAGGAAGAAAGGAGACCAGGCACCAGGCAGGAAGCAGACTCTGCCCAGCCACAACCATCGGGACAGGGAGACCTCGGCCGTCATGCAATTGATTCAGCTAAATCTGAACCATTGTAGGGCCGCGCAGGACCTCCTGAAGCAGACGGTGCGCGAGCTGGGTTCTGAGGTGGCGATACTCAGTGAGCCCTACAGAGTGGAAAGCAGCAGCGATTGGGTCACGGATCGCACAGGCGAAGCGGCACTGTGGCTCTGCGGTGTGAGTGTTCCACCAATGCGGGACACGAGGGCAGTAGAGGGATTTGTCCGAGCGAACGTAGGCGGCACATGGATCTACAGCTGCTACCTGGCCCCCAGTCTATCACTGACGTCCTTTAGCAGGATCCTGGACGAGCTGATCAGCGACCTGAGAGGAAGGAGCAACGTGGAGATCGGAGGCGACTTTAACGCCTGGGCCGAGGAATGGGGCTCCCTCTATACCAACGCCAGGGGGCGCACCATCCTTGAAGCAATTGCGTCACTGGACATCGTCCTGTTGAACGAGGGCTCCCAGCACACCTTCAACAGAGCTGGGGCCGGTTCAATCATAGACCTATCGTTCGCGAGCAGCTCGTTATCCCGTAGCACACGCTGGAGGATAGGCGAGGTGTTCACGGCCAGCGACCATGAAGCCATCCTGCTGACAGTTGGCGGTCCACCGTGCCAAAGCCAGCCGATGACTGGGCCAAGAAAAGCCTACCGCCAGGACACCTTTAGGACACAGACCTTCGCCAGCGCACTGGAGGGATTGGCTGTATCTGAGCTGGACTCGGCAGATGTAGCAGCGAACAAATTGGCAGCCAGACTGGAGGAAGCCTGTGACCAAAGCATGCAGCAGCGTAAGACCTTTCGGAAGCACCACGCGCCAGTGTACTGGTGGAGCGAGGAGGTTAGTCCAGATAGATTCGGGGCAGCAAGAGGGAGAGCTACCTCAAGCTCTGTGACGAGCTGGAAAACGACCCATGGGGAAGAGCCTACAAGACGGTGGTCAAGCGTGTGAGTGCCGGCAACAGGTCGCCTACTGACCCGGCGGTCCTGGAAGGCATTGTCCAAGTGATGTTGCCAGAGGGTCGCCGCCATTGCATCCCCCGATGGACGCGACAAATTGGGAGCCAGATATGTCCGGTCACGGAGACGGAACTATTGTCTGTGCCAAGGAACCTGAAGAGCAGGAAGGCACCCGGGCCGGATTTGGTCCCGAACAGGGCAGTGAAGACCCTGCTATCCCTCCATCCGGGCGCGGTAGCATCGCTCTACAACTCGTGCCTGCTGGAAGGGACCTTCCCCGACAGGTGGACGCGTCAAAAACTAATGCTCCTGCCGAAGCCAGGGAAACCTGCGGGCGAAGCTTCTTCCTATAGACCCATCTGCCTGCTGGACACTATAGGCAAGGTCTTCGAAAGGGTCATTGCAACAAGGCTTAACGCTGTGGACTCTCTTCCAACCAGTACGGTTTCCGGAAAGGGAAATCTACACTGGACGCGATAGAGGGTCAACAACATTGCTGCTAAAGCCATCGCTGGTACCAGATGGAAGGGTGGGACGAAAAAGTATTGTCTAGTGGTCACGCTGGACATACGGAACGCGTTCAACTCAGCCGATTGGGGGAGGACACTGGAGGCACTTCGGTCCTTCAACATCCCGGAATACCTGCTGAATGTAGTGCACAGCTATCTCAGCAAAAGGGAGCTGGTCCTAGATACCTTTGTGGGCCCCAGGACTTACGAGGTGGCAGCCGGTGTTCCTCAGGGCTCGGTACTGGGCCCTCTGCTTTGGAACTCGATGTATGACGGAGTTCTGAAGCTCCCACTGCCGAGCAGCGCCAACATTGTTGGCTTTGCAGATGACGTAGCGTTGGTTGTGGTGGCCAAGGAAGTTGCTGCCGTGGAGGCAGCTGCAAACTGCGCAATTTGAGCAGTGGAGGAGTGGCTCGCAGTGGAGGGCCTAGAGCTGGCCTCACACAAAACTGAAGCGGTGCTGATTTCAAGCAGGAAAGCAGTGGAGTCGGCGCATACTCAGATCGGAGGGACAACGATAACTTCTCAGCGTGCCATAAGGTTCCTGGGAGTCATGCTGGACACCCACCTCTCCTACCGCGAACACCTGGAGTTCGTAAACAAGAAGGCAAGCGAAACCACAGGATCGCTCTGCAGGATCCTGCTGAATACCAGGGGACCGAAGCAGGACAGACGCAGGCTCCTCGCGACTGTTTTCAAGTCGCAGTTGCTGTACGCTGCTCCAGTGTGGGCTGAGGCCACTGCTGTGAGCAGCTACATGCGAGGTGTTAACTCGACGTACCTCCTGTGCGCCGTCAGAATTTCGAGTGCCTTCAGGACGATCTCGGACGACGCAGCCCTTGTCATCGCAGGCCAAGTTCCCCTGTGTGAACTGGTGGGGGAGGCCAAGAAGATTCGCGCGGCTCTAGCAGGCGAACAGGCGGACCACAGTACCAAGACCGAGGTGAAGAGAATGGCCAGGATGCAGAGCGTCGTCAACTGGCAGGCAGCCTGGGACATCTCCAGCAAGGGTCGCTGGACGCACCAGCTCATCCCCAGCATAGAGCCATGGCTAAATAGGAAGCACGGCCAGGTGGATTTTTACCTCACGCAGGCGCTGAGTGGACACGGCTGCTTCCGAAGCTTCCTTAAGCGATTCGGGCACGACACGGAGGACGGTTGCCCAGAGTGCGGCAGTGGCATTGTCGAGTACACTCAGCATGTCCTTTTTGAATGTCGCCACTTTGGCTATGACCGCCAGATACTCATGGAGACCACCGGGGCAAGAGTTCGGCCAGAAACTTTTGTGCCCCTCATGCTGCTGAAGGAGGCGAATTGGGAAGCGACGGCAGCCTACGCAGCGAGCGTACTGCGAACGTTGCGTCGCACCGACAACGAGAGGAGAGAAACTACAGCCCAGGTGGCTACCATTGCGAGAAGCAATACCTCGCAACCACGGCCCCCTACTCCTGTTCTTGAACTCACTTTTACTTGTATATAATTGTAGAGAATAAATGAATATAAAAAAAAAAAAAAACCCGGGCTGGACTAAGGTGTCACTCCTACCGTGCCGAGAGTCAATCTGGCTGGGAGCCCGAGATATCAAAAAACTCAGTCTCAAACGGTGAGCTCAGGCAAGTGGCGACTGTTCTAAGTCAGCCTTACCCGGGTACAGCGGATCTCTGCCTGGGTGGACCTGTCCCTTCTCCGCAGCTCGTGGGAATACATATGGAGAACTTAACAAATAACAACAAAAAAAAACAAGAAAGGAAGTTAGCTTCGGCAAGCCGAAGCTTATATACCCTTGCAGCTATAATTATTAAATTTAAAAAAAAAAAAATATATTCCCAATAGTATAAGATAATATGTCAAAAAACACCGAAGCTATAATTTGTTTCATATTATTTTCCTACCAATTTTCCGATCGTTCCTATGGCAGCTATATGACATAGTCGTCCGATTTTGATAAAATTAAATTCGAAATTCAGAACTAATTAAAAAATATTATTTCCAAGCGTAGGAGGTTATATGTTAAAAAACACCGAAGCTATAATTTGTTTCATATTATTTTCCTACCAATTTTCCGATCGTTCCTATGGCAGCTATATGATATAGTCGTCCGATTTTGATAAAATTAAATTCGAAATTCAGAACTAATTAAAAAATGTTATTTCCAAGCGTTGGAGGTTATATGTTGAAAAACACCGAAGCTATAATTTGTTTCATATTATTTTTCCACCAATTTTACGACCGTTCCTATGGCAGCTATATGATATAGACTTCCGATTTTGATAAAATTAAATTCGAAATTCAAAACTAATTAAAAAATGTTATTTCCAAGCTTAGGAGGTTATATGCTAAAAAACACCAAAGATATAATTTTTTTAAATTTGTTTTTCCTATTATTCTTATGGGAGCTATAAGATATAGTTGTCCGATCCGGCTGGTTCCGACTTATATATACTACCTGCAAAAGATATAAGACTTTTAGGAAAGTTTCAGCCCGATAGCTTTAAAACTGAGAGACTAGTTTGCGTAGAAACGGACGGACAGACGGACAGACGGACATGGCTAGATCGACTCGTCTAGTCCGATTACCATAGTCCCTGTGACGCCTACCCCTGCCAAGGCCAGCGAACAACGCAGCCGGCTAAGCCCAACTCACCATAACGACAAGCCCAAGCCTCCCACCAGCGTAGGTGTGGCTAACCAGCTACTCCAACCTGAGTGGATCCCCAAAACCGGTCTCGTGGTGAGTACCAGAGGAAAGGAGTTCAAGAGGGTACCACCTAACCAGGCAGGACCTCTTGAACGTAAGAAAGCTTTCCGGATCCTCAAACGGCTGGCCACCAACCCGATACGTGAGGATCAAACGTCAAAATTGGATTACCTAAAAATCCAAGAGGACATAGTCTGGGCAAAGGCGGTGAGACAGCTCAACAAGCGAGCAAGAAGGCCAGAGTAACCAACCGCGGCACATGGTCGATATCCTTTGCTGAAGTAGGAAAGGATCGGAAGATCATTGGAGTCATCGACCAGAGCGATGAAGGCGGAAGGATCCCAAGGAACCAATGGGGTCTGATTAGACGGGCCCTTGCGTCAGTGGCCTTGAAAGTGCTGGACGAAAACCCAGGTCCGCCACCCGATTGGGCAGATGCGTAGTGGTATCAGGGCAATGTTAAGTTGATCGCCTGTGAAGACGAGAGATCGGCAGCACTTTATAAGGCTGCCATTAACAAGGTCGGCGAGGTCTACCCCGGGGCCAACTTGGCAGTTTGCGAGGCCGCTGACATCCCGTATCGACCGAGAGCGAGTGTGTGGCTGCCGTCGGAACCCTCGGAATCAGAGGCTATACTCAGCCTTCTGACCAGGTTCAACCCAAAGCTTCCAACAGCCGGTTGGACGGTGGTCAAGGTGGAGAAAACCGAGCGCGTCACCATAAACGTGGTAATTCTCTTGAGCCAGGCCTGCTTGGAACTCCTCGCAGCCCTACAAAACCGGGTGAACTATGGGTTTGATAAGGTGCAACTACGCATCTACGACACAGATAAGGTAGCGGCAGACAACCTGGCTGCCTGAGCGTCATACGCGAACCCCCGAGCGACGACGAATTGGAGCATGAGGAGGCCATCCTCACTAGCTACGTGTCAACCGACTCGGAGCTGACAGAGAGTCCTCATTCAAGAGCCATGAATTGTTGGAAACAACATCTGTGGCTTATCAACCCCCCTAAACAAGGTTTTTTTCACCAAGGGTAAGGGTAAAACCAGAACCTGCATTTATATTCCACAGTTTAGCGAGGCAACCTCACCACGGTCATACTGGAGCTAAACGAACACTTTCATCACACCATAGCATCATTCTATCTTGCTCACTTGCCATTACCAAACACCAAAACACAACAACTCATCCACACCCACTCATCCTGGGTGGGGACGCTAACTCACACCACACGCAATAAGGAAGTACAAACACAAACGAAAGGGGTGAGTTACTCTAAGACTAACTCCTTCAATCAAATTTATTCATCTGCAACAAAGGTAATGACCCAACATTCATCACTAGAAATAGGAGGGAAGTCTTAGACATTACACTAATATCTGATCCCCTACTTAACCAGCTAGAAGCGTGGAAGGTGGGGATCGAGCACTCATTCTCAGACCACCACATCAATAGGAACCTACACGCTCCACCGACGCACGTACGCAACGGTCAAGAATTAGATAACCTAGTTAACACTTTTACTGATATCTGGGGTGAGGCCTTAAAAAAGGCCCTGGCAAACCATAAAAGAGAGTGTAGAACTTACTTCAATAGAGCTAAATACAACAATAACAAATCTTCCTGGAATTTATACCATACAAAACTAAGCCTGTACAGAAAGGAAATTAGAATATCAAAACGAAGAGCTTGGGCTAATTTCTGCAGTAGCATAGAATCTACTGCGAAACCATTGGCTACCTAAAAACCAATGCTGACAGCTGGACGGAAAACAGTCAGGAAACCCTTGAACTACTGTTAGACACCCACATCCCTAAAAATACCCATGCAGTGGAGGACCTCTACATAGAAGAAAACTTAGACGACCAGAGTATAGACAACATCTCAAACCCTGGTCGCATTCAATGGGCTGTTAACTCTTGAAGCCTTTGAAATCCCCCGGCGCGGACGGGTTCTTCCCGGCCTAACTACAACGGACACTAGATAAATCCCTACCCTGGCTGACATCCATCTTCCACGGCTGCCTTGCATTAAAACAACATTCCATCAAGGTGGCTGGACGTTAAAGTAATTTTTATACCGAAAGCCGGCAAACCCTCCCACACCAACCCAAAGGACTTTCGCCCGATTAGTCTCTCTTCCTTCTTGTTGAAGACCCTGGAAAGGCTAATCGACACCCATATCAGGCTAAACATCGACCAAAGCCTACTCTCTGATGCATAGCACGCGTACCGCAAGTGTAGATCAACAGATACCTCCCTCCACTCTCTAGTTTTCAGTATAGAGAGAGGTTTCCGCAATAAGGAATACTCTCTGGCAAAAGCTCTTCTGGACAGACAACATCCTAGATCGCACTTGCAAAGCGGCCATAGCCCTCTTCGCTTGTAAAAAAGCCATAGGGAGGAAGTGGGGTTTCTCCCCCATGCTAGTTCACTGACTATACACTGCAATAGTCAGGCCCATTCTCCGCTACAGAAACATTGTATGGTGGCCTTGCCTAGAAAAGAATTGGCGCTTCGCACCACCGCCACTGATGCACTAAACACAATTCTCTACCTCCAACCCCTGGACCTACTTGCCAAAAGCTGGGCATCTGCAACAGCGCTGAGGCTCCGCGAAGCAGCGGCATGGACAACAGGCTCTACGGGTCACTCAAATATCCTATCAAAACATACATCCTTACCACGTAGTACAGACTACGTTCAACCCATAGTCAACATCGAAACCCGTACAGACTGGGACAACCTCCCACACCAATTCGAAAACGCCGTCAACATATACACAGACGGCTCCAAGCTTAACTCCCAAACAGGTGGGGGTGTCTTCTCTCCGGAACTAGACATAAAAGTCTCATTCCGCCTACAAGACCACTGTAGTGTTTTCCAAGCGGAAGTCATGGCAATTCAGGAAGCCATTACCCACCTGGACACGTCAGTACATCATGACATACATACTTTCATCTTCTCGGATAGTCAAGCAGCCCTCAGGGCCCTCGACTCCTACACAACGAACTCAAAAACAATCTCTGAATGCCGCAAATCTCTTAAGGATATGGCCACTCATCTGAGAATCAACCTCATCTGGGTGCCTGGACATCGCAATATTGAGGGCAACTGCATAGCACACGAGCTAGCAAGACAAAGGGCAACCGCCGACATCCTTCGCGATAAGGACACGGTGGGTATGCCCATGGCTACCTGCAAGCTCCATCTCAGACTTGCCACAGTTCTAGACTCACATGGCCAAACTACAACTCGAAAAGAACAAAAACTCTCCTACAATGTAGCAGGGAGGACGTCTCCACTCTCCTAAATGCCCTCACGGGCCACTGTCTTATAGGGACTCATGCGCACAGGCTGGGACTCAGTAACCACGACTTCTGCCGCAGCTGAAAACAGATAGACGAAGAGGAGAGCATCGAACACCTCCTATGCTTCTGCCCAGCGCATAACCTAAAGCGCTTTCAAACCCTACGTAGCTACACACTTCCGAACCTTTCGGCCATTCAAGGCGTAAGAATTCAAAAACTCTTATATTTATATATATTTCGCGAAAGCAAATAACCCATGAGCTAGGGAAAAGGATCTAATCAGAGATCATGTGGTATCACAATGGGCCCAATGTGGCCTAAGTGTGGGGATTAGTATCTAATCTCCAACCACTTCTACCTACCTACCTACCCATTACCAAGCACTTCGATTTCTTGGGATTTATACCCAAACCATTTTCCTCTGTTCACTTTTCAATTTGTGAAAACATTTTATTACCTATATGGGCACAGGCATGTATTTAAGTTAAGGGTCTACTAACATGTATTTGGACATCGTCAGCATATAAATGTACTTCACACTCAGACAGGATACTAGGGAGATTATATACATATATAGAAAACAATAAAGGACCTAGCACAGATCCGTGTGGCTCGCACTCTCCTGGATAAGTTCCGGAGAGAAGTAACTTGCGTCCCAAAGACGACTGATTGATACCTATTCGTTAAACACGACCTAATTGCTATAATACAACTCCTTTTCTCACGCAATCCAGATTGTTTTTCATTAAGTAGAGAATTATTAGCTAAGTTAAGTTAAATCTGTAAGGACAAGGTTTTCAAAGACTTTTGATAAAAAAAGGTAATATTGAAATAGGCCTATAGTCATTTTTTAGTCTAGCAATTGGGAAAATTTTGGCATTTTTCCATATTGTCGGAATTGAAGACGTGGTAAAAGTCGTGTTAAAAATATATGTAACTTGGGGCACCATTAAGGGGAGCAAAAGCTTATCAAATTTTGGACTCATATTATCGAGACCTACAGCATTAGACTTGATTTGCAGAATATTAGCTAGGACATCACTTTGGTTTATACATATAAAGCTAAAACTAGTATGACAGAGGGGTTGAGTATCCAGGTACGGATTGCATGTTGCTTCAGGTACATCTATTTCCAAAAACTTTTTGTTTATTAAATCGACGACCACCTCATACTCTGTCTATTGTTTACATATTCCACTACCTAACCGTTTTAGTTTGCTCCATCTGTTTTTAACACAGTTATTAAATTAAAATAAAAGAATTGATTTTGCTGTCAAAGGTCAAATCGTATGTTAAAAATATTAAGTCCTGAAGAAGGCTGGTACAGAAACCTGGTCATAATGTATGATTTTGCTAGGGTCATTGATAAGAAATAAGTCAAGTAAAGTATCACAGTGGCTGCTTTAGTGCGAGGAAATCGTTTCGTTTACGGAATATAGACCTAGAGATTTAATGTTATCCACGAGATGGCTTTCTGACAATAGGTTGCTGTTGAAATCGCCTGCCAATATGATGTCGGTGTACTCCAATGAAATGTCTGAAACAACATTAAGAAATGACCCGTACTCAATTGTCCGATTCGGTCTATATATGCAACCTACAATTCAGCTTTATAATTCATCTTCACATTCACATATATTGCAACACCTCCTGCATGACCAGTACGATCGGACCAATAAACATTAAAGCCTTCACAAACAATAGACGAATCACATAAATCATGTTCAAACCACGTCTCAGACACACATATCACATCGACATTAGACTGGGTGAAAAGGAATCTAAACTCATCAATCTTCTTTAACAGACTTTGTGCATTTAAGTGAACGATTTTGGGACCATTTTTATAACTACTTATGGTTTATATCATGGCACTAGCTGTGTAACAAACTTCCTCATCCTGCATTGTTGTTATCAATGATTATTAGGGGCGCAATCTCAATGTTCAAACCGTAAGTTATAAATTTCTTAAAGTGAACTATTTTTAAACCTATCTTAATTAAGAGAATACAATTTATAAGCTGAAAAACGAAAGCTATCAGCTTCAGGTCCAGCCGAAGCGTTGTAGAAAGTGGATCAGGCGAATGATTAATGGACGAAAGTTCCTCCATGCTGTTAATGGAAAAGACACCCTCTCTTCCAGTGCAGCGTACGTGCACAAGGCCGCGTCGTGTAAAGACAGCCGTAAGGACTTTATGCTTTTTTATACGCATAGCCTTTTTAAAGATGAGATAATGCTCTTTTAACAATTCTTGTGCTCGCGCCTGTACATTCCGATTTGACCAAGCAGCTTGATCTTTTCGCGTGGGTTTTACGTTTTAATTGTTATTACTGGATCCACATGTGTTTGTTGTGATTTCCTTGCTCGGAAGATATCGGAGAGTTTTGGTGGTGGAGATTAAAGCATAGCTTGTGATAGAGTGTTCTGAGATCTTCACCTTCGACACAGGGAACTCCATAAATCCTCAGGTCACATGAGCTAGACTCCCTTCATTGCGTTGCCATCCTGGCCTCCGCACCCAACCTCTCACCTGCTGCTTGTAGATTTTCTACCTCCCGGTTCAGCGTCGCAATCCGCTAACCCATTCGGTCCCTCATGGAGCGAGGATCGGCAACCTCGCGCTCCAACGTCAGGACACGAGCATCCATTTGCTTTAATTCCCCGGAGATCATGACCAAGCGATCTATAAGGCGGCTGAGCAATTCGCTGTCCAGTTTCCCGATCGGTCGACTCAATTTTCTCGGTTTGTTCCTCGAATTTACATCCGAGATGCGTTCGCTGGCATTTCCAGCATTGTTGCGGGTACGTTTAGTGGGTGGAGCAGAAAAACCCATTGATTTGATTAAAGTTAGGTGTATTTGTCGGTTGTGTTTGTATTGTATCTTTCAGATTTAATCTTTAAGTTTAAAATGTAGCTTAGCTTGCAACCACTCATTGCTTTACCGACAAACTGTCTTATCGACAATAGAGAAAAGTTGCCTTATCAGCGATAGCGTAGCTGATGGGGCAACCCTTTTCTCTCTTGCACGCACAACCGCAAGAAATTATTTTCCGATTTACAGAGTCAACTTCGTTTGTTAGCACTATGTTGTGTTGTTCGCGGATAGAGCTGGTAATATATTAGGCGGCTATAGACTTTCTTGAATTTTATAAATGTTATTTTCCATGGAGTATCGTTAATTTTATAGAGCGTTCAATAATGCGACAGAAATACAGAAACATATAAGCCTTGCCCTTCTGTCTGTCCGTTTGTTTGTCTGTCTGTCTGTCCGTCCGTATGAACGCTGTGATTTCGGAAGCTATAAAAGCTAGATATTTGGGATTTGGCATGTTTCGTGATTCGTGAGCTTCTTGCCCAGTGCAAGTTCTAACGCTAACAAATGACTATAACACTAAAACCAGTCTAGCCCCCACATTTTTAATATCTTGTAAAAATTTAAGTAAGAGTATGTATTTATTATCAATACCTATCTACACGGCAAATGTTATTAAAATAAGACAACTCGTTAATAAGTTAAAGCCAAATATTGATCGATATTGGAGCAAATTAGCTGTTTTCACTAATATAACGAGTATCTAATAGTCGAGGCCATCGACTGTAGCGTTTTCTCTTGCTTTTAAAACAGAAGATGGGCATTTTAATTCGTTAGTTGCTTTAAGAATTCTCTTGGATTAATGCATATTTAAATTTTTCTTTAGCATTGAAAACGGAGGAGGTAAAGTTCAATACATATAAAGTTTTTAGATCAAATCGAATTGAACGAATTTATTTATTTCCCTTGTTGAGTTCAGCGACTTGTTTTTTTATTTTTCTCCACTTCTTTTAAGGTAAAAATTTTATTTTTTAATAATATTTCCTTTTTTCTTGAAAAATTTGGTCGATTAAATTAAAAGGATTTTTATACCCTTGAAGAGGGTCGGTCTAGCAATGTCTGCCTGCCTGGATTTCTGTCCTATGTTTCTATGCAAAGTAGTCTCTCAGTTTTTAAGACATCCCTATGGCTTCCCAAAACTTCTCTTTTCTATTACAGGTAGTATATAAGTCGAAACAAGCCGTATCGGACAACTTTATCCAAAAGCCTTCTAGGAATGACAACAGTTTGTTTTATTACTTACTACTTATTTCTTCTCTTGGATATATCATTCTTTTAATATTTCAAACTTTCGAATACAATTTAAGTCATGATTTCTAGAATTCATTTTGTGTCTGGGCCTTTACTCTTGGATATAGGGTATTCTGGAAATCGTTAAGTTTCTGTAAGTAGTCCTCTTCTGTGTTATAGTTAATTTTTTCAATTAAATATATGTGTTTTCCCTGAAAATAGTTGGTGGTGCATGTTTAGTAACGGAGTGTATGTTCTGTTATAGGTGGTTAACGTTTCTAATAATATGTCTTCATGATTACATTCCAGCCTTTCGCCTTTCTGTTTCAGATGATAATTCAGTAAGCGCTGTCAGATTTATAGAATTTTTCGATCATTGTTAAGTTAGTCTGGCCATTTATAGTATAATTATCCTTGTGAACTATTTGTAATGATCGTTCCGGAATTTCGGTTTTTTCATGTTTAGGCTTAGGTTGTCTTTCATCACATTTCATTATCACATGAACTAATTATTTGCGTGATCTTTTGCTTCATATATGAAAAGTAAATGGTTCTTTTCAGGTGGGTTAAAGTTTCTTCTATTCCACGATGATTACTCTTCTGATGGTAATCCCTAAATACCGTCTCTTGTTACACCTGTCCAATTTGTGGTCCTTAAAGTTTTGGACGTAAACTTTTTTATCGATTCAAAAATTGTGTTGGATGCTAGGATTGCATGTAAGCTGTTCGGTGTTAGGATTTCTTTTAATATTTCAGTTATAGTTTGAAGATTAAACATTACTTTCGCCACAGTGCGTCATTAACCGAGTCAGAGGTGTGTGACGATTTGAAGACCAAGTGTAGGCCAGCATTTCTTTTTCCACCGTAGAGTATTGTTCTTCTCTTTTGTTGAGCGTTCTACTTGCGAATAAAACCGGTCTATCTGAACAAATGGTTCCTCGCGACAAGAATATGAATGGTTTCCTAAAATGGGGTATTTTAGTAAAGGGTCGTTACACAACAAGGTTTTACAAATTTTGAAAGATTTTGTAAATTGTTCCGTTAACAGTACCGCGGCTTTAACTTTTAACTGTTGCGTCATGGGCTTAGTAATTTTTGCAAAGTCCAAAATGAACTTTCTATAATAGCCCAAAAGACTCAGGAATGATTTGATCTCCCTCTTTTTTATGTTCTTGGTGTTGGCCGTAATAAATTTGTAGTGCCCCCCTTGTGCCGTAAAGGCAGTTTTGGGTGTATCCTGGGTTCCATCTCAACTTTATGGTACCCCTTAGCCAGATCTAGGGCCGTGAAATATATTTGCTATCATTTACTATTTTCTAAGACTAAAACTACTGTTTCTAAAATCGAACACCATCCTCAACTTTTTTTTTTAGAAGCGTCCAGTTTCTTGAAAACATGTAATACTGGAAGACTCCAGGGCGAATGGCTGTGCTTAATGATATTTTGGTCTAGAAGTTTGTTTATGTCTTTGAATTTCTGCTGCTTCCCTGAGGCTGAGTCTGAATGTTCTACAAATGTTCTCCTTTTAAAAAATTACCTAAGTAAATTAAGGTATTTTATTGATTTGAAAACTTTAAAATTATATATAAAAGTGTTTTAAATGTTAAAAGGGTATATTGAATTCGGCGAAAAAACCGTAACAGCTAGAAGAAAGCGCTTCCGACGCCATAAAGTAAGTATAATATATATGTTCAATAATGTTTTCTGAAATATATTGCTTTCGTCTTTACTTATTGACTTTAAAAAAGGTTTGCCACGCCAACACAGGTGTGGCGCCCACAGTTTTAATGCTAGAATTTTAGCTGAAATGGTTTGGTCTCGTACTTACCTATTAACGGGTATCTAATAGTCGAGACTCCAAGTTTAGCGTTCTTCCTTGTTTTTTAACTGAAAACAAGGAAGAACGCTATAGTCGAGTACCTCGACTATCATATACCCGTTACTCAGCTAAAGGGACCAAAGGGAAATGGAGATATGCAAGCAGCAAAGCGAGATTAAAATGCGCCACCTACCGGCGGTAGACAGATTTAAGCGTTATGGGCGTTAGAGTAAGCGTGGCAAATTTTTTTTTGGGTTTTAGTTAACATTTTTATTCTAGCATCAAAAACAGTTTTGGGCGGTTTGTGGGCGTTAGAGTGGGCGTGGCACGCTGCGTAAGAAGCTCAGGAATCTGCACGCCAAATCTCAATAGCCTAGCTCTTATAGTTTCCGAGATCTCAGCGTTCATCCGGACGGACGGAAAGACGGACAAACGGACATGGCCAGATCGACTCGGCTAGTGATCCTGATCAAGAATATATATACTTTATGGGGTCGGAAACGCTTCCTTCTGCCTGTTACATACTTTCCGACGAACCTAGTATACCCTTCTACTCTACGAGTAACGGGTATAAAAATAACTAAATCTGCATATGCATTTACGTATTTTTAAAAAGTGTATACTGCCGACTGCATACCGGCTAGCCGCCAACTGCCAACCGCCTACCTCTAACCAATCACCAACCAACCGCTAGGAGGTGCCAAACTACTGCAACGGCGCTCATCCCAACATGACATCAACGGCACTCACTCCAAGGACTACAACAACGCTCACCCCAAGACGACTGCAACTGCGAGGGACGCCGCAGCTTATTAATTCTCCCTTTTTGTTTTCTCATTTGCAAGATTATACTACTGCGGCTGACTACCTTCTAACCCCGACGCACTACCGAGGCTTGGGGGTTCGATGTCGTTATGTGCCTGCAACTGCTGAAGTGGACATCGCCTTCAGTTTGATCTGGGTCAACCGTGGTCAACCGCCAATTGGACACTGGCATGGCACGTAAGAGGGGCAGATGACCACAGGAGCTTTCCGCACACCGCCAACCAACCGCTTACTGCCAACCACCTACTGCAACCCGCCTACTGCCAACTGCCAACCAACCACCAACCAACAGCTGAAAGATGACAAGCGATGCAAACAGCGCATATCCCAAGACGACTACAACAGCGCTCATCCCAAGAAGACTACAACAGCGCTCATCCCAAGACGACTACAACAGCGCTCATCCCAAGACGACTACAAAGCGCTCATCCCGGGAGGACAGCAACGGCGAGGGATGTTACAATTCATTACCCTACTTTGTTTTGTTTTTTCTCTCTCTCTGTTGTAAGATTATGCGTAAACCTACCTCTTGTCAGCCACATGACAGCAAAATAATGTTAAAGCATCACAAGTCTTCTGTTATTGTAAACGTTAAATAATATTCATGTAAATTACTATAATCGTAATAAGGTGAATAAAATGACCAGCTCTGCTTCGGCAGGACTGATTTTCATATTAAAAAAAAAGTGAAAGGAAATTAAAAACTCCCATTTTATATTCCCTTAGAAACGCCTATTATCGGGGGTGCCACAGCCTTGTCTATATCGACTGGGCTGTTAATGATGTCACGAACTGCTACACCGGTGTGATGGTCTTGCTCGAATATCGTGATGCCTATCCATAATAACCGAGAGATATTCGAGTGCAACAACAAGCTTATACCGGAGATACAGAATGTTACCGGCCCAGTACATTTTGAAACGTCGTTTACATAAATGCATCGGTTGGATCCGACACCAATCAATTATTAGCCGTAATCGTGACACGAACTTCAAATTAACTGCGACATTTATAATTAGTGTATACACACCAAGGGAAGGCAGAATCTGACAAATAGATTCTTGCGAAGACACTTCGCGTATTGGTGTTAGTGTTTCGTGGCAAAAAAAACCAGAAAGAACAAAACTGTTATCTGATTCCACGGTTTGCCTTTCTACCAACTAAGGCTGTGAGTAGCGGCATAGCTTGCGAAAGCAAATAAATTTTCCCCCAACCGGCAGAAAAGCTCACAACCGACATCAATTTCACGAACACGTAAAAATGTTTGTACGGGGAGATGATACTTGCAAAAAAGATCGACCCGGGAAAGACATAATATGGGTTCAGTGTGATAACTGGAAAACCTGGTACCATTACTCTTGTGGGCGTGAAGAAAGCGAAAATAACATTAAAGGCTGGGCCTGCTCTCCTTGCGAGAAGGGTGATACCGACATCGTGAAGACCAATACAACTGCACAGCAAGGCTCCGCCGCGCAGGGATTGCAAAAAGAGCCGAAAATGAGTTTACAAGAAACACCCAGTATAAACATGTCAACTAACGATCTTATGTTACAGATGCTAGAGGATCAGAGATGTATTGAACAAAAATATAATATTTTGTCGCGCCAACACGATTCCAACATGACATGGACAGACACGACAATGGGCCCCAGCTGCGTTCTGTTGCCGGCTTTTCAAATTTCGAAAAAATGCTTCGACTTCAAAAGTGTCATAAAGGGATAGCGTACGATCTAGACCGAGACAAGCTTTTGTTGCCAACCATGGTTCCCATTGTTATAAGCACATTAAAAACATTTTTGGTCGTCCAGATCAAATTGTGGATCGCCTAATTGAGAAAGCTAAATGAATTTCGGTAAGCAAGGACAGGCTTGATTCACTTATCGACTACGCCCTTGCTGTTCGCAACATCTGTGATACCATGGAGGCCTGCCAACTAGGTGCACATCTGAACAACCCTATGCTTGTTCGTGAGTTGGTTGACAAAGTTGGAACGAACTGATTTTGTTGGTCTGCTCGCTACGAGATTCGTGCGGCTAGCTCAGAAGATTGTGTGTTCGTCCCACCAAATTTATAAGACGTGAACGCATAACAGTGGGTTTTATTCTCTTGTTATTAATACAGCGGGTGCGTGGCTGGGCTGGTCTCGGTATTTCCCTACTCTGGTTTCACGGACTGCTGATGCTCCTCGTCCTGGCTTGTCGATGCGTTGACTTGGCGACCGCTGGCTTCTGTGTCGCAGGCTGCTCGTAGTGGCTCGCCGACACGCTGACTCGGGGTCGCTTGTCGCACCTTGGACTCGCAGAGAGTTCGGCCTTGCTGACTTAGGGAAGCGTCACCGTTGTCAGACTAGGGTGAACAACGATTGCTCTCCAGGCAACGCCTTTCGAGGCAGTCAAGGCTAACGCCAGGAAGTTGCCTAGCCGCTCACTTTGCCTCGCGCTCAAACCGGCTTCACCCTAATGCTTGACGTCCGCGACGTTCCTGCGCTCCCCAATGAGCTCCGCGCGGCGATGGCGACGTGGCTGCCGGTGATGTCTGCTGGCGTCGCTGCCGATGTCCACTGCGCTGTTTCTTGTCTCGCGTGTCTTTGGGCAACCGCCGTTTCGGGACTTGCCGAATCGCAGGGCTTCTCCAGGACAACGCCTCTTGAATGCCTCAACGGGTCGATCGCTCGCTCTTCCTGTCTGGTAGCTTGGCGTTTCTGGCCCTCGGAGTTTGAGCAGTTGCTGTTCGGGGACCTCGCCGGTAATCGCAGGGCTCTCCAGGACAACGCCTCTTGAAACCACAGATCGATCAACCGTTCGGCCTTCGCGCCAGGTCCTGCTTGGTCGGGCAAGGTACGCTGGGTCTTAGACAACTTTCCCCCCGAGCTCACGGTTCCTCGTCGCAGGTCTTTTTCGCTTGCCTCTGACAGACCCGCCGGGCGATTCGCCAGAGTGTGGTCGAGACAAAGTTGGGAACCAAACGCCTTGACTTAGTCGTGTGATGTCTTTCGGACCTCAGCCACCTGTGTCTCAACTCGGAGATTCCTGATGTCCCAATCCCGAACGTCTCGACGTAGCGATCTTGCTCCTTGTAGGCTTCCCACGGCGCTGCTTCCGACAACTCGCCTTGTTGTGGCTCCCTTGTAGTTTACTTGGTTTACTGACTGTTTACTTTGGTATCTTGACTGATCTTGATGGTTTGACTCCTCGTGATCGACTGATCAAGCTGCCAGCGCTCTGCGGCATTTTATAGGGCCTCCGGCGGCATTTTATTTCCCGGCCCGCTGAATCTTTCCACTCCGGGTCCAAAGTCCGTGGCTCCTGTTTACGCACCGCTTCCAACCGAGGTTCTGCCCAATGCTTCCGTCCCGCTGGTTCCCTCTGTGTGCCGCTCCACTGCCGATATGTGGCCCTTCTTCTCCCGGTTGAAAGTTCACGGCCGAGTCCAAAGTCCGGTGGAGTTCCGTTATTTCCTTTTGCACACGGCACTCTTGCTCTACCCGCCAAGTCTCCACTCTCTCATTCTCCGCACCTTGGTCTCCAAACTCTCTCATTCTCCATCGTTGGTCTTCAAACTCTCTTATTCTCCCACATTGGTCTCTAAACTCTATTCTTCTCCAACCTTGGTCTCCAAACTCTCTTCCTCTCCAACCGCTTCTCGCCGCGCCGTTACTACGTGAATTCGCCGTGTATCTGGTAAGCGGCCGGCCGGCCGTTGCTGCTGCTGCTGAGATTTGTGCGGAGTTATTCAACTTCTCACAAACTTCCAAATCAATATAAACTGATCTGGGCAATGCACCCAAAAGACGGAGCCATAGCAAATGTAAAAGCATTTAGCGATTGGATGTATAAGATCGTAGAAGCAGCGTCCACACACGTTTCAACCTCATACTCAAAGACGAATAATGTACATACTCATACCACCTACAATGATGTAAAGCCGCAACATGCGGAATCGGAGGAGCACCCACACGTATCCTACCGATCCGAGAACTCACCTTGCTTCTTATGCCGATGCGCACAGCACCAAGTCGCTCAATCTGAACAATTCAAAAATCTCTTGCGAAGGAAGGCAACAAGCTGTTCGCGAGAACAGGCTCTTCTTTAAATGCCTAAGAAGGACGAAGGTTTTTCGGTCACACTAATAGCCGAATCCTTCTTTAAGCTTTTAAACATAAGTGGCACCCCCGAACCGATCTGTATGCAGTGGACCAATCAAACCATCAGAAGGGAGGGTAATTCCGTATGCTGCAATACTCGAATCGCCGAGGCAGACGCCACTAAAACATATTGGCTTAATAATGTCCATACTGTGAGAAACCTAGGCTTGCCAAAACAGACGATCAAGGAAATGAATTGCGCATCAAGTTTCCACATCTAGATGGAATACCCCTACAATCTTATTCGAATGCCGAACCAATGATTCTCTTTGGAACCAACAACTGGAAGCTCGCTGTACCACGAAGGCTCAGAGAAGGAAAATGGAGTCATCCAATTGCGTCTAAGTGTATTCTCGGTTGGGGACTTCAAGGCTCCACAAGCTCCAAAACTGAATTTTCCATGCACCACTGCCAGTGCAACTGTGACGAGATTAAAAAGAGCATTAAAGAGAGTTTTTGAAACTGTTACTACAAAGACGTTTTGTTCAACATGTTCAAAAAATGAAGGACATTATCAAGAAGGACTTCTTTACGCGAGAATAATCCCACTTTTCCGGAAAGCTACAACAACGCAATGAAACGGCTAAACTGTCTAAAGGCTAAGATAAGCCTAGAACCTGAACTTTTTGGCAAATGGCGTTTCGAGTTGGTAAAATAGCTGTTTGTGGCGACATTGCTGAAATGTTCCACCAAATTCGAATTCTGGAATCAGATGCGACGCTCAACGTTTTGTGTGGTACAACAAGGAATCGCAGGCTATCAGAACTTTTGTAATGAGATCTATGACATTCGGAATATCCTGTGCGCAATGCATTGCTCATTATGTTCGCGACAAAAACGCGGAGGAATACAAGCTGCTTACCTAGGCGACGAAACTGAAGCAATCGAGGCTACCCTAAAGGTCCGAGACATACCCGCGGCTGGAGGTTTCAATATAAGGAATTGGGCTTCTAATTCACCCGAAGTCTAGAAACATTTACAGTGTGATTCCCTCGATCTAAGTCCGATAGAAGTTTAGCGCGTACTAGATTTCTTAAGAGGTCCTTTTCACAGCGAAGTCAATTAAGTCCGGAACTTTTCTGGGGACAGCTGCCAGTATGTACGCTTGCAGGGAAAACATAGTCGAGTTTGTTGCTGAAGCTTATAATTGCTTTAGGGGCCGTCCATATACCACGTGGAAAGTTTTGGGGGAGGGGGGGTTCGTCAAAAGTCCACGATTTTCCACGAGGGGTGGGAGGGGGTTCGAGGTAAATGTCCACATGGACATAGTAAAAATTTAATTTTAACCTTTATGTTACTTATTCCACTTTTAAATTTACTATTAAACTTCTATTAATTTACCATTTTTAAAAATCTCTATAGATATCATTTTTAAAAAGAAAAAAAAAATTTCAATAAAAAGTCCACGTGGACAAAAATAGTGGTGGGGGGGGGGGTTAGTTAAAAATCCACGATTGTCCACGAGGGGGGGGAGGGGGGTTCAAAAAGTGCTTAAAATTTGTCCACGTGGTATATGGACGGCCCCTTATATGATCTGTGCATTACGAAGTGTATCCTCTTACTTGGCAGTTGTACTTACTTGTAAAATGCGTTTCTGCCAGCAACATTTCGTCAAAGAGGTTTTAAATAAGGAATTGAAATTATTTCAAGTTTGTGCCGTGAAACGCCGCTGGCATTCCATATTATTCGAAGCCAAGACATTAGTGTTGGGAAAATAATGCTTATTAGGGTAACATGTTCACTTGTTCTTTTTTTTAATGACTCAACTCACTCATTTTGCTCAGTTGTTCGTTTGCTCTCTTGCTCACTTGCTAACTTGCTCATCTGTTCACTTATTCACTTGATCACCTGTTCACTTGTTAACTTGTTGTACAGCTCATTGTTGTCTTGCAATATTTTCACTTGGCCTGCTGGTCTCCTAGATCCTCAAATTGACTCAAAATTTGGAATACCCTCTAGAGAATTTCAAAACAAATATATGGAAAGATGGGCTTTGAAGTCAAAAAAATTTCACGATCATGTCCAGAGTATACTTAATTGCCCCCATCGTCCCCACATCCCTATGTGACAATATTGATCATGTTTCCGTCCCCTCATTATGTGTATCGTATTCAAAGGTTGTTATCTAGATGAACATATCCGATCATGTTGGGGAAAGGTGTGATCACGTACCCTTTTGCCTCATTATCACAGATGTTGCTGTGCACGTATGAAAGGTCTCACACCCAAAGTATTCAAAGATGGTTATCTTAGAGGAACATGTCCGATAATGTTGAGGAATAATGTTTTCTATGATTGTAAAACTAATTTAGAAATCAAAAGAACCCCAATAAAATGAATCTTACAAGTTAATGATTCTCAGATGTGGAATATTTTCAAACACACATTTTTGTTTCCGCCCCAGAACATTTAACAGGTAAACTGTCTAAGATTCTGTCCTTTCCACAAATGAGTCATAAACATGTCATAAAAGGGATTCAAGCAAGAGCTACCCGAGCTACAGATTCTTACTAAAATCAACATTCGGACTACCATTTGGATATGACTCAGGATTTGCTGGATTTGCTATGAAGCGAAAATTCGATGATCTCAAACAAGTCAAAAATCATACGAATTTACAATTGGAGGAAACTTTTAAACCCATTACTGAACCCTTAAATGATCTTAAGAAAAATAAAAAACAAAAGATCTCTAATGTAAAAGATTGCATAAAAGTAAAGCGTGAATTTAAGCAAATTAAAAAATACGATGATGATGAGAGAGAGCTTGACGATTTCTAATTTACAACTAATGAGAAAGATCTGCAGTCTAATCGAAATATAACTCCACCAAAGTCTTGCGATGATAGTGATTCTTTTCGCAGACGAATATATAGGAAGATATAGAAGATGAAAAAAGGAGTCGGAAAAGAGTGAAGAAGAAGGGACAACACCTTTACCAATGGATACAGGAGAAGCCGATATGGGTGTGGATGCAGAGCTAGAAGATAATAACACTAGTTATAATTATGATTTTAATATCAGTAATTTGACCAGAGGAAATGTGTTGGATAAAGGTTATGGACCTACAAAAACTGCAAACAATTAATTAACTTTGGGAGATAAAGAATTAAAAATTAAAGATAATAAAATAACATCACTTCATCATCATGTCTGTCGACCAGTTTGAAAATTTTTCTGTTGATAGGGAACGATCAGAAAATTTGAAAAGACGTGTTAAGTCTACCGACGGTATTCTAAATGCTCAAAATAAACGTACCAAAAACGGAACTAAACCTTTAGACAAAAATGATCTAGCAACGAAACAATATACTGATGAGATCTCGGAAAGTTGGGAGAAATTCACAAAAATTTCAAGCCTAGAGAATAAAATTGAATTTTATAATAAGAGGGCAGACAGCGCTGACCAAATTTTTTGCTAAAATTCTGGAAAAGATTAAAACCATTGAGGACTATATATTTAAATATGTAAAAAAAACCGATATCATTACCGACCATCTCGGTATAAACGATCTGTGGCAAGCAGATTTGGCTGAAATGGGAGCCTTTTCAAAATCTAATGATGGGTACCTATACTTGTTGACTGTTATAGACACATTTTCGAAATATGCTTGGGGTGAGGCACTTAATCAAAAAATGCATATTATGTTTCTCGTGTCATATAACACCAAAAAACCTGCAAACTGATGATGGCACTGAATTCTTTAATTCGAAATTTAAGGTGCTGATGAAAAGTTATAGGATAAATCATTATTCAACCTTCAGTACTCTTAAAGCATCTGTAGTTGAACGTTTCAATAGAACTCTTAAAAAATTAATGTGGCGTGAGTTTAGTTTTAATGGAAAATATAAGTGGATAGATATGTATAAGCAATTAATTAATAAATAGAATAATAGAGTGCATAGAACAATAAAAATGAGTCCAGGTAATGTCAATTCTTCCACTGAAAAACAAATATTACAATCATCCTATAATCACCTGAAAATATTTGTTGCGAGTAAATTCCGTAAGGGGGCCATGTTCGTATTAGTAAATATAAACATATGTCATGAGTTTACCGTTAAGCTCTTTTTTATAAAAACCCTAAACTCTTTTTTGTTAACTCTTTTGAAGTTATATAGATGAATTCTTTCATCTGAAAAATCCGATGTACCAAATTTTTCTTCAAGATCATTACGAATACCTTTATAAAAATCCTCAGTTTTTATTGTATAGATAAATGAATCAGAATCCATATAATTTAAGAATAACTTTTCCTGAAACTTTGGTTTCATATATTGATAGTGAAAATCATACATTTTCTATCGATAAGTCTAATACTGCAAATTCTAAAAACATTGCATAGAAATTATCATTAATTTTAGTTGCACTATGAAAATTTGATTTTGAAATTAAAGTTTTGGCACAATATGCTTTTCGTCCAGTCTTGATGCTATTCGGAGCTTCCCATGTACTAACAAGCTTAATATTTACTTGTAAGATGCGTTTCTGCCAGCAGCATTACGTCTATGTGGTTTTCAATGAGGACAAGACATCTATTATTTAGATTGTTGGGATGCAGCATCTTTATAAGAATGTTTTGGTTTTGCATAGGGTTTTGTATTGTTGTATTCATGAAGGACATAAAGTCCATCATACTTTGTTGTAAGGCCAACGGCTTCGATGTTATTGGTTTTTTGTAATATTGCTTGCTGAGGGGTTATTATATTCGGCTGAGCGTTCTACTTGCGAATAAAACCGGTCTATCTGAACATATGGTTCCTCGCGACAAGACCTGGGAGCGGTCTACATTGCATCGGTGGTTAATATGAACGGTTTCCTAAAATGGGGTATTTTAGTAGAGGGTCGTTACACAACAAGGTTTTACAAATTTCTAAAGATTTTGTAAATTCTTCCGTTAACAGTACCGGGTCTTTAACTTTTAACTGTTGCGTCATGGGCTTAGTGATTTTTGCAAAGTCCCAAATGAACTTTCTATAATAGCCCAAAAGACCCGGGAATGATTTGATCTCCCTCTTTTTTATGTTCTTGGTGTTGGCCGTAATAAATTTGTAGTGCCCCCTTGTGCCGTAAAGGCAGTTTTGGGTATATCCTGGGTTCCATCTCAACTTTATGGTACCCCTTAGCCAGATCTAGGGACGTGAAATATATTTGCTATCATTTACTATTTTCTAAAACTACAACTACTGTTTCTAAAATCGAACACCATCCTCAACTTTTTTTTAGAAGCGTCCAGTTTCTTGAAAACATGTAATACTGGAAGACTCCAGGGCGAATGGCTATGCTTAATGATATTTTGGTCTAGAAGTTTGTTTATGTCTTTGAATTTCTGCTGCTTCCCTGAGGCTGAGTCTGAATGTTCTACAAATGTTCTCCTTTTAAAAAATTACCTAAGTAAATTAAGGTATTTTATTGATTTGAAAACTTTAAAATTATATATAAAAGTGTTTTAAATGTTAAAAGGGTATATTGAATTCGGCGAAAAAACCGTAACAGCTAGAAGAAAGCGCTTCCGACGCCATAAAGTAAGTATAATATATATGTTCAATAATGTTTTCTGAAATATATTGCTTTCGTCTTTACTTATTGACTTTAAAAAAGGTTTGCCACGCCAACACAGGTGTGGCGCCCACAGTTTTAATGCTAGAATTTTAGCTGAAATGGTTTGGTCTCGTACTTACCTATTAACGGGTATCTAATAGTCGAGACTCCAAGTTTAGCGTTCTTCCTTGTTTTTTAACTGAAAACAAGGAAGAACGCTATAGTCGAGTACCTCGACTATCATATACCCGTTACTCAGCTAAAGGGACCAAAGGGAAATGGAGATATGCAAGCAGCAAAGCGAGATTAAAATGCGCCACCTACCGGCGGTAGACAGATTTAAGCGTTATCGGCGTTAGAGTGAGCGTGGCCAATTTTTTTTGGGTCAATCGATAGGTATTGATGAGAACAATACATTTTAGTTAACATTTTTATTCTAGCATCAAAAAGAGTTTTGGGCGGTTTCTGGGCGTTAGAGTGGGCGTGGCACGCTGCTGAAACAAACTTGCGCTGCGTAAGAAGCTTAGGAATCTGCATGCCAAATCTCAATAGCCTAGCTCTTATAGTTTCCGAGATCTCAGCGTTCATCCGGACAGACGGACACACGGACATGGCTAGATCGACTCGGCTAGTGATCCTGATCAAGAATATATACACTTTATGGGGTCGGCAACGCTTCCTTCTGCCTCTTACATCCTATCCGACGAATCAAGTATTCCCTTTTACTCTACGAGTAACGAGTATAACAAACACAAGCGAGAGCCGTAGCACATGAAAAAATAGCATGTGCTCTGCTCTCATCTCGCTATCAATTTTTTGCTACCGTTACTGCTACACAGAGCACAGAACTTCATTTTCTGCTATCGCTATTGCTACAGTTTCTCAAGCGTCAAAACTACGAGCAGAGCAGAGCATATTCTTTCTCGTTGTTCTGCTATGGCTCTGCTACGGCTCTTGTCAAAAAGAGAGCGATAGCAATAGCATAGCAATATTTGTATTCATCTCGCTGCTACGGAGTAGTAATTGCAAACACTGTATTCAGTTGCAGCGTGCCAAGATCGTATAATACATTTACGTTTTAAAGGTTGATATCAGAGGTGATTTTGTTTCATAATTTATTACAGAAATCTTTGTTGTGGCACGGAGTTGATTTTACAACCAGATGCGGGGGCATATTAGTCCCCAAGTCCTGAAAAAGTACGTGGGACGAGGTGATTTTGTTTCATAATTTATTACAGAAATCTTTGTTGTGGCACGGAGTTGATTTTACAACCAGATGCGGGGGCATATTAGTCCCCAAGTCCTGAAAAAGTACGTGGGACGAGGGAAAGACGTCCTTCGTTCAGGCACCATTTTGCCGCTCTAAGACGTAGCCAGGAAGACAATAATAATTCGTACAGTTCGTCAGTTGTCAGTCCGCACTGACCCATAAGCTTAGCTGTCACTTTACTTCAGTTCTGGAATCAGATCTGAGTGACATGTCAGTAGGCAACAGTCGGGCAAGAAAGATAAGCAGATATTCGTAGATTTACATCTCTTTCTTTGTCAGAATTCGGGAAAGGTCAAAACAAAACGAAATATGCGTAAAGCAGTGAGCAGTTTGTATACCCTTGCAGCTATAATTATTAAATTTAAAAATACAAAAATTGATATTCCCAATAATGTAAGATAATATATATAAAAAAACCGAAGCTATAATTATATACAGCTATATGATATAGTTGTCCGATTCTGATAAAATTAAATTAGAAATTCAGACCTTATTAAAAAATGTTATTTACAAGCGTAGGAGGTTATATTTTAAAAAACACCGAAGCTATAATTTGTTTCATATTATTTTCCCACCAATTTTCCGATCGTTCCTATGGCAGCTATATGATATAGTCGTCCGATTTTGATAAAATTAAATTCGAAATTCAGAACTAATTAAAAAATGTAATTACCAAGCGTAGGAGGTTATATGTTAAAAAACACCGAAGCTATAATTTGTTTTATATTTTTTTCCACCAATTTTCCGATCGATCCTATGGCAGCTATATGATATAGTCGTCCGATTTCGATAAAATTTAATTCGAAATTCAAAACTAATTAAAAAATGTCATTTCCAAGCTTAGGAGGTTATATGTTAAAAACAAGGAAGAACGCTATAGTCGAGTACCTCGTCTATCAGATACCCGTTACTCAGCTAAATGGAGATATGCAAGCAGCAAAGCGAGATTAAAATGCGCCACCTACCGGCGGTATACAGATTTAAGCGTTATGGGCGTTAGAGTGGGCGTGGCAAATTTTTTTTTTGGACCAATCGATAGGTATTGTCGAGACCAATACATTTCAGTTAAAATTTTTTATCTAGCATAACAATTTTGGGCGTCACAGGTTTTCGCGGTTTGTGGGAGTTAGAGTGGGCGTGGCAAATTTCTTTTTGGATCAATCGATAGGTATCAACGAGACCAATACATTTCAGTTAAAATTTTTTATCTAGCATGAAAAGTGTGGGCGTCACAGGTTTTCTCGGTTTGTGGGCGTTAAAGTGGGCGTGGCAAACTTTTTTTTGGGTCAATCGATAGGTATTGATGAGAACAATACATTTCAGTTAAAATTTTTATTCTAGCATCAAAACTGTAGGAGCCACAGTTTTGGGCGGTTTGTGGGCGTTAGAGTGGGCGTGGCACTGTGCTGAAACAAACTTGCGCTGCGTAAGAAGCTCAGGAATCTGCACGCCAAATCTCAATAGCCAAGCTCCCATAGTTTCCGAGATCTCAGCGTTCATCCGGACGGACAGACAGACGGACAGACGGACAGACGGACAGACGGACATGGCTAGATCGACTCGGCTAGTGATCCTGATCAAGAATATATATACTTTGTGGGGTCGGAAACGCTTCCTTCTGCCTGTTACATACTTTCCGACGAATCAAGTATTCCCTTTTACTCTACGAGTAACGAGTATAACAAACACAAGCGAGAGCCGTAGCACATGAAAAAATAGCATGTGCTCTGCTCTCATCTCGCTATCAATTTTTTGCTACCGTTACTGCTACACAGAGCACAGAACTTCATTTTCTGCTATCGCTATTGCTACAGTTTCTCAAGCGTCAAAACTACGAGCAGAGCAGAGCATATTCTTTCTCGTTGTTCTGCTATGGCTCTGCTACGGCTCTTGTCAAAAAGAGAGCGATAGCAATAGCATAGCAATATTTGTATTCATCTCGCTGCTACGGAGTAGTAATTGCAAATACTGTATTCAGTTGCAGCGTGCCAAGATCGTATAATACATTTACGTTTTAAAGGTTGATATCAGAGGTGATTTTGTTTCATAATTTATTACAGAAATCTTTGTTGTGGCACGGAGTTGATTTTACAACCAGATGCGGGGGCATATTAGTCCCCAAGTCCTGAAAAAGTACGTGGGACGAGGTGATTTTGTTTCATAATTTATTACAGAAATCTTTGTTGTGGCACGGAGTTGATTTTACAACCAGATGCGGGGGCATATTAGTCCCCAAGTCCTGAAAAAGTACGTGGGACGAGGGAAAGACGTCCTTCGTTCAGGCACCATTTTGCCGCTCTAAGACGTAGCCAGGAAGACAATAATAATTCGTACAGTTCGTCAGTTGTCAGTCCGCACTGACCCATAAGCTTAGCTGTCACTTTACTTCAGTTCTGGAATCAGATCTGAGTGACATGTCAGTAGGCAACAGTCGGGCAAGAAAGATAAGCAGATATTCGTAGATTTACATCTCTTTCTTTGTCAGAATTCGGGAAAGGTCAAAACAAAACGAAATATGCGTAAAGCAGTGAGCAGTTTGTATACCCTTGCAGCTATAATTATTAAATTTAAAAATACAAAAATTGATATTCCCAATAATGTAAGATAATATATATAAAAAAACCGAAGCTATAATTATATACAGCTATATGATATAGTTGTCCGATTCTGATAAAATTAAATTAGAAATTCAGACCTTATTAAAAAATGTTATTTACAAGCGTAGGAGGTTATATTTTAAAAAACACCGAAGCTATAATTTGTTTCATATTATTTTCCCACCAATTTTCCGATCGTTCCTATGGCAGCTATATGATATAGTCGTCCGATTTTGATAAAATTAAATTCGAAATTCAGAACTAATTAAAAAATGTTATTACCAAGCGTAGGAGGTTATATGTTAAAAAACACCGAAGCTATAATTTGTTTTATATTTTTTTCCACCAATTTTCCGATCGATCCTATGGCAGCTATATGATATAGTCGTCCGATTTCGATAAAATTTAATTCGAAATTCAAAACTAATTAAAAAATGTCATTTCCAAGCTTAGGAGGTTATATGTTAAAAACAAGGAAGAACGCTATAGTCGAGTACCTCGTCTATCAGATACCCGTTACTCAGCTAAATGGAGATATGCAAGCAGCAAAGCGAGATTAAAATGCGCCACCTATCGGCGGTATACAGATTTAAGCGTTATGGGCGTTAGAGTGGGCGTGGCAAATTTTTTTTTTGGACCAATCGATAGGTATTGTCGAGACCAATACATTTCAGTTAAAATTTTTTATCTAGCATAACAATTTTGGGCGTCACAGGTTTTCGCGGTTTGTGGGAGTTAGAGTGGGCGTGGCAAATTTCTTTTTGGATCAATCGATAGGTATCAACGAGACCAATACATTTCAGTTAAAATTTTTTATCTAGCATGAAAACTGTGGGCGTCACAGGTTTTCGCGGTTTGTGGGCGTTAAAGTGGGCGTGGCAAACTTTTTTTTGGGTCAATCGATAGGTATTGATGAGAACAATACATTTCAGTTAAAATTTTTATTCTAGCATCAAAACTGTAGGAGCCACAGTTTTGGGCGGTTTGTGGGCGTTAGAGTGGGCGTGGCACTGTGCTGAAACAAACTTGCGCTGCGTAAGAAGCTCAGGAATCTGCACGCCAAATCTCAATAGCCAAGCTCCCATAGTTTCCGAGATCTCAGCGTTCATCCGGACGGACAGACAGACGGACAGACGGACAGACGGACATGGCTAGATCGACTCGGCTAGTGATCCTGATCAAGAATATATATACTTTGTGGGGTCGGAAACGCTTCCTTCTGCCTGTTACATACTTTCCGACGAATCTTGTATACCCTTTTACTCTACGAGTAACGGGTATAAAAATCGAATTTTTGAACCCATTTCATAGAGTGCCCCCCTTAATCAGGGAACGCATCAAACACCACTTTCACCAAAGGTTTGCCACTTATTACTTGCAGGCCACTTCTATCAAAGTGCAGTCAGGTAATGGCTGCCGCTGTCTACTGCGCGCCTCGCTTTCATGGACTCATGGGTTCATGGATTTGTACAACTACTTGAAGATCGCTTCATAGCTGCAGGGAACTATAATTCCAAGCACACGCACTGGGGATCTCGCCTCGTGACTCCCAAAGAATGTCAATTATATAATGCAATCATAAAACCGAGCAACAAGTTAGACTATGATTCCCCTTGCAGCCCCACATACTGGCAGGCAGACCCCAGAAAAGTCCCAGACTTTATTGATTTTACGGTGACAAAAAACATTCCACGCAATATATTAAGCGCCAACGCGCTTTCGGACCTCTCCTCAGACACTCGCCAGAACTTATAACTCTTCTTCAAAACCCAGAAACTAAAGATAACCTCCACAGGCTTTAACCAACTGGTTAAAATATAAAAAGTAAGTAAGTTCCCACATTGAACTAACCCCGCTGTTTAACATCAAAGCGGACATTGACTGCTCTACCGATGCTCTTGAAGAAGTACTCTCAACACCACAAGGGAGGGACGTGCAAATAAGCTACTTCAAAACTAATCAGCAAATTGAACGGCTTGTCCACCATCAAAACAACGTCTTAAGGAAGCCACTCGCACACTAAACCGATCCTTGAAGCAAGACTCAGAACTGAGGTACAATGAAAAACATACTCTGTGGAGCGCTCACCCAAATCAGAGCTCTGCAATTGAAACACTCCGATAAGAAATTCATCATGTAGCTGGGTCGACGAAGATAGAGCCGAAACATTTGCTTCACATCTCCGAAGCGTCTTGCAATCGAATCCTGCCACTGGTCCACTTGGCCACAAATCGAATCTGAAACTATTGCCCTATTAACATTGTTTCAGCCAAAGGAGAACGCGAAAGTCATCGGGGAACTGAAACCGAAAAAGGCCCCAGGCGGTGACCTAATAACTTCAAAAGTGATAATAGAACTTCCAAACTTCAAGAAAGAAAATGAAAAAATCTATTATCATAATGACACCGAAGCCCGAAAAAGACCACACAATTCCGTCATCCTTCAGACCAATAAGTTTATAATCGTGTCTGTCTAAGTTGTTCGAAAAATGTCTGGCGCTGTCGTCCGCTCTCCCTCTCCATCTCTCCCCTAAGTCTTCGCTTCGCTCTGAAGCGCTTAAGTTATGTTAGGCTTAACTAGTTCTTACTTTCAAGTGTACCAATAAACACCTATGCACGGCGCCTAAAAAAGACCATTCCATTATTTGTGCCCGACAATATTCCAGTTTCCTAATTGCTGGTAGGGAAAGAGACTCTCGATTGTTCCATATAGGAATCAGTTAATTGTGTTTCCCCTGAAACCACGTCTGCAGAGTTTCCATGGCAAAGCATTACAGTAGAAGAAATAGGATATCTTCATTTTAAATATCTGCTCCTCTTGAAGTATTTCATTTACTAAATTCCAAAAGTTTTTGGTTTAATGATGAATTAAAAATTTATTCCATTAAAAATTTGTTCCAAACAGACGGAGAGCTAATAATAGGCCTTCCACGTTAGTACCTGCGCCAAAAAACTGAAAAGTTGCTTTTAATAAAAACATTCTAGCTTTTACTGACACTTCGCTGAAACCGGAGATATCTGATTCAAAAGTTCTGTTCAACAATTTTAATTTTAAAACGGCTGATTGCCGTTACCTCTAGTCTAAAGTCGGAGAGAATATACTCTCTTAATCCTAACAACATTGAATTTGTTTGTTTCTTTGCAATTTTCATCTATTTTTCTAACCTGTTCTTATATTCCACCTGGACTATTTGTCTGCAAAAAAATCTGTTCAATCTCATCTTTGATGCCTTACAGTTACTGAATTGATAAAAATTCCCCGTTTTCAAAGTTTTCCGAGTTGAAGCTCACAATAGTAAGGTAAATCTGTGTGTAAATAAAATAAAATAATAACAAAATTTAATTTATTCCTAATCAATTTCATACCCTTCAAAGTAACTCGCTCCCGGTAAAATAAACCCAATTTTTTTTCCAATCTTCGAAACATGCCCAATAGTCCCTTTCTGGTATAGCTATCTCCTGACTCGATTCGAAACGCGTTCTAAGCAGGGGTTTCTTGAGTTTTGGGAATAACCAGAAGTCACACGGAGTCAAGTCAAGCGGTGGTTGCTGAACGATATGATTGAATTGACGAAATGGTCACAATAAACAAGTGCAGTGTGAGACGGTGCATTATCGGGATGCAAAAACCAAGGGTTGTTGGCCTAAAATTCTGGAGTTTTTAGACGAAATGATTCATGCAAACTACGCATAGCGCTCAAATAATCAGGGTATTCCCTGCTGAATTGCTGAATTGTTGAAAATTCAACAGAAAATTTCAGCAATTAAGGGAACGACCCTTATAGGGTCTTCCCACAGAGATCCATCCACCATCTACCATCCGTTGAACGGATGGTCCATAAGGTTTTGCCGTTCCGAAAATTTCCCAGTTAGTTAGTTCCCCATCCAATTTTAACTGACTACTTTATGCGACAGTTAGGCGATAATTTTGGATGGAAACCCTAAACTCTTCTTCTTGAAAGTGGAAAGTGGAACATTCACTACAAAAACGTAAACAATGATGACGGGAAACTTTTGAAAATGGAAGGCGACAAAGCAATAGGTATGAACATAAATGCTCTTTATATTTGTAATAATTCATTGCTTTTAATTTTACAGTCAATAATACGCGAACTGCCGGTGGCAAAGCAGATGGAGGTCCTGCTCATCGACATTTGGCAGGAGAACATCGAGGAGTTGCGCGGAGCCAGAAAAAATGTCCATATATACATGGAGATGGCCCAGACCCTAATGGAAGCTGGGTTTGATGTGTCCTGCAAGGACGTCCGAACGAAAATAGAGAACCTGACCAAAAAGTACAGGTAACTTATATGCGCGCAACAACATATTGGAAATCCACTCAACTATACTTTTCCTTGCAGGCAGGAAAAAAATAAAATGGGGCCAAGCGGTGGCGCTCCTTCCTCGTGGCAGCATTATGAGTTGGTCCACTCGTTTTTAGGCGCATACCGCATCCACAATATGGAGCAGAACACCTTGGAGAACGAGAGTATGTCCCCACACTTATATTTTCGGTTTAAAATTATTTTAAAAAATCTATTTATTGCAGATACTAGGGAATACTTTGTGGAGCTCTTGGATGTCGGCCCAGATGACAGGGAAGCCTCTACCTGCAGCGGCAGTCAGGACCATAAGTCGGAGCTTGTAGAGATTGCTCGAGAAAGACTGGAGGAGCAAAGGGGGCAGACAGAAATATTGTCGAGAATGGCAGACAGCCAGGCAAAATTCCAACCTGATTTGTTGGAGCTTTTAAGAAAATCAACTAATTCCTAATAAATTTATAATTTATAATAAATAGACCAAAATGAAATGTGATATTATAATTAAATAAAAAAACAAACAGATTTATATTTTATGAACTTTATTTGTTACCATTTAGACAATATTGGGAAATAGCTGCTCTTATTTTTTCTGCAGGTTGGCTAAAATCTGCAGACATATTAGTCCGATTTGGTTGTTCGCCTAGGTCATTTGCAGCCTGTTGCCAAGTTTCATTTATAGCGCTGTTGTGCTCATTTAAAATGTTGTGCAAAATGCAGCAGGCTAGAATAACTGCATTATTATTCTTGTAGTGGCTGTCAAGACCTTTCCCAATAAACCGAAATCTTGCCTTTAAATGGCCAAATGCATTTTCTACCACTCGCCTAGCTTTAGACAGATTATAGTTAAAATTTCGCTGTTCTTCGGATGCAGTTGTGGAAAATGGGTACGGCTTCATCAGCGTTTGGGAAAATCTAAAGGCAGAGTCCCCAATAAGCAGCACCGGAACTTGAACGCCACAAATTTCCCTTGTTATTTCGTGAAGAAACGAAGAAGACACAATTTTCCTTGCCAGGCTCGACTTTTGAAATATAGTGGAGTAGTTGCAGCGCCCAGCAGAGCCGATGTTTACATAGGTAAATCTGTATCTGTAGTAAATTTAAAATACAATGCGTTTAGAACATTGTTGAGCTCTTAGAAGAACGCAGTTTACCTGTAATCCACGAGAGCGAATAATACTATTGAGTACCAGCCTTTGTAGTTGTGGTGATCGACTGCCGCAAAACACCAAGTCGGTCCACCAAAAACGAAAAGGTCCTCTTCTCCATACGAAAGCTCTCTTTGAAGAACTCGTCCTTGTTTTCCGGTATGTCCTTCTCCAAAATGTCCCGTATCGCTTCTGTTTAATATAATTCGCACTCTTAAATCGTATTTTTAATACATTTTAAGAGCACGTACCAGCATCCACACCCTTCGTGGCATTTGCTCTTTTGCAGAAAAAATGCTTTCGTACAGATCCAATTCGTCGTCATTCCACTCCTCTGAATTGGCTGCCAATAAAAGCTGATTCAACTTAAGATTTTGCTGTTGTACAGCAGCCAAAATAATTGGTAAATTGTTCATTTTGGTCTGGCAAAATCCACTTTAACAATTTTTGCTTGTGTTTTTATTAGTCACAGCTGAACTGACAGCTGTTGTCGGATGGTAGATGGTGGATGTGCCCTGTGGGAATCGGAGTTTCACATTTGTCAAAAATCCCAACCGTTTCTAACGAATGGACTGTATGGGAAGGGGGTATTAAAGTTCCCTGTTGAATTTTCAATTTGTTGTCTGTTGTTTGTCAGATTGTCAAAATGTCAGGCTGTGCTTACCAAAGATTATGTTTAAAATTAAGGAAAATGCCGAGAATAAGCCAAAAAACTTAACTATTAGAACTGCTAACAGGCAGCATCCTATCAGATATCCTTTTATTGCATATTTTATACGCTTACAATTCCTCCATGTTTACAAGTGACCAGAGTTCCTCTAACTTTTAGTCGAGAACAGCGACAACTCTGGTTTTCAGCAATTCAACAAAATTTTCAACAGCCCCGAGGCTGTTGAATTGCTGAAATTTCAGACAGTTGACTTTGTATGGAACAGCTGATTAACAGCTGATCAAAATTCAACAATTCAGCAATTCAACAGTTTAGGGAATACCCAGAATATTTCTTACTTGCCGTTTTTCCGGGTGGATGGAATTCATAGTAAACGAAAATCGAAAAAAAACTATCATCATGACCTTGATATTGGAACGACTTTTGTGAGGAGATAAATTCCTCTGCACAAATAAAGTGAGTAACAACTGTACGGAGGCCCGCCAGTTGCTGAATTCGCAGCGAATTCGCGTAGTAACGGCATTGCGGGAAAAGAGAGTTTGGAGAGAAGATGCGGAGAGAGGAAAACAGCAGTATGAGGAGCGAGGCGGCGAGAGACGAGATAGCGCAGACGTGCCGTGAGCGAAGGAACAACGGTACATCGACGAACTTTGGACTCTAGTGTGGTGCGGTGCGCAGAGTGCGAAAGGTCGTAAAACTGCGGACTTGTACACTGGTGTGGTGCCGTGCGCACAGAGCAGGAAGAAGTCGAAGATTAAAGGTACCAGGAGACCTATATAAGCGGGACCCGAGTGAACAACATCAAGCAAGTCAAAGTCAAGAAAACAGTCGTGACTGTCAGCAAGAAGCAAGATCGCTACGTCGAGACGTTCGGGACAGCATAAATCTCCGAATTGTGACACAGGTAGCTCAGGTCCTTAGGTGCAAATACACGGCTAAGTTGAAGGAGACTCGGTCCACTGTTGCGAGGACTGCTTTAGCTACGTCGGACGGTTGAGCAGGCGGATCTCCAACGTATCCTGTCGATCCTGGCGTGGAGTTGATTGGCTATAGCGCCCAACGGTTGTCTAGAAAGCGCAGCCGTTACCTACCTTGAGTCCAAAATCGGAGGCGTATGCCGCCGATCCTGACGTGGAGTCGATAGGTTGAAGAGCCCGATGGTTGTCTGGAAAGCGCAGCCATTGGCTACCTTGAGTTTGGTACAGAGGCGATTTGCACGGACTGCTGGCGTAAGCCGGACGGTTGCCAGGAGCTTCAAAGGCAACTGAGTGAGAGTCTGGAGGGACCGACCGGGACAGAGCAAGGGACAGGCGGCTGCGGCTGGCAGGGCGGTTGTTTTGAAAGCTCAACGCCTGTTCACCCTAGTCTGAGCACGGTGACGCTTCCCTAAGCCCCAACATTCTTCTTCGATTTCTCTTACAAGTGACAGCAAAAGTATCCGGAGCAGCGGAGGCCACGCAAGAAGCACCATCACAAGGTAAGTAAACTTTTTAACCCAGAGCCGTGAATAAACCTTTATTCTAAATTGTTATTACTGTTAACTGGGCGGTCACGTTTTCTATAAATTTGGTAGGACGAACGAGCAAATCTAAAAAAAATAAGTTCGTTACACTTTAAAGTGCTCTTTTTTGTCTGACCTCGCCGTTAGCACGATATTCGCTTGATTGGTATGTTGTTTTAGGGTCGTAAGGATAAATTCAAGTCTACCCTGCAAGCATTTTCTATCGCGGAAGGCACTATTAAGTGACTTCGAGAAGATAAAAACGATCGTCCGCGATATCGTATTCGTATCGCGGAAGTGACTCCCGTCGGGAAGAAATGTGCCACTTCGGCGACACTTCTCGAAGTCACTTCTGCGTTACTTCTGGAAGTGTCGCCGAAGTCACTTCTGGAAGTGTCGCCGAAGTGACTCATAGAAGTGCCGCCGAAGTGGCACATTTCTTCCCGACGGGAGTCACTTCCGCGATCCGATTGCGATATCGCCGACGTAACTTCTAAAAGTGTCACCGTAGTCACTTCTGGAAGTTACTCCGAGGTGACTTTACATTTGCTTGTAGAAGACATCTAGAAGAGTCTTTCCCAATTGGAAAAACTTGAATAAAAACATATTTTTTTATACTTTCAATATTTTGCATTTATTATTTGTATAAGGGCTTTGTCCGCTTGTATACACGGAACAATGTTATTTAGGTCCAGCTCCGTCGACATAAGAAATTTATTAATAACCATTTCTAAAGGAAACAGAAACAAAAATTTTTTTCTGTTCAGTAAAAGTAAAAATAAACTAGAAGACATTACCTTTTACAATGAAATATGTTGAGAATCGTTGGATCCGCAGTTACACGCCAAGTAATGTCCATAGCTAGCTTGTCCGTAAATAGCTTTAAATAATCGTACAGCTCACGATAAGCACTTAATTTTGCACCCTTTGTTAAGGGGGATATTTAAATATGATAAGCAATTAATAACATTTAGAAAAAAACAAAGCAATATTTTTAAAACGCACAAAATTGATACAAAACCGCACTGTACACAGACAAATCGCGCAACGAAATGTCGCTCGGGCGAAAAATAATAGCGTGGGTCAAAGGGAAGACCAAAAAATTTTCAGAAAAAAAGGGGTAACGGAAAATTACCACGACCTCTTTTTATGGCTTGTTTTTTTTCCATTAATTTTGTTTTTGTAAAATGTGTACTATCGTCTTTCTGTCACGCAAAAGTGTCTCCGAAGTTACTTCTTCGCGATCCCGACCCTTTTTGTTTTTGTAAAATGTGTACTATCGCCTTTCTATCGTCCAGAAGTGACTTAGAAGTGACTTCTACGCGTTATATGTAAATTTTGTTTTTGTAAAATGTGTTCTATCGCCGTTTTATCGCGTAGAAGTGTCTCAGAAGTTACTTCTTCGCGATCGCGACCCTTTTTGTTTTTGTAAAATGTGTACTATCGTCTTTCTATCGTCCAGAAGTGACTTAGAAGTTACTTCTACGCGACACATGTATATTTTGTTTTTGTAAAATGTGTACTATCGTCTTTCTATCGCGCAGAAGTTACTAAGAAGTGACTCCTGGACGACAGGCGATAGAAATATCGCCCTTTTGCTTGCAGGGTAATCTCCCGTAATCTTGGATTTGAGCTGATAGTCAGAAAGCATTGTTTCACACACATCAACGCGACGACTTATTTGCAAGAAATTTACCGCTCTCGGTCGAAAAAACGGAAAATGCTGTCTTGATCGTTTGGTAAACACAAGCGAAAATATATTACTGACAATTACATTGGCCTGAAATTTAGCCCTGATGTCATTAGCAGTCCTGCCAATTCGTGGAAAAAAGAACTAGCTTGGAATGATAAGCCCGCGAAGTTTAAATTCACCTTACTTGTTTGCCACAGTAAAAGTTTGCATCTTATCTTGTTTTATAATTTTATTATTAGAACTTATTTTTAGAAGTTTCGATCAATTTTATAAGTGACGTTCTTACTTTTGGTTTTGGCTAAACGAAAATGTTCAGTTTTATCAATCATTATCACTTATTAATTGATTTTATGCTAATAAACAAAATGCATTTCAACACTCGCTCACATTCCAGAATTTTTGTAATTTTATCGAGCCAAAAAAAACTAAGCAGGTAGCCTGAGTCCTTTTCAGAATTAGCACTCACATTGACGTTTGAGAAAACCAAATATATTTAGCAAGGACTTTATCTGTCCGAAAAATATTAGCCAATGTAAGCAACAGCGTCTTCAGAAGTTTTCCCTGCTTCGATCGGACGGTACTTCGGCAAATAAAGATAGTGAGGTAGCTAACAAATTTGCTGATACTTTGGAAAACTGCGTTTCTTGCGAAGATTGCTCTGCGACGAGATGCGGTATGGTCCAGGACATGTTCAACGAGTTCGAAACTTTAGTGGCGAGATGGAATATTGCCGCTAGTCCTACCATGTCTCAGCGTGCTACCTTTGTATTAAACAGGTTCAACAGTTATCACCTTACTCTGGACGGGACTCCAGTTATAAACTCTGCTGCAGGCTTGGGCTTACTGTGGACAGAAGTCTTTAAATTTTTAATAAACATAATCAACGCCGTTTTCTATACAAAAAACATTACCAAATTTGGAGATTGCTATCAGTAACACTGCCACCCCTTTCAGAACTAACCAGAACAACGAAAAAAGATGACTTAAAAGATTGCACATATCAGACAATTGAAAACTTAAACGGCCCGCAATACACACTTACCACGCCTGACTTATATAAACAGGCATCAGCCCTGTAGGAGAGGTCTACGAAGGAACAAAAATCATTGCACTACAGTGGTGCGACATCCCCAGTGACATAATTCAGGCAATTGTGGTGCTCATCTATGGCTTCAGTGCAATACATATTATAGTGTATAAGGGCGACTCCAATGACGTAAAACTGCCTGCTGGACTAGGAACAAATAAATACAAGTTTATGCTTGAACCCAAAAACGGTAAAATCCGAAACTGCATATTGGCCAAACGGCATCTTATTTTACTTATGCTTCGTAATAAAAGTAGCTGAGATAATTCAGCGGTAAGTCTGTAGCTACAGCCTGGCGCCATTAGGCTGCTATCGGCCTACATGGCCTTTGAGAAGCACGCGCTGGGCAGAGGGCTGGCAAAAGAATGTAAAAAACTTAAGACAGGTTTGTTAATAGGCTGCAACGCCAATGCCAATCACTCTCAATGGGGCTGCCCAAATACCAACGACAGACGTTAGTTTCTCTTTAAATTTATTTTAAATTCAAATCTGTTCATTTTAGTGAAAAGTTTCTGAACCTACGTCTAGGCACTTTTTTTTCTTCTAAAAATGGGTCATCCTCCAAAAAGCAATGCCGGGTTACAAATAGTTGAAACCCGTATAAATCAGCAGGATCAGATGAAATAAAACCTGCAAATATTTAGCAGGCAGGAAAACTAGCCATTATCTGGCTGGGACAAATCTTTCGCAACATATTGGCAGTGGGAGATTTACCAACCTCATGGCGAGAGGCGAAAGTGGTCTTCATTTCCAAAACAGGAAAAGTGTTGGGGTAATTACCTGGTAAGGGTTATACCGATTAAGGATTATGGGGCTCGAAAGACCGACTTCTAGCCCACACAAGCCACTGTCGTTGTAGTCGTCGAAAGATTCGTTTGAAGAAAACACCTGTTATATGCTGATCACTTATTTTTGGATCTTTTGCAATATATTTGAGCTTTTGCGCTCGTCAACTCGTGTACTTCAAGAATTTTATATGCAAGTGGCGTCTCTTTTTGCCGACTAGAGTGACCGTCTTTCATTCGGTGATACATACGAGATTTCGATAACAGTTTAGTATTTTTCTTACATAACACAATGACATAACATCAACATATCAAATTCAAATTAATATAATGCATCAACATCCTCCTCCCAAGTATTGGAGTCGTGGAAAATTAAGTATAGACGACGGCAATACTTAGAGTTTACAATGTATCTGTTCTTACATCTAGTTTAATTATTTTTACAGCAGGTCTCTTATAAATATGGTCTTTAATTTTTACATCAACAATTCTCACACGCCCATCATTTGATGGATACGTTTTGACAATTATGCCTTTTGGCCAAACATTTCTAGGAAGGTCGGATTCCATTATCAAAACTACATCACCTTCTTTTAAAACATTACTGTCTTTTGTCCATTTACGACTACATAGTAAAAATTGTCTATATTCTTTTTTCCATTTCAACCAAAAAATGTCTGCAAGTCTTTGTGACGATTTCCACATATTTAACAGTCTCAAATCATTATCATTGGTGTTAGTGTAAAAGGATTCGCGATAATTAGAACCAATTAACAAGTCATTTGGCGTTAATGGTTCCGACATGGAGTCTGAAGGAACAATCAAAAGTGGTCTACTGTTAATCATAAACTCGATCTCACAAAACAAAGTTTTCAAAGTGTACTCTCTAGGATATCTCTCTTTTAGTAGAACTCCTAAATATTTCTTGACTGACTGTATGAGCCTCTCCCAAGCTCCTCCCATGTGAGGGGACAATGGCGGGTTAAAGTACCAAGTGCAACCTTTCGTGGTTAAAAACTGAGTAAACTTGTCATTTGGCCACTGTTCTATGATTTCTTTTATGTCCTTGTCAGCGCGTCTGAAATTGGTTCCGTTGTCTGAATATAATTCTGTCGGAAATCCTCGCCTACAACCAAATTGTCTAAATACATGCATAAACGCATTGCAGGATAGGTCTTCAGCAATCTCAAGATGAACTGCTCGTGTTGTCATGCATGTGAAAATAACACCGTAACGCTTTACATGGCTTCTATTTTGTGTAACTTCTATAGGCCCAAAATAATCAATACCTACTTTCAAAAAGGCTCTTTCGGTTGGCTTTATACGGCAACTTGGAAGCTGACCCATTAGAGGTGGTTGCGGCCTGGCTTTTTTGTTTTTACATTGCTGACAATTTCGAATGATGTTCTTTACTGTACTTCTACATTTTGTAATCCAAAACCTTTGGCGGATGTTGGCAATTACAGTTTCGGTTCCCATATGACAATTTTCGACGTGATAGTACTGAACGAGTAATTTAGTGATTGGATGATCTCTGCTTAAGATAATCGGATTTTTAGAGTCGATACTCATCTCCTCTTCACTTAAATTATTTAGTCTGCCTCTGAGTCTTAACAGATTATCGATAGAGAAAAATAGGGGTAGACTATGCAGACTGCTTGAAGTTGATACAGGTTCATTACATTTAAGTTTTCCAATTTCCTGATAATAACTGTCTTGTTGTATGCTAAGAAAGATTAATTTTTCCGCTTTGAAAAGTTCTGTGGCTGTTAGCTCATTATTGATAGATATTCTCAAATTTGGTCTTAGCTTTGTCAAGTATCTCAAAACCCAGGCTGTTGTTCTTAAGAATCTCATCCAATTGGAGAACCTTGAGACGTCCGGTAATATAAATGACTGCTTTTGAATGGTAGTGAGATTTACGAACTCTTTATCGCTAGCATCAGAACTGTCTGGTCTTAGAGGGATTTTACCTAATGGCCACTGATCTTGATTTTTTCTAAGGAATGGCGGTCCCGTCAGCCATAACTCATTTGATGAGAAGTCAAAGGATGAGATCTTTGTTGCTTTATCAGCGGGGTTCAGTTTTGAGGGTACATGTCGCCATTCACTTGAATTTGTCAATTCTTGTATCTCTCCCAAACGCTGAGCCACAAAAGTCTTGAACCTTTTGCTGCTCGTTTTCAGCCAGTATAAGACTATCTCGGAATCTGTCCACATGAAAGTTGAGTCTATTCTGAGATTGAGCGTTTCTTTAATAGCTTTGCTTAGCCTAGCTCCTAGTAAGGTTCCTTGAAGCTCTAGTCTAGGAATTGACATTGGTTTAAGTGGCGCTACTCGCGACTTAGCTGAAATCAGGGTGGTTTCTATTTGGCTGTTACACTGGAAGCGTAGGTACGCGCAAGATGCGTATGCGTATTTTGATGCGTCGCAAAATATATGTAACTGAACATTACAATGACTTATGCTAAGTGTAGTCAACTGCCTTGGAATGTAAAAATCGTTTATTTTATTTAAGCTGTTACACAATGCCTTCCATATTTGAAATTGATCGTCTGTAATGTAGTCGTCCCAATGGATTCCGCTATCCCAAATGGCTTGTAGAAGGATTTTATTTGATATCAAAAGGTTTGAAAGAAACCCTAAGGGATCAAAAATGGACATAGTTATTTTTAATATTTCTCGCTTAGTTGGTCGTCTGAGATTGTTAAGAAGTTCAAAATGGGACTTAGAAAACTTTAAATTGTATGTGAATATGTCTTTTTTGTGATCCCAAATTAAACCTAGAACTCTCTCTTCGGTTAAATTCTTTTCTGTGACTTGTTTCGATGGAGTGTTGTCTGTTATCTGATTTAAAACTTCTGGAGAATTAGATATCCAATTTCGCATGTCGAATCCACCTGCCTTGTGTACATATGTTACGTCCTTAATTAATTTTACGGCTGTACTAATGTCTGGAGCTCCACCCAAATAGTCATCCATGTAATGTTTTGTTATTATGTCCTTACAGGCTTGGTCATAGTCATTTTGAAAATCTAAGGCGTTTCTGTTTCTGACCTGTTGGGCGATACTTGGGCTACATTTAGCGCCAAAAAATAGAACTTGTATTTCGTACACGTCCGGTTCGGATTGTCGGTTGTCGCCTCGCCATAGGATTCTTTGTGCGCAACGGTCTGACTCCTGTACTTTTATTTGGAGAAACATCTCTTTGATATCTCCGACAAATGCAATTTTATGTTCTCGAAAATTCATTAGAACTGTTGACAATTGGCTATATAGATCTGGACCTGGCAAAAGGAAATCATTAAGACAATAACCATGGCTTTTGGAGGCTGCGTCGAAAACTATTCTAAGTTTGTCTGGCTTGTTGCTATTTAGAACTCCAAAGTGTGGCAAATAGTAGGTCAAGGGAGTGATATTAGTTTTCTCAGCAGAAGTCAATTTCCTCATATACCCATTTTGTATGTAGGAGTCAAAGGTTTGTTTATATTTTTTCCCGTACTCCGGGTTTTTGTCCATTTTTCTTTCGCATAACAACAATCTAGAGTATGCATTTTTGTAACTTTCAGGTAGTTTAATGTCGTCACTTTTCCAAAATAGACCACATTGAAATCTGTCATCGATTCGTTTGAGGGTTTTGTCAACAATTTCCAAACATCTTCTGTCGTCAAGTGATGTCGGAAAGTCATGAGGTGTTAATAACTCATTCTCAATGGACCAATAGGATTTAACCAGATTGTGTAGAATGTCCAGGTCATCGTTAGGGTTGTCGTAACCTACGCAATCAAATACATGGCATGAATAATTTCTATCTGGAATTTCTCTAATCATTCCCACTGTTCCATGTACAACCCAACCCAGCGCCGTTTTGCTAGCGACAGGTCCTTGAAATGATTGATATTTCAATTTCCTAGATACTATGATTGACCAATTGTCTTGACCAATCAAAATCTTTGGATGCGCGTTTTGGTAGGAACAAAAGGAAAAGTCTTTCAAAAACTCGTAGGTCTCAGACATGTCGCTTATTGACAGGGTTTGAAGGGGTAGATTTAAGCATGATACGGTCTTAACTTTTCGAAGAGTAAATACTTTGGAAGTCTGTTCCTTACCTCGGATACCCACACTAACTACCTTTGAGTTCGCTTGTTCATATACCTCGTTATTTGTCCACTGCATCTTTAAAGGACTAGTCGGTCCTTCTAGTTGTAGGTCAGTCGCTAGTTGTTCATCGATCAATGAAATTGTCGAGGCTTCGTCAAGTAAAGCGTATGTCTCGATTGCTTTTTGTGGACCTATTAGTGTGACTGGAATGACCTTTAGTAATACTTTGTTACAACCGAAATTAATGTTGCAGTTCATGTCGGGAATTGTCTTGTTTTGGTCATTATTACTAGGCATATCAAGGGAAGCGCTTGCTGTGTTGTCTTTGTCTTTATGCAACAAAAAATTGTGGTTAAACTTACAATTTTCTGCCCTACAAGTCTTTTTGCGTTTGCAGTCTTTCATAATGTGATTTCTACCCAGACAAGATATACATAACTTATTGTGAGATGTGAATTCCCAACGCTTGTCGACACTCAAGGATTTAAATTTTGGACAATCTGTTATGTGATGATCAGTAGACTTACAATAGTTACAATAGTATTTGGATTTTTCAAATGTCTTGACTGGACTTGAGACTGTTAGTGTTGTTTCTTTTGATTTATTCTGACCGAATCCGAGCAATGTCGCTGCTTTTATGGTTTGACCTAACCATTCGTGAAATAGTATAATCTTCGGATCGTCAGACTTTATTTTTTGAAAATGTTTTATGAATGAGATTCTTTGAGAAACCTGAATTTTTTCTAGAATTTCCTCAAACAGCAAATTGTTACGAATCTGATCAATATCATTGAAGGACAGTAAAGTTTGAATGAGATTTGTAATCATATCATAAAAAGTGATGAGTCTGTCATATTTATCCTCTTTGATTACAGGAAAAGCTCGAATTTTATCTATCATCATTTTCACGACATGACTACAGTCTCCGAATCGATTTCTTAATATGTCAATTATCTCATTTACATTTTGTGGCACTAATAGAAGTGACTGTACACATTCTTTGGCTCGACCTGTCAGTGCTTTTCGCAAGCGATTGATGTTTTCGTAGTCGGTGAATTTACACACTTGAGAACTGTTCTCATACTCGGCAATAAAAATTGGCCATTCTAAATGGTCACCACTGAATAAGGGAAGTTCCTGTTTAATTGTTTGCCTAGCCATAAAACTAACAATGGCATTTGAATTGATGTCATCAGGCTGATCTGTTTGCTTTCGTTGAGAAGACTTAACCCACTCACGTGTCCTGGTGCCGTTGTTGTACTCATCGCCGATGTTGTCATCTTGGTCGTCTTGGCTTCTGTTGTCTTCTTCAATTTCTGTCATTTGCATCTGCATCTCCAGTTCCAACTGTTTCTCCTCGAACTCTAGCTGCATCCGTTTAGCTTTCAGCTCTTGTTGCTTCTGTAGATGCTCCATTTGAAGTTGAAGTTTTTGGGCTTTAACGGATCGTTGAGATTGGTGGCTCCGGTTAGACTGTGCTTCTTCGTCCCACCTTTCTGGAACTTTCTGCGTTGATGCTGCCCCTCGCATAACCGTTGCCATTGAAATCTCCAGTAGATTCGCCGCAGAGGTGCCTGGTCGCGGCGTGTCCTCTATTTCCCTGGGCGTGTTGTCGTCATTCTTCTGCTTCTTGAGACGTGTCTTAGGCATCTTTTTGAGGTTGTGTTTGTCCAGTTCCAAATTTTACAGGTACACACACACTAGTCGTCGTCAATGTATGTGTGAAGACTGTTCTGTGCATGTCCGAGATCACGCTCGGTAATACATACACTTGCAAATTTTGGCTGATGAAATTGCGCTCTAGTTTCGCGTAATCCATGTGCCGTTCAGGAGGCTAAGAAGGACCATTTGTTGGGGTAATTACCTGGTAAGGGTTATACCGATTAAGGATTATGGGGCTCGAAAGACCATTTGTTGGGGTAATTACCTGGTAAGGGTTATACCGATTAAGGATTATGGGGCTCGAAAGACCGACTTCTAGCCCACACAAGCCACTGTCGTTGTAGTCGTCGAAAGATTCGTTTGAAGAAAACACCTGTTATATGCTGATCACTTATTTTTGGATCTTTTGCAATATATTTGAGCTTTTGCGCTCGTCAACTCGTGTACTTCAAGAATTTTATATGCAAGTGGCGTCTCTTTTTGCCGACTAGAGTGACCGTCTTTCATTCGGTGATACATACGAGATTTCGATAACAGTTTAGTATTTTTCTTACATAACACAATGACATAACATCAACATATCAAATTCAAATTAATATAATGCATCAACAAAAAGCTTCTCACACTACGGCAAGGGACAACACACATTTCAGAGGCACAACATGCATACACACAAAAGGTAAGTCAGCCGAGTCGCCATTACGCTCAGTGGTAAGTAACATCGAGAAATCACTTATCGTTTAGGAGAATGCATTGGTCCTGGACATAGAAATCTTTTACCATATTTCCCATATACATATATACATATATATATATATATATATATATTATATATTTATGTATTTATATATTTATATATTATATATAATATATATATATATATTTAAATGTCTTCACCATAAGTGTGTTATAAAAAAAAACTTTATTTAATTTACTTTTACACTGGTTACAATATTTTGGAAGAACACCGACTTGCTGTTGACAAATCTCAAACTGAACTCACTCTCTAACTCCTACTTAATTTACGATCATAACTCGGTTTTGAGCTTTAGAGCTTTTTGTGAGTGGGACTTATTGCTATTGGGTGATTCTCTCAATTTGGACTTTGGACTCCAGACTTGAGTCCCGAAATCTGAGTATCCTGATTTGTGGAAACGTGTCGATAGTCTGAACAGCGGCTCGTTCTAATTGTTTAGTCTATAAACTGTGGTTTTTTGTTTCATGAAAATTTCCTCTGGCTTGCTTATAGTTTGGTTATTTTCCATTGGGTTGATGACAATTAAATTTGGGTTCTTATTTCTTAGAGGGTGTCTCGAGGGTGACTGCATAATGTGTGCATGTATGTGTGGGTGTGTGGACATGTAAATTGGAGTATGTGGTGCTATGGATATGTCAGTATATATGTATATATTATATATTTATATTCCATATTTTGCTGATTATCTGAATGGTGACATCCCCGCTGGGAAGCACATTTCAGATTAGACTTGTAAGTGAAGGCATCCCTCAAGAAGGTGATTCTCTCCCCTTCTGAGGAACATCGCAGTTGTTGTAGGGTAGTGGCTTACGCAGACGAGGTCGCTATCACATTCATCAATGAGCATCCACAAACGTTCTGCGATCTTATGACCCTTAAATTGTGTAGGTTGCCAGAAAAAGATCTTACAACTTTAAAAAATGTCAATACTCTGAAGATTTCGTGACAAGCACTTCATCAAGATTACAAATCATTAAACATGAATTTATTCTAAAACGTAAGCCGCATGAGCAATGCCTCAACTTTTCCGGTTACTTAGTTTTATAATTAGGCGCACAATATTAATAGTATTACATTAATTTTTAAAAAATGTTATATAAAATAGTTAATTAAGCTGTTAGTATATACATTTACACAGCGAAAGGCTTCTTTGTGTATAAGTGTAACTCTCCGAATTGCCATAAAATAAAGCGCTGAAGGCGATTTTGAATCATCCTAGTCTTTTCTTAGCAGGCATGGAGATGACGAAATCGGCAGCTGTTCAACTGAGGAACACTGGGACAATGGAAAACCAACTCATTTGGTCATGCAAGGATTCTTCAGCACGACAATATGATCCCAGAAAAAGCGGATATGAGAATAATCTGTTACAACACTAATAATACTTGCTGTTTATTTTAAAACATTTATTTAACGGACAAATTAAAAAGGCATTTTTTAAAACAAAGAAAATGTTCTGAATATGTGCTGAGTTCTAGACCATTATGTTTATTACACCCGTTACTTGTAGAGTAAAAGGGTATACTAAATTTTCGAAAAGTATATAACAGGTAGAAGAAATCATTTCCGACCACATAAAGTACATATATTCTTCATCAGGATCAATAGCCGAGTCAATCTAGCCATATCCGATTGTCCGTCTGTCTGTCCGTCCGGATGAACGCTGAGATCTCGGACACTACAAAAGCTTGAAAGTTGGGATTTGGTATGTACATTCCTGAGCTTCTTGCGCAGCGCAAGTTGGCGCCCATAATTTTCATGGTAGATAAAAAAATTTAACTGAAATGTATTAGTCTCGTCAATACCTATCGATTGATCCAAAAAACGTTTGCACGCGGGTATGTGGCGCATTTCAATCTTGCATTGCTGCTGGCATACCTCCATTTCCTTTTGGTCCCTTTAGCTGAGTAACGGGTATCTGATAGTCGAGGTACTCGACAATAGCGTTCTTCCTTGTTTTTTTCGTTACGGTCCTGGTATATTTTTTTCATATTTGAAAAACATTTCTTTTGAAACTTTTTGAAAAATCCTTTAGATATGCGATTAAAGAGCTAGAAAAGGATAAAAGGCTAAAAACGCTTCATCAAAATCGGACAGCTTCGAACCTACAGATTGAATTGCAGTTTATGGTTGGAAAACTATAAAAGTATTTAACAACAATCGATAAGTTGTCCCCATTCCACCAATTCTTATAGATACATAACTATTGTTTATAGTAACCTGTTAAGTTGCCTGACTGAGAATACGCTTTTAACAGCGCCCAAACTAATACCCAAGATTTAATGTTTAATGGTATATTTATATTTAACTGTTTCGTAAAGCTCTGAGAGTAACGGTTCTTTTATTCGGCTAGTTGTAGAGAAAAATAACCTTTCACAGGAATTATTGATTTCGGCGGCAACATAGCCCTTATATTAAAGTATTTCGTAAAAAAAAACTATTTCGTTGGTCAAATCGCCAATCCAACGGGGCCAACCCATTTAATTATTATATGAGTCAATTTGACCCAAGTTTTTGTGTGTGTAGAGAAGAATAAAAGAAAAGAACGAACGACTAGTATGACATTCAGGACTCATTCCATTGAAACGTTTTTAAATCTTTTTTAAAACGTTTTTAAAAATAATAACACGAATTACCTGAAATATTCGGACAATATACGCCAAAAATGACAATGTCTTAATTTGTGCACCCATGAAATCTACAAAAATTTCTTTCTGTGGTGAGTTCCTGCAAAGAGAAATAGAATACGAATTAGACATTAGACAATAACCAACATATAAAACTCTTTTAAAGGGCTATTTTATTATTAATTTTCAAAAAATAAAAGCTAATAAGCCCCTATTCTAATGTTATTACCATATATTTTTTTGCATTTTTCAAATAATTCGGGTTTTTTATTTTCACAATGGTTTGCAAAAGGTGTTTTGACATCACTATCGTTGCATTACAGAAAATATCACTGTGTACGACAGTCCACGTAGTGACGAAGCGCACCAGGAGGGTGTGCGAAGGCGACTACTATCTATACACGAAGAAATGAAAATCTACTGTAATCGGCCGCTTGATAAATACCCTTAAATGGTAAATACCCTTAACATATGAAAAAAAATTTTAGGCATCAACGGCGCTATTTCTTGAAATTATGGTAAAGCGCCTTAAAAACAAGGCGAAGTGCCCTAAAAATTAAAACAAATTTTTATAAAAAATTGTGCTTGGACATGTTTACTGGTTTATCGGCAAACATTATCTGCGGTCCTTTTTTTCGGAATATTTGACTTAGTGCCCTTTTTTATACCCTTGCAGGGGGTATATTGATTTCAGTCAGAAGTTTGCAACGCAGTGAATGAGACGTTTCCGACCCCATAAAGTATATATATTCTTGATCAGCATGACTAGACGAGTCGATCTAGCCATGTCCGTCTGTCCGTCCGTTTCTACGCAAACTAGTCTCTCAGTTTTAAAGCTATCGGGCTGAAACTTTCCCAAAAGTCTTATATCTTTTGCAGGTAGTATATAAGTCAGAACCAGCCGGATCGGACAACTATATCTTATAGTTCCCATAGGAATAATCGGAAAAAAAAATTAAAAAAATATATATTTTTGGTGTTTTTTTTTTTTAGCATATAACCTCCTAAGCTTGGAAATAACATTTTGTAATTAGTTTTGAATTTTGAATTAAATTTTATCGAAATCGGACGACTATATCATATAGCTGCCATAGGAACGATCGGAAAATTGGTAAGAAAATAATATGAAACAAATTATATCTTCGGTGTTTTCTGACATATTATCTTATACTATTGGGAAAATCATTTCTTGTGTTTTTAAATTTAATAAATATAAATCAAGGGTATATTAACTTCGGCTTGCCGAAGTTAACTTCCTTTCTTGTTTTACTATAAGTTGAGAGGGTAAGGAGAAGACAAGGTTATTATTCGTCCGCTCATTGTATGTTGCTAAACCTCCTAATTAGAATCATAAGAACTGAAAGTAGCCATTAAACAGGATCAGGGAAGTGTAAAAACATAGATATCAAACAACTTCCTTTTTGAGAAAACTCATCGTGGACGCTGCGAGAATCGAACTCACGACCGCTGTCGAGAACACTACCGCTGCACCACAGACACATCGCGCTAGGCGAAGCGCAAAAGGGTTCATATCTCTATTTGTTCTAAGAACAAATTCTCAATATAGTTCTAAGAAATATTCACACTAGTTACAAGAAATTATTTTTTATTTTACCCAATTAGACTAATTACATTAAAAATCTGTTATTTTAAGGTAATATACTAGTTTTTTTATTAGTTATTTTGACGTGTTCTAAAATTTTTTTGCCTTTGCACATAAAATTGTTTAAGAAATCAATTCTAAAAACTTGAACAAAATATAAAAATAAATGTTGACTCTTCGTGGGCTCGAACTCACGCCGATTAGATGAGTTTAAAAGTTCAACGCGTTAGACCGCTAAAGCCACCGATTTTCGAATTTCAAGGGCGATTTTCTAGTTTCCAAAGCGATTTTGGATGATTTTTTGTTCTACGAAATAAGGCTATTTGCCCTACATATGAGAAAATATTAAAAGCACATACTCTGAAAAATTTACCCTAAATTATAGAAATAACTGGCATTTTAGAAAAATTAACCCAAACACATATTTTCTGTGGATATTTTTCTTAATGTTAGGGCGATTTCATGTTTAGGGCGATTTTTCTAGTATCTAGAAAAATAATTTTATGAGTGTACTTTTCACACAGCATGTGTTGATCTCCCGGAGGATGCTATTAGATTATTAACAAATGATCGCTGTGTTGTGAGTAATAATTCATACTCCAAAATCGATGAAGTAATGGAAGAACTTCATGACCTAAAGAGACTATACATGGATTTAAACTCAAAGTTTCTAAAGGCTTTTCCCAATTCTACCAATGTCAGTCAGCGTAAAAAAGTGGTGAAACCATTGGCTCCAGCTTCTTCAATTGGTCGTCAAGCCAACCATGCAGACCTGATACCCCACGCACCAGTTTCTTCTGCCGCCAGGAACCATGCAAAGAATCACAGGAACAAAAGGGCAATAGTTGGTCAAGCTCCTAGTTGTGAACTACTTGAAGTTGTGCCGAGCAATAAATTCCTTCATATTGGTAGAGCGCACGTAAGATCTGATTCTGTGTGCGAATATGTTGCAAATAAGCTAGGTGTGGATACCGCCACCATAATTCGCGCTATTCGGAGTTGTGCGCTCATCACCGTCAAACAAACAACAACGTCAGCTGGTGCTGTCGTTGTCTGTTTTGCGCGACATTCGTCAAACGCTGAACGATGAGGCGCTCTCATCATATTCCATCACGCTTCTCCCTCTAAGCGCGCTCTTTGGGGATGTGCATGCATCACAATCAAATCCCCTTGCAAGCAAAAAGGCGATATTTCTATCGCCTGTCGTCCAGAAGTCACTTCTTAGTAACTTCTGCGCGATAGAAAGACGATAGATAGACGATAGTACACATTTTACAAAAACTGAAGTCACTTCTGAGTCACTTCTGCGCGATAGAAGGGCGATAAAACACATTTTACAAAAACAAAAAGGATCGCGATCGCGAAGAAGTAACTTCTGAGACACTTCCGGACGATAGGAAGACGATAATACACATTTTACAAAGACAAAATTATTGGGAAGAAAAATTGTCTTCTAAATGACTTCAAGATGTTGAAAAGAAGATAGAAAGGAATTTCAAAAACATGTATTTTGTTTTTGTAATTTGTTGTCTATTTTCTTGTCGTCCAGTCTGCATCTCAGCAGGTACAGTGCTCGACCAAAATAGAACAGTAAAGACTTTCTTAAGGAACCAATTGTTTATATTATAGATAATGTTTAAAATAATAATAAGGTACCTTTATTTTATATATTAATATATGATTAAAATAATAATAATAAGATTGATATATTTTTTATATAATTATATGTTCAAGTATTTATTTATTTTAACTATACCTTAGATTTCAATTTAAACAAATTAAATAATGTTAAAAAAAAAGGAATAAAATATTTTTTTAAACAAATTAAAATTAAATAAAATACTTAATCCGATAGCTTCAGTGAACTTAAGTTTTTCGGCGAACGCCCCCGTTATTTAAAGGTTCACTGAACAGATTGTTCTATATTTAAAAAAACAACGATCACCCGTAAAAGGAGGTCGCGACAATTTGCCGTTATCCCTTTATTTCTGAACATTCTTCGGTTCTCCCTTTATTTTCCGCCCAAGCGTCACTTCGTTTCGCGAATTGTTTGTGGTCACTGCGGCTGTGTATAAAATTTGTGTTTACAAAATATTGCTTTGTTTGTTTATTTGCTTTGATTTTAAAATGTCCCTACAAACAAAGGCTGCTAAATTGCGTGCTAAGCGTGATTATTTTCAGCTATTTACGAGACTGAGGAATCAACAAATGTTGCCAGCTCATCTAAAATAATATCCTTAGATGTTTGTGAAGAAACAAAAGAGTGTAATAATGTGCCTGCTATTGTTGATGCTAATACACCTAAGGAAGTAGATGTTGCTATACCTGACGAAGTCAGTATTTTTTTTTATTTCATAAAAAGAAAGTAGATATGTATATCTCATATATATTTTTTTTTAACAAATACTTATGTATGTTTTATAATAAGGAACAAAAAGATTTTTATAAATCACGTGTGGACTTAAAGAATTAATTTTTAGTTTTTTCCTTGGAAAAAATAATAGAAACAAAACGTTGAAACTTCAAAAACATCATTTTTTTAAGCCATAATGGCTCATCATCTAATATTTAGTAGTATTCCCTTTACATTGCAATACTGCAAGGCATCGGCGAGGCATAGAGTGTACAAGATTGGCACAAGTTGAAGGAGAAATGGCGTACCACTCGCTTTGAACTTTCTGCCACAATGCTTCCTTATTTGGCGCTTTGAAGTTTCCAATTCGTCTTTTAAGGTGTCCCCATAAATGCTCAATCGGATTTATATCCGGCGATTGAGCTGGCCAGTCCATTACAGATATTTTTTGGTCCTGGAACCATTTTTGTAAAATTTTTGCTTTTTGCTTTGGGTCATTGTCTTGCATGAACTCCCATTTAAGCGGCATTTCCTCATCGGCATATGGAAGCATTGTGCTCTCAAGTATCCTACGGTAGTCCTCAGCAAACATCCTTTCCTTAATCCAAAATATAGGACCAACTCCAGAAGATGAAAAGCATCCCCATAGCATTATATTCCCTCCACCATGCTTAACAGTCTTAATCGTATGCTTAGGATCGAAAACAGTGTTCTTTGGGTGTCTCACATATATTTTCCCATCTGATCCACACATATTTATTTTAGTTTCATCGGACCAGAGAACATTGTTCCAGTTTTGGCGGTTCTGGTGTCGTTTTGCAAAAATCAGTCTATTTTTCATATTTTTTTGGCTCAGAGATGGAACCTTCCTGGCTGAACATGCTCTCAGATCTTGTTCAATTAACCTGTTTCTAATTGTCCGAGCTGTAACTGCTGCCCCTAAGGTATTTTTGAGTTCCTTGGCTGTAAGGAATGGGTCCTTTTTTACTGTTCGAGCCAAAATGTCGTCAAACCTTTTGGTTGTGGCTCGCTTTCTACCTCGGTTCTCCTTTTTATCGATGTAATGAACAGCGGAAAACACTTTTTTCTTTGAGCAATTCATTAGTTCAGCTATTTCAGTCATTGATTTGCCTTCATCACTCAGTTTTTTTATTATCTGCCTTTCTGGAGCCGTGCAGTGCACTCCTCGACCCATTCTGAGCCTAGAAGTCGTAATTATAAACGGATTTTCACCATGTTCGAAACTTTTTGTTAAACTTACCTTAAAGTACTAAAACTAAACCAAAAAGTTCGATATACAAAGAGTCTAAGCCGAAATTTCGGTTGAAATAAGTAGTGTTTCTATTTTTTTTTCCAGGCCAAACATGTGCTTGCCCTCAAAAATTATGCACACAGCACATAATAACGGCGAATGGGGCTCAAGGTGTAACACAAAATAAAGAACAGTTATCAGTGCTTCACATGTTATTGGTATGAAGCCCAGAACTTTCGTACTTACTTTGCTATTTAATAAGAAGTGCAGAAGTGAAAATCGTTTCTATTATTTTTTCCACCAGTGTAGGTTAAATAATCCACGAATTCCTTTGGGGAATGGTCAAACATCTCTTAGCACTCAAAAGTTTTATAATGCTATCAAGAGTTAAAAATTCAAAAAAATAAAATTCCAAGTAGCTCCTGCAGCAGAAACGGCTCGACATAAAAATCCAAAAAATATAAAATCGGAAATAATTCGAAGGCGCTTGCTAAGTATAAACTTGTACAATAGGCGATTTTCTTCTGTCCTTTTTCTGTTTTAAATTTGTATACCCTTGCAGAGGGTATAATAATTTCAGTCAGAAGTTGGCAACGCAGTGAAGGAGACGTTTCCGACCCCATAAAGTACAGCTGTGTTCATTGAAATAGCTGTGCATACGACCTGCACGTATAAAATCGAAAAATACTAATAAAAACACAACATTGAGACAAAACTTATATAAAAAAGTTTTATTTATTTACTTTTAAATAATTTAGCTGTTTTTCGCCTGTTAGGTACTTGAATATTTTAACCAATTCTATCCGAAAAGAGGTACGAACACTTTTTAAATTTATCCCTAGCAATACGTATATTGTTACATTGCAATTGTTCTTTGGCAGATAAAATGGCCCAAAATCTCTTAATAGGTTTTGTAATAGAAGTATCCTCGTTATATGACCCTTGCTTCATGACTTGTAATTTTCATTATTTGCTTCATATTCACGAGGAAGCAAAATCTTTTGGGTCCATAGAAACAATAAGCGCTTTCCGTTTTGAAAATGACCTACAAACTATAAAAATTAAAAATCAAACAATGCTGCTGACCAAATTTACAACAGACATGTTGAAAACAGTTATACCCTCGAAAGGTACCAAAAAAATATTGATATAATATTTGGTCGACAACTTTCTGATAACGAGGAACTGTACAGTTTTTTAAAAGCTGATAACTTTTACTTCTCTGTTGATATGCCTAACAATATTTGATATGTTAATGCAAATTTTGTCCTTATTAACAAAATTAAAAAGATAGAAAATGTTCCGTTTTTTGAAGGGAAAATTATAATAAACTTACAACCACTTTTCAAACAACCTTACAATTCATCAAATTTTGGTATTTTTAAAGTAGATGAGATTTTAACAGATAAAAGTATTAGCTTTAACCTTAGCAACATTAAAAACAAAGCAAAAATATATAATAATAACACAAAACACTTTTGCTATTTTTCCTTTCGTGTAGAAAATAAAAACATGGATTTTAACACCGGTGCAGGTAAGTATTAATTGTATCAGTAAATGTTTATTTATATTCTAAGACCAACTATTTTATAAAAAATTAAACAAAAATACAAGTTGCATGGAAACTAAATAAAATTAATGCTCTCTAAAAACTACTCGGTTTAAATTTTAAATTTTTTTTGCAGATTTGTAAAATTTGGGGCAAATAGTTTTTTGAGTGTATGGTTAGGTTAGGTAGGTAGCCCCATAGTAAGTGTATATTTAAAAAAATATTTGTCCAGTCTTAATAACTATTGGACAAATTTCAGACTACCTCTTTGAAAGGATGTTGAAGGAGCTTGACATGAGTCTACACAGGGAAACCCAAATTTTAAAAGAATTGGAGGAAAGTAGGCGCAGGGAGGAAGGATCTCAAAAGCTGCTAAAAACGCTAACGGAGGAGGTCTTTATGCTCCGTGACGAAGTTAGGAAACTTAAGTCCTTACCGGTTCCGGAGCCTGTAGCCAATAATCTTAAAATGCTGCCCTTCGAAACCCTGCCCGATTTTCAAAATTTCGACCAAAAACTTTTAGTTGATGATGAAATGCGGAGAGAACTGGTAATTTACATATATTGTGTCTCGTTTACGGTTACCTGATAAATAATTTTTGGCCTTTTTCTAGAAATCAAAACTAACAAGGAAGAACGCTATAGTCGAGTACCTCGACTATCAGATACCCGTTACTCAAAGGGAAATGGAGATATGCAAGCAGCAAAGCGAAATTAAAATGCGCCACCTACCGGCGGTAGACAGATTTAAGCGTTATGGGCGTTAGAGTGGGCGTGGCAAATTTATTTTTGGATCAATCGATAGGTATGGACGACACCAATACATTTCAGTTACAATTTTTTATCTAGCATGCAAATTGTGGGCGTCACAGGTTTTCGCGGTTTGTGGGCGTTTAAGTGGGCGTGGCAAACTTTTTTTTAAGTCAATCGAGGTATTGATGAGAACAATACATTTCAGTTAAAATTTTCTGTCTAGCATCAAAACTGTAGGAGTTACAGTTTTGGGCGGTTTGTGGGCGTTAGAGTGGGCGTGGCAGTCTACTGAAACAAACTTGCGCTGCGTAAGAAGCTCAGGAATCTGTACGCCAAATCTCAGTAGCCTAGCTCTCATAGTTTCCGAGATCTCAGCGTTCATCCGGACAGACAGACGGACAGACGGACAGACGGTCAGACGGACAGACGGACATGGCTAGATCGACTCGGCTAGTGATCCTGATCAAGAATATATATACTTTATGGGGTCGGAAACGCTTCCTTCTGCCTGTTACATACTTTCCGACGAATCTAGTATACCCTTTTACTCTACGAGTAACGGGTATAAAAATGGTTGGAGGAAATGATGTTCTCACTTTTACAAGGCTGGCTATCTAAGCAGTTATTTCGGACAAGCTAGCTGTGGACATAACGTGGCGGGGAACTCTGGAGAAACCCAGCGTCCAAATATTCTCAACATAGGCGATTATTGAAGGTAACGCCCCAAAGTGTATTTTTATTTTGACTGATATAAAGCACATTTTTGTTTCTGTTCCTTTTAGAAATAGCTTTTAGTACATTTCGCAACATATGCGATTATTAAAGGTAACGCCCCAAAGTGTATTTTTGTTTTGACTGAATAAAAACGCATTTTTGTTTCTGTTCCTTTTAGAAATGGCTTTTAGTAAATTTCCAACGTCAACGGAGTTGGACATAAACAAAGTTATTCAGCAGCATTTCCTACATGCAAGAGACCGTATCTACAAGCGGCAAAAGCCCAACCTCTGGCCTTCCTCAGGGGTGTGCTATGGGACCTCTGCTTTTCATCATTTCCATTAATGATGTGAGGTTCTGTCTATCTTCAGAGTGCCCACTGTATCCAGATGATTTACAAATTTTTAAGTCTATTCAATTAGCGTCAGACTCACAATTGGTTCATCATGTCTTAGATTCGCTTCCTCTTAACATAAATAAGTGCTTCTATGTTACTTACAGTAAATCCGTATACAATTTCGTCACATCCTATAATATCAATGGTCAACCTCTACAACTGCGGCAGGAATCCTTGGTGTGATGTTTGACTCGAAATTTAAGTTTGCAGCACACTTCGATTACATCATGCCCAGGGTCTATGCTATGTTTGGATTTGTGAAACGGAACGCATCACTATTCACGGGTCCCTTCACCGGACTTGCGCTTTATTTTGCATTTGTCCGATCTAAACTAGAATATGCGTTTCTTATTTGGAACCCCTTCACTACCACTCATGGAAACAGAATAGAACGACTACAGAAACAATTTTTGAAATTCGCTTTGTTGCCGCTAAGGTTTTTAGACCCTACCAATTCATACCACCAGCAATGTAGGGTTGTTCACCTACTATCCCTTGAGCATCCTCGCCATTTGCTTCACCTCTGATTTGATGGATGGTAGTATCGACTGCCCAGAACTACTCTCGAAAGTTGGTTTTCACGCTCCGTCTAGACAACTTCGGAATTTTTAACCCTTTTTTCTCGAGCTGCGGCGGACAAATTATTCCCGAAATGAGCTCCTCTATAAGCCCTTATATGAGTCTAACGCACTTCCAATTGATATGCAATTGGACTACTTCTCAAGTAAATCAATTCTTAAGCATAGGTTAGTCAATTATTTTATAAATTTTAGTACGTAATAATCAAACAAAAACAGCTCTTAACGAGGTTAACAACTAGTAACGACCACAAATTTTCAGCCTTTTCTTAGGCTATGGTAGAATTCAGTACAGCCAGGGTCCTCTACAGTTAAATTTGTAGAAACATAGGATGCGAAAAACGGGGTGTCGGTTGCCGCCGGGATTTGTTTGGGACTACTGGGATTGGGTTTCTACGTTTAAGCAGAGTAGCCAGATCGGATTTCAGATTTAGATTCCCTAGCCTGGAACGCAGCGCAAGATTGTTACGCGAATATGCCACGACCACTCTAACGCCCACAAACCGCCCAAGCCTGGCGCCCACAATTGTTATGCTAGATACAAAATTTTAACTGAAATGTATTGATCTCATCAATGCCTATCGATTGATCCACAAACCAGCAAATCCCATGGCGCCCACAACTTCCATGCTAGAAACAAATTTTAACTGAAATGTATTAGTCCCGTCAATACCTATCGATTGATTCAAAAAAAAAGTTTGCCACGCCCAGGGTCCGCTAAATTGTTTTCCACTTGGCCTTGTTAACATCAACTTTGCTGACTGGTAGAGCTTTCATTAATTTGAAAAGTACTGTTGCTTTCACTTTTAAAATTTTTTCAGAAGTATTTATTTTTATTAAAATAAAAAATTGTTTATAAAAAATCATTTACTTTGTGCTTTGAAATGCACTTTCCTGTGGAAGATATTCCACTGATCTCTGATTGAGATTTATTTTTTGTAACTTTAGAATCTGCGCTGACTCTTCAGAAATTATTCGCTAAAGCATTTTTTTTATGTGGGTGTTTAAGACATATATAACACAAAGAAGCTTTCTTAACATTTTTCCATTCCATTATAGATTTAAAGCTTTAAACTTGTTAAAATAAAATATTGTGTGCCCCACACCATTGCAAATGGGAAAACTGCTAGTGAAGAATTCTTTTTAACTGTTACTAAATATATTTGTTTTTGAGCTAATCGAACTTATTCGTTGCTTTAGAAATTCTGTAACGGTAGATAATGTTTGAATTTCTTTTTAATTCTTTATTTGGCTCTCATATAATTTAAGAGCCTTTTTATTATTTTGTAATAATTATGTACACACCTGATCATAATAATAGGTACACACCGGAATTTTTTAATTGTAAATGGTTTTTTGGTACTTTTAGTGTTGACAACTTTTTAATTTTTCGTTTTTTGTTGTTGTCAATGTCTGCCAAAGAGTTGAAAGAGGGGCTGCCCCGTATATCAAAGCTTTTCTATTAATTGCGAGTCCATTACACATTTCGCCTGATCATAATAATAGGTACAGTCTCCGTTTCTCACAAGTATCGAGTGAATTATTTTGTAATCAGTGATCTTTTGGTAACTAAAGGTAAATTAAGTATAGATCCTGTCAATATCGAGAATTAAATAATTTTTTTTTTTTAGAAAAAATGGGTGGAAATTCTCATTGTACTAAAGAAGAAGCTTGATTGGTTCTTAGTCTGAAAAAAGAAGGCAAATCTTTACGAGCCATCGCCAAATTAATGAACAGGTCTCATAATTTTGTTAAAAATGTATTAGAAAGAAAACCAAGAAGTTGACGTTCTGAAGTGGCCAAGCCAATCCCCCAACCTTAACCCCATTGAAAACTTGTGGGGAGACTTAAAAAAAAATTTGCTAAGCATTCATTTTCAAATAAACAAAAATTATGGGAAGGTGTCCAAAAACTGTGGTATAAGACACCAGTAGAGACTTGCCAGGCTCTTATTAAAAGTATGTCAAAAAGAATAGCAGTAGTGGCCAAAAATAGAGGTGGATACACTGGATACTAAGTAAGGGAATACTAATTTACCTAAAAAATAATACAAAATGGAAATTAAAATTTTTTTTCTTACCAACACATGAAGTGTACCTATTATTATGATCACACTGAAAACGTATCTGAAACACAAAATGATCTCTTTTATGTTATATTATTATCCTATGTTACAGTAAAGTTTATTTTATTGAAAACAAATAGTTTAAGAACCAATGAGAACAAATATTAAGTTTGAAACAATGAAGAAATCTTTATTTTGTTACCTTTAAGTCAGAGTTGATGTGTGTTCCTATTTATATGATCAGGTGTGTATATGTGCAAAGATATCAACATCATCGAAAATTTGTGCCTTTAGTTTAGTTTTGGGAATCGACTCATTTATTGTCTCAATTAACATTCTTAATTGCTTTACTGAGTGAACGTTTAAGTTTTCGAGCTCAAGAAGGCGATTTAATTTTCGGAAAATATTTTCCGTTTATTTTTTTACCGCTTGTTTAATTGTTTCCAAGCGTCCTCAAATTAGCTAATCCAGCTTTTCCCTGAGGGAAATCTTGAGAAATCGTATACATTTAGATTTGTCACTTCTTCCTTAGTTGGCACATTTTCGATGATCCTTTTCTTCATGTTAAATGTGAATGTTAACATATAAAATTCTATCTCATCTAGAATTTTATTATACCTCCTATAAGTTACATCAGTCATCTCGACTTCTTTAACACTAACTTGTTTTTTCCAATAAAAAATATTTTTTTCAATCCTAATCTCAAAAATGTCCATTTATCTCCATTTATATCTTCTAACTTCTCTTTATAATAACTATTTATCTGCTATATAGCTTCCTCTAACCGGCTACTACCAACTATTTTCCTTTTTTTGGCCATTGTAATACTGTTACTCGGTTCTAACTCAACCTCGACTTTGTCAAATTTTGTAAAGTACTCAAAAGTAAAGCGTTGGAGCTGCAGCAGCTAGGGAAGGTAATCTCGACTTGCCTTTTAATTAGCGCAATTGTTTTACCGAACAACATTTTCAATTTCAATGTAAAAGTGGAGTATTGCAGAGTTCTGCAATAAATGTCAGAATAAATGAAAACAACCCTTAAATTAAGTTCTGGCTAAGGAATGATTTTCATTTTTCGAAGTCTCTGCTTAGGAAACTACTTTGAGTTCTTATTATAAACTTATGTAAGACCTCTCCGTCTCCCTCTCTTTCTCTCTCTCTCCCTCTCTTTCTTACTTTGCTACTTTGAATTCTAATTATATCTTATGTAAGACCTCTCCCTCTCTGTCTCCCTCCCTCTCTCTCTTTCTAGCTCTCTTCCTCTCTCTTTTGGCGGGAGTTCAACCAGTTCAGCGATTGCATTGCTCTTCACGAGAAAGTGGAAGGTTATGTCGATCCGGAGATCAACAATGCGGTCTAAGAGCAAAATACCTAAGGGCAGGCGCTATTCTACAACCGGGGAGCAGTGCGAGTGGCAGCAACGGGCTTCAGTCAAGCAACGATGCAATCTTGCTGCTATTTGAGCGACTTGCTGTAAGTCAGATCACACCGAACATGCCTAATCATGTTGGTGGTGACGTCACGTTAGCGAATTTTCGGAACTCGGTACTCACGGCGAATTCAAATCTGAGCGAATTGCCGACAATTCAAATCAAGCGGTTCTCTGGCAACTACACGGAGTGTCCATCCTTTGAAGACATACATGAAAGAACAATTCATATCAAACAGCATTTGCCCAACACCCAGAAGTTCCATCACTTGAAAACACTTCTCGTTGATGAGGCTGCAAACTTGGTTCGACACTTGGCAAATACGGACAAGGCTTACAACACTGCATGGGAAAGTCTTAAGGAAAGATAAAATCGTCCGCGGCAAATTGTAAACGGGTTTCTGGAGCAGTTTTTGAACCTGCCATTGATGCAACAGTTCAACGGAAGGATTCGGACGGAGCCAACGAAATTGTTCGTGGAATGTTTGCGGTGAATCAGACGGGATGCGATGTTGGATCATATATCTAGCCCTAGAAAAACATGACGCTGACAAGCGACGCACGTGGATTGCGCAGCATGGAGACAGATTCACCGACTCTGGAGGAATTCTTTAAGTTTCTCGATTCTCGCTGCGAAGAACTGGAGCTGAGCAAAAGAGAGCTTGCGACTGGAAGCAAGACAACAACACATCCTAAAAAACCAAAAAGGATCACACAATCGATGGTTGCGGTTGAAAGTAGTGGCTGCACCAAAGGTAGTTCTGCAGAACACACTCTATATGGCTGTCAGCAGTTTCTGGATATGTCTGGAGTGCAGAGGCGATCATTTGTGAAGGAGGAGAAATCACTATGCTACAACTGCTTGCTACCTGGTCATTGGGTCAACAGGTGCAAGTCAACATACAAATGCAAGCAATGCAAAGGAAATAATGACTTCCTTCTTCATGACCAACTGAATCCACAGTCAAGTGGGAAACGGAGGGGGACGAGCAAAACTTAAGCGCGTCTAACAACAACTCAGTGACACTCAGTCATTTGGCCCGAAAAACGGGCTTCGAAACCAACTGCTATGGTGTATGTTAAAAACGCAAAAGGTGATCACGTAACATGCCGTCTCCTATTGGACACAAGACCAGAGCTGTTTCATGCATCTGAGCGTTGCATCCAAGCTCTCGGATTGACATGGTCGGCATCACGCAGACACGGCAAGGAAATGCAGCACGCTGCAAAGCCTCGCATATCCAATGATCGTTTGGTTGTCTATGCAGTAGGCAGAATCATCTCATCTCTGGAACGCCAAAATATCGACGCATCGACACTCGAGGTATTTAAGGATCTGCAGTTGGAGAATACACATTTTAATGCAAACACACCAGTTGATATACTATTAGGTCAGTGTTCACAGGACAAAAGATGTACGACAACAGCCATTCTATGTGAGCATGTATTTTAAACTGTCTATTTTTATGTCGTCTTTTTCCATGTCCGCGATTTCGTTTACTTGCCCACATCGGTTTAGGGCTCCGCGCGTAACAAGCATTGCTTGGTGTCGTAAGGGCCACTTGTTTGTACTGACCATAGTGCATCAACGTCCAAGAATACGTCCAAGAACAAGGGTAATCTTATCGCTATTTTGTCGGTAAACGGATGGGTAATAGCTTCACTCACCAAATCGAACGCAAGCAACGCTATTGCACTAACCACAACAATGGATATCGACTACAAGCTTCAGAAGTTTTGGGAACTGGAGATCGTTCAAAGCAACGAAAAGGTCGATTGTTTTTTCGTCTCCGGTTCACGCAATTGTTGCTGATCGACGAGCAGACTTGCAGAATGGCACCCAGGAAGGACAAATTTCAGAAGGATGAGGTCCAGGTCCAGCTGGGTCCCTACGTTGGCGACGGAGAGATCGTTCACATCTACGCCAGCTTCAACGACACTTTTGTCCACGATACGGATCTGTCCGGCCGTTAGACCATCGCCCGTGTCACCGGAGGCATAAATGTGAAGGCTGATCGTGATGAGGCTTCGCTCTACGCCGCTATGTTGGCCGCCCAGGACGTGGCTGAGATGTGCAAGCTGCTGGGAATCACCGCTCTGCGCGCCACCGGCGGCAACAAGACCAAGATCCGGTGCCCAGTCCGCTCTGCGTGCTTTGGCCCTTTCGTCCATGAAGATCGGCCGCGTCGAGGACGTCACCCGCATCCCATCGGACTCCACCCGCAGGAAGGGCGGTCGCCGTGGTCGTCGTCTTTAAAAATGTGCACCACCCGGTTCTGACGCTGCGATTTTTCAAAAACTCTGGCTCTTAAACTTGGATTGTGATGACCCGCTCCCAACTAAACTAGCGGACAACTGGCTGAAGTGGATAGCAGATCTAGACACTTTACAAAGGTTCCAATTACCACGTACGCAGTCAATATCGAGCTCCACGGATTTTCGGATGCTTCAACCAGGGCGTATGCGGCTGTGATGTATAGCGGTGTCTCTTGTGGCTGCGAAAACCGGGGTGGCTTTACTGAAACAACAATCCTTGCCTCGCCTGGAACTTTGCGCAGAACTTTTTCTAAGCCATCTTATTCGCTCGACTTCTTCTGGATTACGCCACAAGAACACAGCTGTTTTTGCCTGGTCAGAGTCATCAACAGTGCTCTGCTGGTTATCCTATGCACCAGCCCAACTAAAGACTTTTGTTGGAAACAGAACCTCGGAAATCCTTGACACAATTCCTAGTAGTTTTTTACGAAAAAGGAAAGAAATCCCGCACAAGCAATGAAAATATTTTGAGTGCAAATTTAATAAGTGTGGGTGAAAGTGACACTACACCTGAGATCACATTTTTGGGATCAATTTAATCCTAATAAGTGTCAAAAGTATGTCATTGTATGAAAAATCTTATTTGACCTTGGTGTCATTTTGTCATTTTGGCAACAGCCGTGGACACTTCGATATCGATAAAAGCTTTTTGATTGTTCAAATTTCTGTTATCATGGCATTTGAACTTCACACCCGCGGGAAACGTTGTGCGATAGACCAATGGATAAGGTGTCTGTCTCTGATGCGAAAGGTCTTCGGTTCAAGTACGCGCCGATGCAGAGTATGCTGTACGATTTTTTAAAATAATATATAACATTTCTTTATTGTTGTAGTTGTATTAAAAACGTTTTTAGATTTCAAATGCAAATAATTAATTTGTCACGAACGCGACTCGAATAAATTTTCGTCCCAAAAGTTGATATCAGAACTTTAGTTTGTTGAAGGTGAGATCGTCACTAGATTTTTACCTTGTTAATTTTTTTTTTTTTCTATCAAAAGTTTTTGTTTTAAAAATCAATCTTATAATTCACATGCCTAATCCCAGTATTTTAGCTCTTATAGTTTCCGAGATCTCAGCGTTCATTCGGACAGACGGATATGGCTAGATCGACTCGCCTAGTGGTCCTGATCAACAATATATATAATTAATGGGGTCGGAAACGCATCCTACATACTGTCCGACGAATCTAGTATACCCTCTTACTCTACGAGTAACGGGTATATTAATTACGAAGGAAGACAGGGGCTAGGCGGGTTTGAGGGTTATGGACATTTGTTTGCGTTACAGTGCATGCTAAATCCCACATTCGTTGCGGAAACGCGGCCTTCTATCTGTTACATACTTTCCGACAAATCTTACACACCGTTTTACTCTAGGAGTTAGTAGCGGGTACAAATAGTAAGTTGAAAATAATTTTGGTAAGAACGTGACAGAAGTAATATAATTTAAAATGATTCTTAACTTCAACATTTTATACATATTTTTAGACATAAGAGCGAGTACAGTCTTAAGGATTCTTGGATTTGTAATCAATAATTTTTATAAAGATATATATTAAAATTACCTTTGCATTGCTGTTGGTTGCAAATTAATGGTAGTCAATATTAAAGGAATGAATTCGGAAACTTCTTGATGTACTGCATTTTTATATATTTGATACATAAGTACAACAATTATTGGGAGCTCCTGCAAAACCTTCAATGACAACATTCCGCGAGGAAGAAGGTTATACTGAAAATAAAAGAAAATATTTATTTATTTAATATATATCAAGAAACGCTGTAGTCGAGTGCTTTGACTATCAAATACCATGTGAAAGCCTATTTATCTTAATTAGTCATAATAAATAATAATTGATCTGTTAAATCAATTTCATACCTTACCTTACCTTCAAGAATGTGGGCGCTAGACAGGATTTAGAGGTTTAAGGTGTTACAGAGGGCGTTGCACCCTGGTAAAATAAACTTGCGCTGCGCAAGAAGCTCCAGAATAGACGGAATAGATAGAATGGACAGACTAGACGAGTCGATCTAGCCATTTCCCTAGTCTCTCAGTTTTAAAGCTATCGGGCTGAAACTTCCAAAAGTCTTCTTTCTTTTGCAGGTGGTATTTAATTCGGAACCAGCCGGATCGGACAACTAAATCTTATAGCTAACATAGGAATAATCGGAAAAAAAATTATATCTTTAGTGTTTTTAAACATATAACCTCCTAGGCTTGGAAATGGCATTTTTGATTAGATCTGAATTTTGAATTTAATTTTATAAAAATCGGACGATTATATCATATAGCTGATATAGGAACGATCGGAAAATTACGATCGGAAAACAATATGAAACAAATTATAGCTTTGCTGTTTTTTGACATATTATCTTTTGAGAATATAATTTTTTGTATTTTTAAGAATTTCGATTTAAATTTTATAATTATAACTGCAAGGGTATACAAACTTCGGCTTGCCGAAGTTAACTTCCTTTCTTGTTTACTGTTCAGGCCCACTGTCCGGCGAATCTGGACTGGCCCCGCTATCCAGCTGCACCAGCTGCACCGCTCTACCGCTCTCCCGCTCTCCCGCTCTCTCGCGCTCCCGCTCTCCTGCACTGTTCCTAGCTCCCGCCATGAAGTCTCCGCTGCGCTTTGGAGCGCAGAGCGGAGCTTAGACTAAGTCAGTTCGATTTCTGAAGTTCACTAGAATAAACCGCGGTCGTACCCCCGCCTACTTTTACCCAGTTAACTTCTTGTGCACATTTATTTCCGACTAAGGGGCAAATACGCGTTCGAGTGGTTTCTCCCCTACAGCTTCATCAGCACCAGCAGCAACCCGCACCAGCAGCAAGCCAGCGAAGCCCAGCGAACCAGCCCGCCGACGCCGACCGTTTTCCCGCCGTCACCTCCCACGCCATTCCACCAGCGCCAGCACGGAACCCCGCTGCCCCCCGGCGTACATTTACATAATATTAAATATTTTCCAAAGTTTTAATAAAATTTTCTGGTACTGCTGCTTCTTCTACTAAGTCAAACAACTTAAGAATCTCATCATCTCTCTCGATGGTGATACATACAAAATAGTTCAACATCTCTTGCGGAGTAATAATATCCCGTTTAACTCTTGGCAATTGAAAAGTGATTGATTTTTCAAGATCGTATTCAAAGGCCTTCATCTACGGATCAACAAGATATCATGGCTGATTTTTGTTTACAAATTTTTGGACGTTGATGCACTGCGGTCAGTACGAGCAAGTGGCCCTTCGACACCACGCAATGCTTGTTACGCGCGGGGCCCTTCACCGTTTTGGGCGAGTAAACGAAATCGCGGACAAAGAAAAAGACAATATAACAATAAACAATAAATAATACAGGTCAAAATACGAATAGACAAAATACATAAAGTAAAACTAGTAAGTTGCTAAGTAGGATAGTATTATTGATTTAGAGATAGGCAGTGAGTCGGTAGTATATATTAGGTGATATAGTCTATTATAATCATTGCTAAGTACTCTAAAAGGTTCATGCACTGCATAATTAAAGATACAATGATTTAACACTAGAGGAATATAGTTTCTATTGAATCACACACATTAAAATGCAGGCGACGGAGTAACTCGGGACTCTCCACATCACCATGAATAAGATTTCTAATAAACGTAATACCAACCATAGTTCTACGGTTAGATAATGATGGTAAGGTAATTAGACGTAGTCTCCTAGAACTACTTCTACTACCTTTTGATAAATGCCAGCACGCCCCTGGCTTTGTTTACCATGATATTAATGTGATCAGAAAATTTAAGTTTAGGATCCGTATGGACTCCAAGGTCGTCAGCATGCGTTATCCTATTTAACACACAACCACTCAAAGTATACGTTAAATAGTGAGGGCTGACACGAAAAAGGTCATTAGTTTACACTTCGAACCATTTAAATTTAATTCATTATCCATGCACCATGTTTGAAATCATTGAGATCAGATTGTAAAGCTAAACTTTGTGCGGGATCATTATATTGCAGAAACAACTTAACGTCATCTGAGTACATAAGTACACGTGACTTCTTTAAGACTAAAGGAAGATCATTTATAAATAATTTAAACAGGAGCGGACCAAGATGACTCGGATTAGTGATGAAAAAGAGTTTTTAACAAGGAAGAACGCCATAGTCGAGTACCTCAACTATCAGATATCCGTTACTCAGCTAAAGTGACCAAAGGGAAATGGAGATATGCAAGCGAGATTAAAATGCGCCACCTACCCGTAATCTCAATATATGTGTGCGGTAGACAGATTTAAGCGTTATGGGCGTTAGAGTGGGCGTGGCAAACTTTTTTTTGTATCAATCGATAGGTATTGACGAGACTAATACATTTCAGTTAAAATTTGTTTCTAGCATGGAAGTTGTGGGCGCCACAGGTGGTTTTGGTGGTTTGTGGGCGTTAGGGTGGGCGTGGCATACTTTTTGGATCAATCGATAGGTATTGACGAGACCAATACATTTCAGTTAAAATTTGTTATCTACAATGAAAATTGTGAGCGCCACAGGCTTGGGCGGTTTGTGGGCGTTGGAGTGGGCGTGCCATATTCGCGTAACAAACTTGCGATCCTGAGATCCCATTTCTCTATCTTTGTGGGCGTGGCAAACTTTTTTTGGGTCAATCGATAGGTATTGATGAGAACAATACTTTTCAGTTACAATTTTTATTCTAGCATCAAAACTGTAGGAGCCACAGTTTTGGGCGGTTTGTGGGCGTTAGAGTGGGCGTGGCACATTGCTGAAACAAACCTGCGCTGCGCAGGAAACTCAGGAATCTGCATGCATAATCCCAGTATTGTAGCTCCTATAGTTTCCGAGATCCCAGCGTTCATCCGGACAGAAGGACAGTCGGACAGACGGACATGGCTAGATCGACTCGGCTAGAGATCCTGATCAAGAACATACATACTTTATGGGGTCGGAAACGCTTCCTTCTGCCTGTTACATAATTTCTAGTATACCCTTTTACTCTACGAATAACGGGTATAAAAATTATCCTTTGAGATCCACCATTCAAATAACTTAAGATCCACCTAAGAAGATCAACTGGAAACCCTAAAAGGTCAAATTTCCGGACTAGAATTCGGGTTACTTACAGAATCAAACGCCTTATTGAAATCAGTGTAAGCCACACCAGTCTGACGATTTTTTCTAAAATCACTTATTACAAATGAAGTAAACTCCAAAAGGTTGGTTGTCGTTGACCTACGTTTTAAAAATCCGTTTTCACAAGAGGAAATAAGGGACCTACAACTGTGTTGCAAATGCGTAATAATGTTCTCAAAGAGCTTCGGTATAGCTGATAGCTTTGAATTACATCTGTAAATACATGCGTTCAATTTACTCCCCTTTTAATGAAGCGGGATAACAAACGACTCCTTCCATCTATGTGGGAAATCTGACGTTTCTAAGAACAAAGTAAAAAGTTTGTGCAATGGTCTACACAAAGTCTTAGCGCAATACCTAAGCACACATCCAGAGACTCCGTCAGGACCCGGAGTGTAGACTGGTTTGACCCTTTGCAAATCTAAAAGAAGTGAGATTTCATTTATAACAGGACTTAAATAAAGTTTGATTTAGGCATGTCTTATGGGTAAGACTGATCTGGAGGACTTGATGTTAAATAGGTGGTTTGAAAAAACTGTGCACAAAGATCGGCTGTGGCCCGATCAGTCAGTCAGCGACCGAATTTTCAAATTTAAGTGATGATGGGTAACTTGAAGACTTACGCATTGTGTTAACAAAATTATAAAACTGTTTTGGATCCAGTGTAAACTTGGTCTTGCAACGAGCTAAGTAGTTTTTATAACACTGGGCGCTAAGCACGGAAAATCAGACCGAGCACTTATGTATCGGGAAAAGGCAGCTTGTGAACCGGAAGCTCTAAACATTTTTGTAGAGTCTAGACTTTACATTTTGAAGTCGTGGCAACTCTTTGTTAAACCACGGGGGTTGGTTTGAAATTTTAGGATAATACTTAGAAACGCATGTTTCAAAAACTGCGTTTAATATATTATAAAATATATTAACAGCATCAGTTATATTAGTACACAAGTACAGATTAGACCAATCCGAAAGCTATAAGGCTATTGATAAGTGCAAAGTTTGCTCTACGAAAGCAGGGGATGCGTTTAGCTGACTTTTCAGATAGTTGATGCACTTTTGTACCCGTGTCAATAGTCAGCTCTAGCGTTAGGTTATATGGGTCTTCTGGTAAAGTAATTGCATAGGTTCTAGCTATGCAAACACAATCTGGACTGGAAACAAAGCATAGATCCAGTAATAGTCCTAGTAAATTTAAAACATTATTTATATGAGACAATGAAATATCAACCAAACCGTCAAGAAAATCATGCTGCGTTGAAGGTAACAATATATTTGATGTTTCGACGGTGGACCATGTCGCCCTAGGTATATCAAAGTATTAACTATTAACTGATCCCTATCTGATAGTTTACTTGAAATAAACTGGATAGCGGACAGATGATTCGCATATATTGGGAATTCAGATGACGGCGGAATATATGAACATGTTATGTATATAGAAATTGCCGGAAGGGAAATTTAATGTCATATATTTCGTCGGACGTTATTACTTCAGAAGTTAATTCTGAGTCAGCTGCAATTAAAACTGCACCTCCACGTCGGGACGAACGATCAAGCCTGTAATTTGTGTACTTCGGAACTAAGAATTTTCGGTTTTAATCAGGTTTCTGTGAACACAATAACATGGAAGACAAGGAAAATCAGTATACAATTTGGTCAACTTACTTTGTAAACCTCTTGTGTTCTGATAAGAAAGCTGAAGAAAAGAATCAGTTTTTTGAGATAGATGAGGATGTAGATGTGGATGGCTCTTTAAAGGGATTTCCAACTTCCTTTGAACGATTTCTTTTTTTTATAGCTTCGTACTCTTTAACAAAAATGCCTACAGGCCAAAAATTGGCTGAGAACATAGTTGCAAAATGAGCACAGGGAATATCAATTTTAAATGATGATACTTCCCTAGCATATGGAAAGTTAAATCGTTCAACCTTTAGATCATCAATCTGAACTTTGTTACGAAGATAGGCCGTAATGTCCAGGGATGAAAGGTCAGGATTCAGCCGAGCAACAGATTTGGTACTACGGCATTTATAGCTGCACTACCAGTTTCAGTCGGTACTCCGGACGTGAAGTCAACATGCGCCGTTGGAATTTTTATTGTATTATTTATAACAGACTTTTCGAGCGTCTCATGCGGCAAAATCTCGCGTCTTTTGCATTCGGAAACCGAATCTTTTTTAGCTTTCGATCTCAGTACCATTTGTGCGGCGGCTGAGATCGACTGCTGTGCTGCAGACCCCGGATCCCCAGAGAGAGTTACACTAGCGGCTACCGTGGGTTGTCTATCGACCGCGATCTTTTGACGCTTAGGAAAATCGGGTTGAGATAGCATAGTGAGCTGCGACTCAAGCGCCACAAGCAGATCCGTATTTATACGGCTGTTCCGGATTAATTCCGTAACAGTGCTTTTTGTAAGCCGCCTTATAGAGAGTGCCAGGGTGTCATAAGCAATGCATTCATGTCGATTGCATCGCGTACCAGGCCCGAATAGCCAATGCATTTTGCATGAAAAATATTCTCGCACGAATGGCACGGAACGTCCATTTGTCCAGCCGAAATCAACGACTTGCATTTCTTTAAATTACAGACAGCCATTATCGCGATAGTCCAAACCACAGTGGAAAGAGAATAATGATACGCAACTAAAAGAGAGAGTTAGAGAGCGGAAGAGAGTGAGCGGGAGTGAGTAAGCTGGGGGAGCGTAAGTTTTTGATGTTCCAACAACAAAGTTTTATGCGGGAGTGCGGAAGAGCGGGTAACTACCGTTTAGACTCTTACCGCTCCAAACAGCGTTTGGAAGAAATGGATAAAACAAAAAACGATAAAACAATAACCACAAACACTGCACAGAGGTTAGACGTGCAAACTAATTTTGTTAATTAAAACACAAAACAATCACTATGCACTCGCGAAGCGACAGGATGTTTTTAGGGACATAAAAAGTTATATAAATGTAAGAAAATTTGAATTACACCCCGATGGTTTATGGACAAAAAGAACAAAAATTCGGAACAAGACAAAAACACGACCTTTCACTGAAAGAGGGAATACCAATGAAAAACAAGGAAGAACGCTATAGTCGAGTACCTCGACTATCAGATACCCGTTACTCAAAGGGAAATGGAGATATGCAAGCAGCAAAGCGAGATTAAAATGCGCCACCTACCAGCGGTAGACAGATTTAAGCGTTATGGGCGTTAGAGTGGGAGTGGAAAATTTATTTTTGGATCAATCGATAGGTATTGACGACACCAATACATTTCAGTTAAAATTTTTTATCTAGCATGCAAATTGTGGGCGTCACAGGCTTTCGCGGTTTGTGGGCGTTTAAGTGGGCGTGGCAAATTTTTTTTTAGGTCAATCGATAGGTATTGATGAAAACAATACATTTCGGTTAAAATTTTCTATCTAGCATCAAAACTGTAGAAGTTACAGTTTCGGCCGGTTTGTGGGCGTGGCAGTCTACTGAAACAAACTTGCGCTGCGTAAGAAGCTCAGGAATCTTTACGCCAAATCTCAATAGCCTAGCCCTCATAGTTTCCGAGATCTCAGCGTTCATCCGGACAGACAGACGGACAGACGGACATGGCTAGATCGACTCGGCTAGTGATCCTGATCAAGAATATATATACTTTATGGGGTCGGAAACGCTTCCTTCTGCCTGTTACATACTTTCCGACGAATCTAGTATACCCTTTTACTCTACGAGTAACGGGTATAAAAAGAAGAAGAAAAAAAAAGAAATTGTGCTCAATGCTAACAACCATCTGGCACAGTGGATCCGTCAGAGGCCAAAAATCAATAAACATGATGACGTTTTATTTAAGAAAAATATAAAGAAATTGTCTCTTTCAAGTCTAAGCTTCTCTATAACATACCGGATTTTACTGGAAATCTAACGGTATTTTCTAAAAATATATATGAACTCGTGCTCATTTTCGCAACGCAGCTGCGCTCTGGGAGTGGTTTCTCGAATTCAAATCGCCCTTAAAACAGATCACAAGTTAGCTGGAGTGCTCCGAATTTAATTATTTAAAATGAATTTTGAAATGGAAGGTATTTACTTTAAATCGAGATATTAACATTCCTGTCAGTTATTTCGTAAAACTAATTTGAACGAATAACTCTTTTTTTGTGTATTTTGTGAAAGTCTATTTTATGTTTAGTTAAAGTTTTAGTTGTGAATCCAGAAATGCGTATGTATGTCATTGTGTTTGTCTTACTTTTAAGGTGTTTAATGTTTTAAAATTAGCTGCAGAAACCTGCAGATGTGTGTTTACTATTAAAAATATCAGAGCAGTTAATGGTGAGTCTTTGCCTATTGTGCTGTTGCGCTGTTGCTTTGTCTTCGACTGTCGTGGTTTGTGTTTTTGCAAAACTTTTAATTTATTAATTATTATTTAAATTTTGTTTATTTTTTCCGTTTTGAATCATATTTGATTTTGGTAGGTGTATCGCAAAAGTGTGTGTTTCCACGTCTTTATATTTTTATTATGTGGTGCTCAGAAAATGGAACCAACGCAGAAAAATTGAAGAAATTTATTTCCCATGTGCAAGCGAAAATTGAAAACAACGGCTACATTACTCCAAAGTTGAGCGAAGTGTAAAAAAAAAAATTGAGAACCTCTGCAAAACAATTCAACTTTTTGCAAACATTTCAAACGCCAAAAATCTTCGGTTACTCCATATCAATCTGAATGGCTTAATAAAAAAGAATCAATCATCGGGGCCGTCCTAAACTTGATTTCTTCAAAGAGAACAAAGCGACGACGTGTAGGTCAGCTGATCAAAATAAGTGAGTCCGCTGTTTCTGTTCTACACAATGATAATAAAAATCAAAATTTCCTGCTAGCAGATCTCATGGAAGATATTTTGCTTTTAATGGAGACCTTCATGACGAAACACCAATATTTGATGATAAGAAACTTTGTAAATAATAAAATATCCTTTGAACTTTTTTCCAGTTATCAAAGAGTACTAAGTTAAAAAAAAATGAGATACCCTGATGGTGGTTAGGTCATATAGACGAATCTCGTGCGGAAGTCGAATTACAGAGCTTACTAGACATCACGTCATCTAGTATAAAAGAGCTTCAAACCAACATAATTGAAACAAGGAAGAAACCTCGACTATATACCCGTTACTCAGCTAAAGTGACCAAAGGGAAATGGAGATATTCAAGCAGCAAAGCGAGATTAAAATGCGCCACCTACCGGCGGTAGACAGATTGAAGCGTTATGGGCGTTAGAGTGGGCGTGGAAAATTTTTGGATCAATCGATAGGTATTGACGAGACCAATACATTTCAGTTAAAAGTTTTTATCTAGCACAGGTTTGGGCGGTTTGTGGGCGTGGCAAACTTTTTTTTGGGTCAATCATAGGTATTAATAAGAACAAAACATTTCAGTTAAAATTTTTATTCTAGCATCAAAACTGTAGGAGCCACAGTTTTGGGCGGTTTGTGGGCGTAGCACTCTTCTGAAACAATCTTGCGCTGCGTAAGAAGCTCAGGAATCTGCACAAACCTCAAAAAATCGTAAATATGAACGTGGATATCTCGGAAACTATTGTAAGGATGTTTTCCCAGCCAGGATATACTCAGGGGTTGGCTAGAGCCTCCACAAAATATTTATAAATTAACAGTGGACGTTGTGGGTTAATCGAGTGAGTTTTGAGGCGTGGTCTTTATAATTAGGAGAGGAAATCGATCCAAAAGGTACGTGACTAGACCTAAGACCGGTTACCGAGTTCGGGCAGACCCTGGACTTGGTAAACGGCTATCGTAGGAAACTCGGGCGCACCCAGGGTTTCGTTTCTAATAACTACGATAAAACTCGGACAGACCCAGGGTTTCACTACTAATAACTATGACAAAACTCGATAATTACGATAAACTCGGGCGGACCCAGGGTTTTATCAATAACTAGAATATAACTCTATTAACGGCCGATATGTTAGTTAATTACGCGTGGGAGTTACGGTTCCGTTACGTTTGATCGATTCTCGGATTAGGGTTATTACCATTTGTTATAATTAATTTATTTATTCTTCGGGCTTGATAAAGACGGGTCGAAAGTCAAGGAAAAGGAATACACACTCGTTGTCAAAATTATAATTCATTAAATTTGTCTTTATTCACCGTTGGCTTCTCTCGCCTTCTCACAACATCTCCGTCTACAGTTTTTTGTTCTAATCGCGTTTCTCGCTGCACCAGTAAAAATCTTTCACGACTATACCGTTTCGCTTACCAACTACAAAAAAAAAACGTGTGGTCTGTCTAGTTGTGACTTATCTCGTCTGCCTAAATAGGTCTATTCGGCTCCGATGTTCGCGTGTCAATCCCCTTGCGCTTCTTCAGTTTTTACCGTTCTCCTGCTCTTGGCCTTTCCGATCTCACCATTTTGTCACCACGCAGTCGAAGTGGTGAACTTCTCGGCAAGTCGAAACTTTCTTTTCTCCATTTGGCAACAGCAACTCCTCTGCTCTGCCAAGCTCGCTTTTCGATATTCCCTCTCGCTCTCCGTTGTCGGCGACCGCGCAGTCGCTGAGGTGGGCTTTGCGTTCTGTTTAGGTCGTTCGGTTTACTGCTCTCTCGCGCTCCCTTGGGGGGTGAATTTCTTAGGCAACTGCGTAGGAGTTGTCGAATAATATATTTATGTGTGTTTGCCCCTAGGGAATCGGGAATAATTGTGGCGGCGTCGGAATCGCCGTCACACTATCAAGGATAGAGAATTGCGATCTCAGATTTCGATTCCGTAGCCGTGCACGCAGCGCAAATTTGCTACGAGAATATGCCACGCCCACTCTAACGCCCACAAACCGCCCAAGCCTGTGGCGCCCACACTTTTCATTCTAGATAACTGAAATGTATTGGTCTCGTCAATACCGATCTATTGATAAAAAAAAATTGCCACGCCCATAGCGCTTAAATCTGTCTACCGCCGGTAGGTGGCGCATTTCAATCTCGCTTTGCTGCTTGAATATCACCATTTCCCTTTGGTTCCTTTAGCTGACTAACGGGTATCTGATAGTCGAGGTACTCGACTTGTTTCTTTTCCTTGTTTATTTTTGGTTTTTTTAATAATAATACTATGTATAAGTATGAAAAATATCTTTCATTATTATACCCGTTACTCGTAGAGTAAAAGGGTATACTAGATTCGTCGGAAAGTATGTAACAGGCAGAAGGAAGCGTTTCCGACCCCACAAAGTATATATATTCTTGATCAGGATCACTAGCCGAGTCGATCTAGCCATGTCCGTCTGTCCGTCTGTCCGTCTGTCCGTCCGTCCGTCTGTCCGTCTGTCCGTCTGTCTGTCCGTCCGGATGAACGCTGAGATCTCGGAAACTATGAGAGCTAGGCTATTGAGATTTGGCGAGCAGATTCCTGAGCTTCTTACGCAGCGCAAGTTTGTTTCAGTACAGTGCCACGCCCACTCTAACGCCCACAAACCGCCCAAAACTGTGGCTCCTACAGTTTTAGTGCTAGAGTAAAAATTTTAACTGAAATGTATTGTTCTTATCAATACCTATCGATTGACCCAAAAAAAAGTTTGCCACGCCCACTTTTACGCCCACAAACCGCGAAAACCTGTGACGCCCACAATTTTCATGCTAGATAAAAAATTTTAACTGAAATGTATTGGTCTCGTCAATACCTATCGATTGATCCAAAAATTTGCCACACCCATTCTAACGCCCATAACGCTTAAATCTGTATACCGCCGGTAGGTGGCGCATTTTAATCTCGCTTTGCTGCTTGCATATCTCCATTTAGCTGAGTAACGGGTATCTGATAGTCGAGGTACTCGACTATAGCGTTCTTCCTTGTTTCCAAATATATTACTTGTATATAAATAATATCTTAATAAATTACATTAAAAAATATTTTTTTAGATTTTGTGTTGAATGTTTCTATGGGAGCTATAGGATATAGCCGTTCGATGTGTCCCATTTTTTATACCCGTTACTCGTAGAGTAAAAGGGTATACTAGATTCGTCGGAAAGTATGTAACAGGCAGAAGGAAGCGTTTCCGACCCCATAAAGTATATATATTCTTGATCAGGATCACTAGCCGAGTCGATCTAGCCATGTCCGTCTGTCCGTCTGTCCGTCTGTCTGTCCGTCCGGATGAACGCTGAGATCTCGGAAACTATGGGAGCTAGGCTATTGAGATTTGGCGTGCAGATTCCTGAGCTTCTTACGCAGCGCAAGTTTGTTTCAGCACAGTGCCACGCCCACTCTAACGCCCACAAACCGCCCAAAACTGTGGCTCCTACAGTTTTGATACTAGAATAAAAATTTTAGCTGAAATGTATTGTTCTCATCAATACCTATCGATTGATCCAAAAAAAAGTTTGCCACGCCCACTTTAACGCCTACAAACCGCGAAAACCTGTGACGCCCACAATTTTCATGCTAGATAAAAAATTTTAACTGAAATGTATTGGTCTCGTCAATACCTATCGATTGATCCAAAAAGAAATTTGCCACGCCCACTCTAACTCCCACAAACCGCGAAAACCTGTGACGCCCAAAATTGTTATGCTAGATAAAAAATTTTAACTGAAATGTATTGGTCTCGACAATACCTATCGATTGGTCCAAAAAAAAAATTTGCCACGCCCACTCTAACGCCCATAACGCTTAAATCTGTATACCGCCGGTAGGTGGCGCATTTTAATCTCGCTTTGCTGCTTGCATATCTCCATTTAGCTGAGTAACGGGTATCTGATAGACGAGGTACTCGACTATAGCGTTCTTCCTTGTTTTTAACATATAACCTCCTAAGCTTGGAAATGACATTTTTTAATTAGTTTTGAATTTCGAATTAAATTTTATCGAAATCGGACGACTATATCATATAGCTGCCATAGGATCGATCGGAAAATTGGTGGAAAAAAATATAAAACAAATTATAGCTTCGGTGTTTTTTAACATATAACCTCCTACGCTTGGTAATAACATTTTTTAATTAGTTCTGAATTTCGAATTTAATTTTATCAAAATCGGACGACTATATCATATAGCTGCCATAGGAACGATCGGAAAATTGGTGGGAAAATAATATGAAACAAATTATAGCTTCGGTGTTTATACCCGTTACTCGTAGAGTAAAAGGGTATACTAGATTCGTCGGAAAGTATGTAACAGGCAGAAGGAAGCGTTTCCGACCCCATAAAGTATATATATTCTTGATCAGGATCACTAGCCGAGTCGATCTAGCCATGTCCGTCTGTCCGTCTGTCCGTCTGTCCGTCTGTCTGTCCGGATGAACGCTGAGATCTCGGAAACTATGAGAGCTAGGCTATTGAGATTTGGCGTACAGATTCCTGAGCTTCCTACGCAGCGCAAGTTTGTTTCAGTAGACTGCCACGCCCACTCTAACGCCCACAAACCGCCCAAAACTGTAACTCCAACAGTTTTGATGCTAGATAAAAAATTTTAACTGAAATGTATTGTTCTCATCAATACCTATCGATTGACCTAAAAAAAAGTTTGCCACGCCCACTTAAACGCCCACAAACCGCGAAAACCTGTGACGCCCACAATTTGCATGCTACATAAAAAATTTTAACTGAAATGTATTGGTGTCGTCAATACCTATCGATTTATCCAAAAATAAATTTGCCACGCCCACTCTAACGCCCATAACGCTTAAATCTGTCTACCGCCGGTAGGTGGCGCATTTTAATCTCGCTTTGCTGCTTGCATATCTCCATTTAGCTGAGTAACGGGTATCTGATAGTCGAGGTACTCGACTATAGCGTTCTTCCTTGTTTTTAAAATATAACCTCCTACGCTTGTAAATAACATTTTTTAATAAGGTCTGAATTTCTAATTTAATTTTATCAGAATCGGACAACTATATCATATAGCTGTATATAATTATAGCTTCGGTTTTTATACCCGTTACTCGTAGAGTAAAAGGGTATACTAGATTCGTCGGAAAGTATGTAACAGGCAGAAGGAAGCGTTTCCGACCCCATAAAGTATATATATTCTTGATCAGGATCACTAGCCGAGTCGATCTAGCCATGTCCGTCTGTCCGTCTGTCCGTCTGTCCGTCTGTCCGTCTGTCCGTCTGACCGTCTGTCCGTCTGTCCGTCTGTCCGTCTGTCTGTCCGTCCGGATGAACGCTCAGATCTCGGAAACTATGAGAGCTAGGCTATTGAGATTTGGCGTACAGATTCCTGAGCTTCTTACGCAGCGCAAGTTTGTTTCAGTAGACTGCCACGCCCACTCTAACGCCCACAAACCGCCCAAATTTGTAACTCCTACAGTTTTGATGCTAGATAGAAAATTTTAACTGAAATGTATTGTTCTCATCAATACCTATCGATTGACCTAAAAAGTTTGCCATGCCCACTTAAACGCCCACAAACCGCGAAAACCTGTGACGCCCACAATTTGCATGCTAGATAAAAAATTTTAACTGAAATGTATTGGTGTCGTCAATACCTATCGATTGAGCCACGCCCACTCTAACGCCCATAACGCTTAAATCTGTCTACCGCCGGTAGGTGGCGCATTTTAATTTCGCTTTGCTGCTTGCATATCTCCATTTCCCTTTGAGTAATGGGTATCTGATAGTCGAGGTACTCGACTATAGCGTTCTTCCTTGTTTTATATATATTATCTTACATTATTGGGAATATCAATTTTTGTATTTTTAAATTTAATAATTATAGCTGCAAGGGTATACAAACTGCTCACTGCTTTACGCATATTTCGTTTTGTTTTGACCTTTCCCGAATTCTGACAAAGAAAGAGATGTAAATCTACGAATATCTGCTTATCTTTCTTGCCCGACTGTTGCCTACTGACATGTCACTCAGATCTGATTCCAGAACTGAAGTAAAGTGACAGCTAAGCTTATGGGTCAGTGCGGACTGACAACTGACGAACTGTACGAATTATTATTGTCTTCCTGGCTACGTCTTAGAGCGGCAAAATGGTGCCTGAACGAAGGACGTCTTTCCCTCGTCCCACGTACTTTTTCAGGACTTGGGGACTAATATGCCCCCGCATCTGGTTGTAAAATCAACTCCGTGCCACAACAAAGATTTCTGTAATAAATTATGAAACAAAATCACCTCGTCCCACGTACTTTTTCAGGACTTGGGGACTAATATGCCCCCGCATCTGGTTGTAAAATCAACTCCGTGCCACAACAAAGATTTCTGTAATAAATTATGAAACAAAATCACCTCTGATATCAACCTTTAAAACGTAAATGTATTATACGATCTTGGCACGCTGCAACTGAATACAGTATTTGCAATTACTACTCCGTAGCAGCGAGATGAATACAAATATTGCTATGCTATTGCTATCGCTCTCTTTTTGACAAGAGCCGTAGCAGAGCCATAGCAGAACAACGAGAAAGAATATGCTCTGCTCTGCTCGTAGTTTTGACGCTTGAGAAACTGTAGCAATAGCGATAGCAGAAAATGAAGTTCTGTGCTCTGTGTAGCAGTAACGGTAGCAAAAAATTGATAGCGAGATGAGAGCAGAGCACATGCTATTTTTTCATGTGCTACGGCTCTCGCTTGTGTTTGTTATACTCGTTACTCGTAGAGTAAAAGGGAATACTTGATTCGTCGGAAAGTATGTAACAGGCAGAAGGAAGCGTTTCCGACCCCACAAAGTATATATATTCTTGATCAGGATCACTAGCCGAGTCGATCTAGCCATGTCCGTCTGTCCGTCTGTCCGTCTGTCTGTCCGTCCGGATGAACGCTGAGATCTCGGAAACTATGGGAGCTTGGCTATTGAGATTTGGCGTGCAGATTCCTGAGCTTCTTACGCAGCGCAAGTTTGTTTCAGCACAGTGCCACGCCCACTCTAACGCCCACAAACCGCCCAAAACTGTGGCTCCTACAGTTTTGATGCTAGAATAAAAATTTTAACTGAAATGTATTGTTCTCATCAATACCTATCGATTGACCCAAAAAAAAGTTTGCCACGCCCACTTTAACGCCCACAAACCGAGAAAACCTGTGACGCCCACACTTTTCATGCTAGATAAAAAATTTTAACTGAAATGTATTGGTCTCGTTGATACCTATCGATTGATCCAAAAAGAAATTTGCCACGCCCACTCTAACTCCCACAAACCGCGAAAACCTGTGACGCCCAAAATTGTTATGCTAGATAAAAAATTTTAACTGAAATGTATTGGTCTCGACAATACCTATCGATTGGTCCAAAAAAAAAATTTGCCACGCCCACTCTAACGCCCATAACGCTTAAATCTGTATACCGCCGGTAGGTGGCGCATTTTAATCTCGCTTTGCTGCTTGCATATCTCCATTTAGCTGAGTAACGGGTATCTGATAGACGAGGTACTCGACTATAGCGTTCTTCCTTGTTTTTAACATATAACCTCCTAAGCTTGGAAATGACATTTTTTAATTAGTTTTGAATTTCGAATTAAATTTTATCGAAATCGGACGACTATATCATATAGCTGCCATAGGATCGATCGGAAAATTGGTGGAAAAAAATATAAAACAAATTATAGCTTCGGTGTTTTTTAACATATAACCTCCTACGCTTGGTAATAACATTTTTTAATTAGTTCTGAATTTCGAATTTAATTTTATCAAAATCGGACGACTATATCATATAGCTGCCATAGGAACGATCGGAAAATTGGTGGGAAAATAATATGAAACAAATTATAGCTTCGGTGTTTTTTAAAATATAACCTCCTACGCTTGTAAATAACATTTTTTAATAAGGTCTGAATTTCTAATTTAATTTTATCAGAATCGGACAACTATATCATATAGCTGTATATAATTATAGCTTCGGTTTTTTTATATATATTATCTTACATTATTGGGAATATCAATTTTTGTATTTTTAAATTTAATAATTATAACTGCAAGGGTATACAAACTGCTCACTGCTTTACGCATATTTCGTTTTGTTTTGACCTTTCCCGAATTCTGACAAAGAAAGAGATGTAAATCTACGAATATCTGCTTATCTTTCTTGCCCGACTGTTGCCTACTGACATGTCACTCAGATCTGATTCCAGAACTGAAGTAAAGTGACAGCTAAGCTTATGGGTCAGTGCGGACTGACAACTGACGAACTGTACGAATTATTATTGTCTTCCTGGCTACGTCTTAGAGCGGCAAAATGGTGCCTGAACGAAGGACGTCTTTCCCTCGTCCCACGTACTTTTTCAGGACTTGGGGACTAATATGCCCCCGCATCTGGTTGTAAAATCAACTCCGTGCCACAACAAAGATTTCTGTAATAAATTATGAAAGAAAATCACCTCGTCCCACGTACTTTTTCAGGACTTGGGGACTAATATGCCCCCGCATCTGGTTGTAAAATCAACTCCGTGCCACAACAAAGATTTCTGTAATAAATTATGAAACAAAATCACCTCTGATATCAACCTTTAAAACGTAAATGTATTATACGATCTTGGCACGCTGCAACTGAATACAGTATTTGCAATTACTACTCCGTAGCAGCGAGATGAATACAAATATTGCTATGCTATTGCTATCGCTCTCTTTTTGACAAGAGCCGTAGCAGAGCCATAGCAGAACAACGAGAAAGAATATGCTCTGCTCTGCTCGTAGTTTTGACGCTTGAGAAACTGTAGCAATAGCGATAGCAGAAAATGAAGTTCTGTGCTCTGTGTAGCAGTAACGGTAGCAAAAAATTGATAGCGAGATGAGAGCAGAGCACATGCTATTTTTTCATGTGCTACGGCTCTCGCTTGTGTTTGTTATACTCGTTACTCGTAGAGTAAAAGGGAATACTTGATTCGTCGGATAGGATGTAAGAGGCAGAAGGAAGCGTTGCCGACCCCATAAAGTGTATATATTCTTGATCAGGATCACTAGCCGAGTCGATCTAGCCATGTCCGTGTGTCCGTCTGTCCGGATGAACGCTGAGATCTCGGAAACTATAAGAGCTAGGCTATTGAGATTTGGCATGCAGATTCCTAAGCTTCTTACGCAGCGCAAGTTTGTTTCAGCAGCGTGCCACGCCCACTCTAACGCCCAGAAACCGCCCAAAACTCTTTTTGATGCTAGAATAAAAATGTTAACTAAAATGTATTGTTCTCATCAATACCTATCGATTGACCCAAAAAAAATTTGCCACGCTCACTCTAACGCCGATAACGCTTAAATCTGTCTACCGCCGGTAGGTGGCGCATTTTAATCTCGCTTTGCTGCTTGCATATCTCCATTTCCCTTTGGTCCCTTTAGCTGAGTAACGGGTATCTGATAGTCGAGGTACTCGACTATAGCGTTCTTCCTTGTTTTGTTATATGTTTAGACAAATTTTCTATATTTTTGTTATAAATTTCAGCATGCTATGGCCATTATTAGTATTTTTGGCCGCTTTTCCATACAAACTGATCCACTGTGCCCTGGTAAGAACAGTGGTTACAGACCCAATATTTTCGTCTTCGCCAAACAATGTTCAAGTATCAACATATGATGTTGTTAGATGTTATAATTGCAAAGATATTGGTTACATGGAAACATACTCTTTCTTGCCTCCAAAATTCGCTAAATGTAGTGGTGATCATGAATCTGGAAACCATGTTTGCCCCGCTAGGTCTCAGGATCAATTTTGGTGCATTAATTGCGGTTCCAATCACAGGGCAGGCTACCTCAAATGTCAAGCTTTTCTAGAAGTCGTCGCTAATCTGGAACAACCAAAGACAACCTTCAATTAAATTTGTACATGCCCCGCTTCCTGCTCAGAGTGCTTGGGGACCATCTATACCATCGCCGTCTTCCAATTCAATGCAACGCGCCCCTGAGGCTCCATCGTCTGGTGACTGGAATGATCACAATTAATTTTGGGGTTGAAGCAATGTTCAGATGTTCAGCTTTAAGATCGTAGTACGTCTTTTTACCTGCAAGTATTAGCCAGATGAGGACCTATGGGCCGGGAGAAATCCAAAGGGAATTGATTTTGCTATTTATATGGGCAGAAGGGATCACTACGGCGACGCTGGATGCAAACGCCTCATCCACCAGACTTAGCTATTTTTAAAAGGTCTGATATACATATTATTAAGAAAACGTCTTTTTGATGCTCCGTAAACTTAGTGTTATCAATCCGCATGCTGATCGAGGCTTCGAGCTATGAAAATGCGTTTGCGGTCTTAAGCGACCACGTCTCCGAAAGATTCCTTTGCTTCGGACGGTACTTGGGCAAATAAAGATAATGGAATAGCTAAGGAATTCGCTGATTCTTTGGAAGAAAGATTTAAGCCTTTTACTTTGGCCACAGATGAAGAGACGGCTGTTACAGAAGCTTTTCATGGTCTTCCCTGGTCCTGATTCTTAAATGTTGCATATTGATGCAGAAGAAGCTAAAGACAAAATAAGCGATTTAAGCATAACAAGGCCCCTGGGCATAACAGTATTGACGGGAAAGTGGCTAAAGTTTTGCCAGTGGCAGCTATTTCGTTCGTTACGCGTATCTTCAATGTTCTTTTATATTATCTGAAGCAGTGGAAGAATGCGAATGTTAGTATGATCCCCAAGAAAGGCGTCTTTCCCCGCTGTGCAAATTATTGGCTGCCTAAGCCTATTGCCAACCTTATCCAAGATTTTTAAGCAAATCCTTCTAAAAAGGTTTTTAGTGTTCATCTATTCCAGGACGCAACTGCGAAATCATCAGATCAGTTTGTTGAGCAAATGCATCGGGTGGTCAATCATATCCTTAAGGTCCTTGAGACGAAAGAATAGCGGAGTATTTTTTTTAGATGTCCAGCAATCCTTTGATCGAGTCTGGAACTGCGGCTAACTCTTTAAGCATAAACCCGTTCTTCCCTGACATACTTTGATCTCCTCCGCTCATTTCTTATTAGCAAACCTTTCAGGTGGATGTTCGAGGTTCTAAGTCTAATTTAAAGGCTATACTTGCTGCAGTCCATCAAGAATGTTTGTTGGGCCCTGTCTTATATATCCCATATTCACCTCATACCTTCCTTCGCCCAGAACAGAAATGTTCTAACATCTACTTTTGCAGATGATATTGCATTTCTGTAGATAAGTTCTCTGCGAAGAGTGGCGACAGATATAGTAAACCACATGTTAAATGAGTTTAAGCCTTTGTCGTCGATATGAAAAATCGTTGTTACTCCTGCAAAATCTCAGCATGCTGCCTATTCGTTAAACAGGCTGAACACTTATCATCTTTCCCTGAACGGGACTCCAATAAAGCACTCCGACACGGTTAAGTACCTTGGGCTTAGTCTGGACAGGCGGCTTACATGTAACAACAAATTGTGGCTACCTGTGCTTCCACAAGGCAAAAGGAGAGGAAAATGAGATGGCTCCTTCGTGTGCGCAGTGGACTCACGGCGAAAACAAGGCTTTTCAAAGATAGCCTAGTCAACATTGAGTCCTGCCAAGATAAAATTCTAAGTTTTAAAGTTCGTCTGGAGGTCGTGGTGTAAGGGTGACCTCAGTCAGGTCTAAGAAAGATACGTCACCGAAATTTGATTCTGAACGCCATTTACAATCTATTGCTGATATTTCTTCATGATCGTAAGACAATTTGAAAGACGTTTCGAATACTTCGGCGAATACTTAAATTGATGATGAGATAGATTTTCCTTCTCCACATTTTAATGAAGGAATACATGGTGCAAGCACACCTGGTCATTCCACTACTGTAACTCAGTCAAAATGTCTAAAGAAATTTCAGGTACTGCTACTCCTTCAACTAAAGCATCAAAAACATGACCTTCGTCCTCCCGCCTTTATGATAAAGGGAGTTACTGATGCCAAACAACTTATAAGTCTCATCAACGCTGCCACAACCAATATAAGATTTAAGATAAATAGACTGGATATACATACAAGATAGTTTAACATATCTTGTGGATTAATAATATCCCGTTTAACTCTTGGCAAATAAAAAATGACCGATCTTTCAGGACCTACATTCGTCTACGGATATTAAATATATAAAGGCTGATTATTAATATTTTCTTTGTTGAGCTAGAGTGGTCGCCAAATAATATAAAAGTCTACGACAATAAGTTGTTGGCATATCAGTCAATTACTATAGTACTACGGAACGCCAATATAAAGTTGTTGTTCACCGAGAGGTGTTCAGCCTTTAGATCGTATTAAGTCTTCTTGTATGCAAGTTTTAGCCACAGTAAGACCAGCACACTTTCCACCTGATGCAAGGAGAAATCGAACGCAAATTGACTTTGCTATATATAAGGGTATTTCGTCCAACTTTCTGACTGTTCCTGAATTAAATGAACTTAGCTCTAATCACATTCCGCTTGAAATACTTTTATGCGCTGCTGTTTCACCCCGACTTACAACAAAAAGTTTGTTGCTCATCGGGCTAAAATTGGACGTTTTAAGGATCATCTAACTATCCTTATTGATAATGATGAATCTGCTATCTGAGTTGTCCTCTGGATATGGATGCTGCTGTTAACGGTTATCACTCTGCTGTTCGACAGCTAAATAATGCCCTTTTAAATCCTGGGTGCAAACGCGACATCCACAGACTTAGCTATCTTTAAAAGGGCTGGTTCACTATCAATAAAAGCTATTTATGGTGGTAAGTCGGACTTTTTTCTAAACTTAGTGCTATCAGTCCGGATGCTGATCAAGGCTTCGAGCTGTGGAAATGCACTTACCGGTTTAAGCGGCAGCCGAAGTTTCCATTGCTTCGATTGGACGGTACTTCGGCAAGTAAAGGTGATAAAATAGCTAAGGAATTCGCTGATTATTTGAAAGAAAGATTTAAGCCTATTGAATTGGTCACAGATGAAGGGACTGCTTCTCAAGCGCAGCTTATTAATCCAGAGCAAGGCCCCTGGGCCTGATTGATTGTTCTTGCTATGATTGTTCTTTCATATTATCTGGAGCAGTGGAAGCATGCGAATGGTGCAGATTCCTTTCGACCCATAAGCCTGTTGCCTTCTCCAAGATTTTTTAGCAAATTTTTCTAAAAAGGCTTTTTAGTGTACATTAATTCCACGACGCAATTCCGAATCATTTCTTATTGTATCAGTTCTTATTATATAATAATTCTTATTTCGTAATAGCAGAACCTTCCAGGTTCGAAGATCAAAGTCTGCTCCAAGGCCTATATTTTCTGGAGTCTCTCAAGGAAGTTTGCTGGGTCCTGTCTTATATACCATATTCACTTGGAACCTTCCTTCGCCCAGAAGCAGAAATGTTCTATCAGCTACTTACGCAGATGACACTGCACTTCTGGCGACAAGTGCTCTGCGAAGAGAGGCGACAGATATGGTCCAGGACATGTTAAATGAATTTGAGGCCTGGGCTTAGAGGTGGAATATCGCTGTCAGTCCTGCAAAATTTCAGCATGCCACTTTTTCGTTGAACAGACTGAAAACTTTTCGCCTCACCCGGGACGGGACTCCTATAAAGCACTCCGACACAGTACCATGGGCTTACCCTGGAAAGGCGGCTTAACTGGAAGCAGCACAAAACAAAAGGCGAAGTAAATCAGATGGATCCTATAAAAGGGTATACTAGATTCGTCGGAAAGTATGTAACAGGCAGAAGGTGCGCTCTCGACCCCATAAAGTATACACTTGTCAGAAAAAGTATGCGTAGAAACATTTCAGGAAACTTTAGAGTTAAAAAAAAAACATGTTAAAAAAATCTTAAAAATTGTATTTTAATTTTTACAGATATTATCTTTATTCACCTTCCGTTTAATGAAACTCTTAAATTTTAAAGACTTATACTTTTTCTTAAATAAATTAAAATGTACAAAATGGACCGATTTCGCATCAGAAAAAGTATGCGTACAAAGGAAAAGAATGCAAAAATAACGGTATTAAAAGCTTTTAAATTGCTGTTTTGGCATTGATAACTGTAATTCTAAGTTTGTTTACTTGTTTCTAATCATTTCTGGCATATTCGTGTTGTAACCAGACGTTATTTTTATGATGGGGAAAAAGACAAAAAAAATTAGCCATGATTTGAGGAAAGTCATAGTAAAACTACGTGATGAAGGGAAAACTCTTCGGGAAATTGGTGGGATAGTTGGCAGAACACACTCCTCTGTACAAAAAGTCCTTTAAAATTTCAATGTATCGGGTTCCTGTGAGTCAAAACCCCGCTCTGGTAGACCACCAAAGCTCACTGAGCGTGAGAAGAGAAGCGTTTTGAAGACTGTTAAAATAAATCCAAGGACAACAGCCTCCCAAATTGCAAAGGATATTAAGGAGAAGTATAATAAGCATCTTCATAACGACACTGTATGTAAAATTTTGAAGAAGGAATACTATAACAGCCGTACTGCCCGGAAGAAACCACCAAGAGAAAATTCAATAACAAGCCCAGGAGTTCTGGAAAAAAGTGATTTTTAGTGACGAAAGCAAGTTTTGCATATTCGGGATAAAGGGTCGTACGACGGTGTGGAGAAAAACTGGTACAGCCCTCGAAATCCAAAACCTTGTCCCAACCGTTAAGCACGGTGGTGGTGGCGTTATGATTTGGGGATGTATGGCGGCCAGTGGAGTTGGAAATCTTGTTTCATTGAATCCACAATGGATCACAAGATGTATATCAACATCCTAAAAGAAAATTTACATCAAAGCGCCGCGAAACTGGGACTGGAGGATGACTTTTGGTTCCAACAGGACAACGACCCGAAGCATTGTGCCATGAATACGAAACTTTGGTTGATTTATAATGTGAAGAATCAGTTAAATTCGCCACCGCAGTCCCCAGATCTCAATCCAATTGAGCATTTGTGGGACCTCCTGGAGCGCAGGATCCGCCAGCACACCATTACATCAAAGGACATCCTAAAACAAGTGATGGTCGAGGAATGGAATAAAATATCGGTGGAGGACACAACAAAATTGGTCCAGTCAATGCCAAATCGGTTGGCTGAAGTCCTAAAACGAAAGGGGTATCCGACCTCAAATTGAATTCCAGTCCTTTTGCCAAAAACATGGAGTTTTCTTATGATTTTTGATTTTGTACGCATACTTTTTCTGATGCGAAATCAGACCATTTTGTAAATTTTAATTTATATAAGAAAAAATATAAGTGTTAGAAAATTAAGAGTTTCATCAAAGGAAAGGTCAATAAAGGTACTATCTGTAAAAATTAAAATGAAATTTTAAATATTTTTTAACATGTTTTTTTTAACTTTAAGGTTTCCAGAAATTTTTGTAAGCATACTTTTTCTGACAAGTGTATATATTCTTGATCAGGATCACTAGCCGAGTCGATCTAGCCATGTCCGTCTGTCCGTATGAACTCGGAAACTATAAGAGCTAGGCTGTTTGGATTTCGCATGCAGATTCCTGAGCTTAATGCGCAGCGCAAGTTTGTTTCAGCAGGGTGCCACGCCCACTCTAACGCCCACAAACCGCCCAAAAATGTGGCTCCTACTGTTTTAATGCTAGAATAAACATTTTAACTGAAATGTATTATTCTCATCAATGCTTATCGGTTGATCCAAAAAAAGTATGCCACGCCCACAAATCACTAAAGCCTGTGGCGCCCACAATTGTTATGCTAGATAAAAATTTTAACTGAAGTGTATTGGCCTCGTCAATACCTATTGATTCATCCAAAAAAAAACTTTGCCACGCCCACTCTTACGCCCATAACGCTTAAATCTGTCTACCGCCGATAGGTGGCGCATTTCAATCTCGCTTTGCTGCTTGCATATCTCCATTTCCCTTTGGTCCCATTAGCTGAGTAACGGGTATCTGATAGTCGAGGTACTCGACTATATCGTTCTTCCTTGTTAGACCTGGCTTTGCAAAGACGATACTGATGCCTTGAGAGCAGAGCTCGTAAATAATTGTCGACCGTTTCTCGTTGTCTGCAAATAAGTGTATTTTCCTGACTCTACGAAAAGACTCAGAGATCAACCGACTTATGGGTTCTTGAATGAGCTCGCTCGCGCTCAGAGCGAAACCGTTTTTTGCTATTCTGTTTTCTTCTGGTTGTTCCAAGACCGTTTTGTCGTGTTCAGTGAAGCAAAAGGTCTTTTGCGTATGTATTGGTATACATTGACACGCATAGGCAAACAAATCGTGAGGCGTCTGTTTTGCAGACGAAATATATTAGTTGGAATCGTTAGCAAAAATATTTGAAAATATATTTAAATTGTTTTATTAAACAAATTATATTATTACTTTTTTACAACAACGAAAGTACTTGTGAAGACCGTTTGCGTTGAGTTTTTCGGTCAATCGGTCTTTTGCTGACTCTCATTGTGCGATTATTTCTCGTACCGCTCTTTACGCACTGCTCATTAAAAGAGCGACATACAAAGAGCTCAACGAAAAGCGCTTAACAAAAAACATAAATGAAGACAGCAAGAGTCTCTTGCTCAGAGCGAGAGCGAGAGAGTATGAACTTTTTCGGTTGTGCTCGCAACGAGAGCGCAAGAAGAAAAACGGTCAACAGTTATTTGCAATCTATGCTTGAGAGTCTTCTGCAGTTAAGTGATTTCCGAGCACATGCAGCCGCCAGGAAACACTGTAAAAGTTTCTTCAAGTTAAAATGTAAGAGATAGAAAAAAAAATCAAAAACAAAAGGCATGAACTCAGTTTTGCACATTCCGTTATTCGCACTTGTTTTTGCTCTCCCTGTTCTCTTATCAGCAAAATACTTGCAGATTTACCGTTTTATGTCTTTTTCATTCATTATTCGTTGATATAATTCCGAATTCTTATAGTTCAAGGTAGATTTAATGACTTTAAAAATTAGTCTCCAACTTATATCTGTAAAATGAAGAAGCTTTCGCCAGATACCGAAACTAGTATTGTTTTCATGACTAAAAGTGGTTGTTCGACACGCACAATTGCTGAGAAGCTGAAAATTAGGTGAAAAAAAGACAAATAAAAAGACAAATTGATTCGAAAGCGTGTTGAATGGTCGCCGCCGCCTTCTAACGGACTCTGATGCTCGACTTATGATGTCCAACATGAGGAAGGATAAGCTTTTAACACCAAAAGAGGCTTCTAAGGAGTTAAATAAAACCGTAGGTCGATGGACAGCCAGAAGAGCACTGGGTAGAACTTGATATGTCGCCTCTGTTAAAAAAAATAAACCAGCTCTATCCGGGAAAAATGTTAGAGCTCGGTTATAATTTGCAAAGACACACAAAAACTGGTCGGACGAATCCAACTTTAACCGTTTCCAGTCGGATGGCAAGGAGTATTATTGATTGGCCCGGTAACAAGCTTCAGAGACATCAAATCAAACCGTAAAGCATGGAGGAGAAAATATAATGGCTTGGGGTCCTTCATATGGTGGCACATTGGGCCGTTGCACAAGATTGATGGGATAATGCGAAAAGAGGACTATTTAAACATTTTAAAAACCCGTCTTCACAATTTTCTCGATAAGAGTGCCTATCCTGAAGGAGAAATCACTTTCCAACAGGATGGGGATATAAAGCACACAGCGAAAATTGTAAAAGAATGGTTGGCAAAACAAAATTTTAAGTTCAAAATCCCGACCTCAATCCAATTGAAAACTTATGGTCAATTGTGAAGCGGCGGCTCGGGCAGTATCAATCGGCCCCATGCAACCTTGAATGTAACCAAATTCCGAAAGAAATTATACAGAACTTAGTTGAAAGTATGCCAAAGCGCATAAAAAATGTAATAGACAATAAGGGTCTTTGGACCAAATATTAATTTGGTATTTCTTTATAATTTTTCATAAAAGGTGCAAAGCTGAGTACATGCCTTCTGTTTTTGTTTTTTATTTCTCTCTCTCTTACATTTCTTCTTCTATTATTGTAGTACTTAAGTCTATTTGTTACAAATAAAATAGGTATTACGGGAAAAAAAGTTTGTTTCATTTGGTTCAGCATATGCTGAACATGGAATCAATTTTGCTCCCCACTGTGTATTATTATAAAAGATATGGGTTGCGAAGGCACAAAAAATGTTGCGCATACTACAAAGTTCCTTAGATAAAGTCCCCTTTATAAAGCTTATAGGCACAATAGAGGCCTAAAGGATATAAAGTATGATACGGTTGATGTCGAAGATGATATATTGAATATATTATAATTAAATAATTATTAAGCACAACTTAATATTAATAGTCGTCAATACTAAAAAATAAAAAAATAAATAATTTTTTGTACTAATTTTAATATGATAAAAAAACACAGCTTTTTTTCACCCTTGTCCCGCCGAAAACAGCTTTTTTTTCCTGCAAAAGTTGGCAACACTGGCCGGAACGGATATCCGCTGGGGCAAAGTAAGTCAAATGTTTTTAAGAATCTTATTAAATATTTCCTAAACAATTAAAAGTATAATACTTTTTTTTAAAAATATGTCAAGTGAAGAATTAGAATTTGTTTTGGGAAGGACTCAAACTGTGAAGCCCGAGTACAAATAAAGGTCGTACCACTTGTTTCGCTAAACCAAGTCCATATGAATTTCTTCCGTGAAAAAATGCCTTTTTAAGTTTAAAAAAATGATTTGTTGTACTATCAAATACACATTTATTTTAATTTACTATACGGGTAATCATCTAATAACTATACAAAGGTGAAATTTTTACCATTTTCATTCTAGGATCTAAATTGCTTGGAGAAATAATTGAATAATATTTAAAAAAATGATTACAGCAGGAAGTTTCTTATGATTATTAGTTTCAATATCCGGTACAATTTTTTTTTCTGATTTGAAAATATAACCTATTTCTTAAATTTTTTGGTAGGTTTTTCTAGCGTCTATACATTCTCGGTAGGCATCGTCACCACTCCTTGTTCCACCAACATGCTGGTCTGCGTCCTTAAAAACTATTGCTGCTTTGCATACTGGCGTCGCAAGCCTCCTTGACTTTGGTCATCATTGTCTCTTCATGTTCGAGATCTTCCATTCCTTCTAGAAATGCTATGAACATTTAGTTGGTTTAATGTACTTTTCTTGTAGTGACTCCTAAGTGTTATTCTTGACGCGTTTCTCTGTGTGTAGTGGGTGGTAGTAATTGCGCAATGTCGCTTGCGGTGTACGCCTCGCTGATTTCCCACATTGCCGGCGCTGCCATGCGTGTGCTTATATAAGTGGGATCTATTATCGACAGTGAATTGTAGGCGGTTAATAGGAACAACTCCGGAGAGGCAAAGGCCTCTACCACAGTTCTATGTCGTTTGTGTACACTCACAGATCGTTTAACTTCGCCCTTTTGTGTCCTTTCGTATTGGGCCTTTTGGCCAAACGACCTCCGTGTTAGATCTTATAGTCCTATAAGGTTTCCTAGGCATTGCCACGTCTATCCTGAGCTTTGTAATTGTTTTGCATTGTTCTGCAGAGATTTCGTTTTAGTTGGTTAAACCCTACCATCTCATTTTTTGATAGCCTCGATGTTTGCCGGACAATTAAAGCTGCCAGACGAGTTATATGTTGGTTGATCCTTTTTTTGGGCACACAGAATGCAAGCACGGATTTAATGCGGCAGATGACCTACCTGTCGGGCCAGCCAATCCAAGCTCTTATATCATTTGCATCGCATATCACCTCTCTTTCGATCTCGCTCTCTTGGTTTGCATTCTTGTGCCCAGCGTTCGGCTGGCTAACTTTTGTTAAGTAGTACGAATTTGTTCTCGACATTAACCCTCTAGTGCTCTAGACCTCCTCTACGGATCAACAACTTTTGTTTTATATGTTTTAAAAACTCCACCGCATTAAACCAAATTATTTCCGTGTTGTTGATAATACTAAGTACGCAAAACAAAAAAAAAAACAAGGAAGAACGCTATAGTCGAGTACCTCGACTATCAGATACCCGTTACTCAGCTAATGGGACCAAAGGGAAATGGAGATATGCAAGCAGCAAAGTGAGATTAAAATGCGCCACCTACCGGCGGTAGACAGACTTAAGCGTTATGGGCGTTAGAGTGGGCGTGGACATTTTTTTTTTTATCAATCGATAGGATTGACGAGACCAATACATTTAAATTTTTCCAAATTTTTACTTGAAATATATTGTTCTCATCAATACTTATACCACGCCCACTTTAACGCCCACAAATTGCGCAAACCTGTGACGCCCACAATTGTCATGCTAGATAAAAAATTTTAACTTAAATGTATTGGTCTCGTCAATCCTATCGATTGATAAAAAAAAAATGTCCACGCCCACTCTAACGCCCATAACGCTTAAGTCTGTCTACCGCCGGTAGGTGGCGCATTTTAATCTCACTTTGCTGCTTGCATATCTCCATTTCCCTTTGGTCCCATTAGCTGAGTAACGGGTTTCTGATAGTCGAGGTACTCGACTATAGCGTTCTTCCTTGTTAAATTAGAATTTTGTTAATCTACATCAGACACAGCCATTCCTGAATGAAACGATATTAAAAGGTCAGGTTACATGTTTTGTTCGCTCTGAAAAAAAGTACGTTGACATAAATTGCCCAAATGTAGTCCACGAATACTACAGCAGCCCAACCTTGCTGCTAATTGTCGGACTTATTGGGCGTTATACGAATTTATTAAAAACCAAAAAGTACACAAATCGACAATTTACACATATGCTTGATTTAGCTATGGTAAATGCTTAAATTTGTTTCATCGAATAAATCAGCCCGTGCCAGCAAAAAGACTGTTTCTACGATTTTCATCACAAACAAGAAGACTAAATTACGGAGTTTTATAAATTAAAGTTATGTTAATTTTAATTGTTATTTCTTTTCTTTTATGATCCTTTCTTTTTGTACTTTATAATAAAACGTAAAAACAAAAACATTTTTGTACTGAACATTTTTTAGGTTACTTTCCACGTAGCCGCCGATAGGCGATCCAAGGCTTAAGTCAAATAAAACTCAAACCACGAAAAATTAAAAAAAATTTCCAGAACAAACCTTTATTTAAAGACCGAACCGAAAATTGTATTGATTGATTAATTGTATTTTTTCGCTAATAAATTGTTAGCCAGAACATAACCCAACAAAAATTAAATATTTCTTTAATTTAACAACACCTAATGAAATAGCTTATTAGCTCAACTTTGGTGACTCCGATGTGATTTGTCCAAATTATACGAATCTAATTAGATGACTCTGTCTTTGTTGCGGCTGCGGTGCATTGGCAGAGCCACAAAACATTCGTGGTCAAAATACAACTAAGTTTTAAATACAGTGAGCAGTGCAGTGATTACGCAAGCTTACATATAAGGCCATAGTTCCGTAGCCAAATAACGGGCAGTTGTACCCTTGCCCTTTTTTCTCGCATCTTCCCGATGAAGCCGAATTTCAGGTATTCGCTCGATGGAAATTTCCAATTCTTCTAAGGAAGCATCGCAGCCTCCAGAAACGCTTGCCTCTGTCTCACTGTCTCTCCGTCTCTCAGCTGCACCTAATATCAACCCGATTCGGAAGCCAGCTTCACACAAAGAAGATAAGGACTTTAGCATCTGTAACTGGAATAGAAGATTCCAATTTTGTGACGGATGGGCACTCGGTTAATATTACATTGCGGTCCCGAGCGCCCGAATACTCAGTTAAAATAACCGCTGCTATCGCACCGAACATAACCAACCCTAGCATCAAAGTCGACGTTGGAAACTGGAACATACCTCAAAATATACAGTTAGCTGACTCCACCTTTTGTGCTCCCCAGCGTGTGGACCTCTTAATTGAAGCCAAACTTTTCTACGATTGCCTCTAGTTCAAAAGACTCGCCTGGGTTTGGTTGTTTCTTGAGGTTATGACCTCTCCAATGGCTCCTTCTTAATGTCGTCTCACGATCTACCCCTCGCTAGTAATAAGAATAGTTTGGATCGGTTAGATGACCTTCTTTGACGATTTTGAAAAGTGGAAAGCAGCGGCCAGCCAATACACGTACTAACAAGAAAGGAAGTTAGCTTCGGCAAGCCGAAGTTAATATACCCTTGATTTATATTTATTAAATTTAAAAACACAAGAAATGATTTTCCCAATAGTATAAGATAATATGTCAGAAAACACCGAAGATATAATTTGTTTCATATTATTTTCTTACCAATTTTCCGATCGTTCCTATGGCAGCTAATATGATATAGTCTTCCGATTTTTATAAAATTTAACTCGAAATTCAGAACTAATTAAAAAATGTTATTTCCAAATTTCCAAGCGTAGGAGGTTATATGTTAAAAAACACCGAAGCTTTAATTTGGTTCATATTATTTTCCCACCAATTTTCCGATCGTTCCTATGACAGCTATATGATATAGTCGTCCGATTTTGATTACATTTAATTCGAAATTCAAGACTAATTAAAAAATGTTATTTTCAAGATTAGGAGGTTATATGTTAAAAATCACCAAAGATATAATTTTTTTAAGTTATTTTTTTCCGACTATTTCTATGGTAGCTATAAGATGTAGTTGTCCGATTCGGCTGGTTCCGATTTATATACTTCCTGCAAAAGATATAAGACTTTTGGGAAAGTTTCAGCCCGATAGCTTTAAAACTACGAGACTAGTTTGCGTAGGAACGGACGGACAGACGGACATGGCTAGATCGACCCGTCTGCTCATGCTTATCAAGAATATATATATTTTATGGGGTCGGAAACGTCTTCTTAAATGCGTTGCAAACTTCTGACGTCGTATATACTTGTCCCTCGAGAGAAAGCTGACACCGTTACTTATGGAACGAAACCAGCATCATTTCTGGCTCTACGAACTATGCACAAGTTGTTAGCAGACGAGCACTGCTCGTTTCAAACTTCTGACTGAAATCATTATACCCTCTGCAAGAGTATTAAAATAATAGTAATTTTTTTATTTTTATACAATTTTTGTATTATTTATGTTGCGGTATTTTGTTTTTCTGTTTGTTTTTTTTAACTTTTTTATCTTGAATGTGTTGGGATCGCCTTTCGAAAACATTTGACAGGGTCGTTTGGGCTATCGATTAATAATGCTTAGAAATGTATATTAGTTGTAAATATATTTTAGTTGTATGCTATTTTTGTAAGTTTCTGGCTTAGGTCACGTCACTTCTGCCGTATTGGGAAAAATTAGCATTTTCCCAAAAAAAGCCCAATCAACTTTTTCATGTCTCACTACGCTTGAATTCGATTAGGGATTAATCAAAAACTTAGCCCGGCAGAAGAATTGAATTAACTCGTGAGCATTATCGTGCAATCATTTTCCACAACATTCGACGAGGATTGTTGATGAACTTAAATCTATGTATGGCGATGAAGCAACATCCTATAGTACTGTGAAATACAAATGAATTCAATAGGGGCCGACGCTCGCTCGAGACGAAAGTCGTGAGTGAAGGTCATCCAAAAAGTCGTTGAGCCAGAAAATATTGATGCCGCGCGTGAACTGATAATACAAGATCGCTATGTGACATACCGTGAGATAGCGGCATCCTTTGGCATTTCTTCCACCAGTCGTGAAAAAGGTTTGTTCTAGTTGGATACTACACAATTTGACAATCGCTCAAAAAATGGATCGTGTGGTGTTTCTTCGGTAAAACTGGTCATGTGGCAACTGTTCCGCTTGAGCAACGTAGGACGGTCAACTCAGAGTGATGCACCACAAGTTGTTTGCCTGAAGTCTTCGGAAAAATTAGAAATACGAACATGAGAACACGGATCATTGTCCTATTTTTAGCCCTACTTTTTTATTGGGCCCCTTCGCCTTAAACGTTTTAAACAAAAGTAATACGGTATAAACTATAATTATATATATAACCATAATTATATAATAATAAAGATTAACACAATAAATAATCTTAAGTATTAATAATTACTTTATTTTGTCCTATAAGTGTCGACAATTATCCAATGATACTTACGAGTTGTGGTTGAGAATTTGAGTCCAATTGCTTCTCGACATGTATTGCTCTCGTGGAATATGCCTCTGATAAAAGCACTTCGAAATTTAGATCTTTTAAATCGGTTATCCAAATATCACTAGATGTTTCGAAAATAGATGGAAGATGATTTGGAAGATTTGTATAGATATCTTTAACAAATCCCAAAAAAAGTTGAATCTGGAAGAAAAAATAAATAGATGTTTAATTTGATTTTTTTTTACATTTAATTAGAAAAATGACAGCCCTTACGACCGCGTTTAAGTTTTGGAAGACCGTCGCTCCAAAAAACGATCAATAAATATGAACAATTTTAAAGCTCTAGCTTTTCCCAAAGTCTCGCCACATAGCGGGAAAAAATTTAATTGCTCATAACTTTTGAAAAATAAATGGGTAGGTGAATATTACTAACACTAGTTTACAAAATGTTATTTAAAAAATGTTCCATGAAGGACAATGCTAGTTTCTAGTAGAGTACGACAAGGTTTTTGAATGATTTTAAAGAAAATGTGTTAGGTATGCCCCTGCTTTTAATTATGTCTCGAGTTGCGACTTAACCAATTTTGGTGATATATATTTGATTTTAAAACTATAATATCACCCTTTTTATTTCGCCGAATAAATTAATAGGCTACATAAAGTTATATTCTGAGCTACAATTCGGCAAACTTTGAAAATAAGGAAGTTTTATCAACTTAGTAACTGTAAGAAGTTTGTTGATATCGTAAAGAATCTAAAAAAAAACAAGGAAGAACGCTATAGTCGAGTACCTCGACTATCAGATACCCGTTACTCAGCTAAATGGAGATATGCAAGCAGCAAAGCGAGATTAAAATGCGCCACCTACCGGCGGTATACAGATTTAAGCGTTATGGGCGTTAGAGTGGGTGTGGCAAATTTTTTTTTGGATCAATCGATAGGTATTGACGAGACCAATACATTTCAGTTAAAATTTTTTATCTAGCATGAAAATTGTGGGCGTCCCAGGTTTTCGCGGTTTGTGGGCGTAAAAGTGGGCGTGGCAAACTTTTTTTTGGGTCAATCGATAGGTATTGATAAGAACAATACATTTCAGTTAAAATTTTTACTCTAGCACTAAAACTGTAGGAGCCACAGTTTTGGGCGGTTTGTGGGCGTTAGAGTGGGCGTGGCTCTGTACTGAAACAAACTTGCGCTGCGTAAGAAGCTCAGGAATCTGCTCGCCAAATCTCAACAGCGTAGCTCTCATAGTTTCCGAGATCTCAGCGTTCATCCGGACAGACAGACGGACAGACGGACAGACGGACATGGCTAGATCGACTCGGCTAGTGATCCTGATCAAGAATATATATACTTTGTGGGGTCGGAAACGCTTCCTTCTGCCTGTTACATACTTTCCGACGAATCTAGTATACCCTTTTACTCTACGAGTAACGGGTATAAAAACTAACAATAGAGACATAAACCATTTTAAAATTACTGTCCAAACAATTTGAAAAAAAATCCACGGTAAAATAGATTTAACTATATTTTTACAATTTTCATTGCCAGACCGGTAACAGCTTTTTGCCTAACATTTTAATTCCAGTATTGATTAACGTAAGGGGGTTCATGTTATTCCCTTGGGCAGTGTTGTGAAACCTTTTTTAACATTCTTTCAAAAATATTTTAAAAAACTCTTAGGCTCTTTTTGTGATTGAGGAGTCCAACTCTACTAGGAACTACCATCATCCTTCTTGGAGAACTTTGGTTGTAAGCTAGAGCAATCAAAACCAAAATTCATTTATACTTTTACAAAATCTTTAAAATTTTGGCTTTGTAAGCTATTGTCAGCTCATAAAGATTCCGAGATAACAGCGTTCACACGGATAAATGGCGAGATCACAGCGTTCACACGGACAGACGGACATTGCTAGATCGACTCGGCTAGTGATCCCGTTAATGATCATACATACATACGTTACGTTATAGGGTCGGAAAAGCTTCCTTCTACCAGCGACTTAAGTTTAAAAAAAAAAAAAGTTCATTGAAAATTTGGTTACAAGATTATAATATCTCCCTTTCATAAACTAAGAAAATAAAAACTTAAGAAAAAACCTGGTATATAAATATAAAAATAATAATATAATAATATTAAAACATTAGCTCCTTAAATGTTTTTTAGCTTTTTGAGACCACTGGAAGGAAATATCTGATCATAGTGCGCACCTTTATGAAATGTTGATTAAAAATTTGGCTGCTCTACCTCTAACGGTTTGGGCTGTGAGCTGATGCCCTCAATTTGTCCTGCTCTTCTTGATCACACCGGTTACTTGTAGAGTAAAAGCATATATTAGATTCGTCGGAAAATATGTAATCACTAGCCGAGTCTATCTGTCCGTCTGTCCATATGAACGTTGAGATATCGGAAACTAAAAGAGCTAGAATGTTGGGATAAAGATTTTTGGGCTTCCTGTGAAGCGTGCAGGGGCCACGACCACTCTAACGCCCATAACGCTAAAATCCGTCTAGCGGGTTTTTAATACTTTGTACAATCTATATGAGATTTTGTTCTTATTATCAATATCCAAATCTAACCATATATTGAAAAGTTTTAACCAAACAATAATTAATAACTAACAAACTCAATAGAGTGCTACAGGGATGGATGGCACTATAGGCTGGCTGACCACTTTTTGTGGCCAAAAATCCATTTTTCGAAAGTCGTTAATATTAAAATCTAATGAAGTCAAAGTGTTGGGAAAACTTCAAACTTCAATGTTACGTAACAGAAATTTTAACAGAGTCACGATCTGTTAAAATATCGGCTGTTAAAACAGCTGTTCGGTGTCACGGGCGCACGAAAGCTACTTTGTGAAAAAAAGAGTCGGTTTAAAATTATAAAAATAAGGCACCAAACTAATTTTTTACCAAACAATTTATAATGGCATCGAGAGATAGCGGTTTGTACTTTATGTTTGTGGTCGTCACAAGTTGGATTTGTTTGTGTTGTCCCTGTAATTGAGTGTTTTTTATAGTCGCTTTAAGTGTACAAATTTACAATAAAAACTAACTTTAAATAGAGATATAAAGTGAGTTTCACATAGTTTCACCTTAATATTTACACTGTGTTGTCGGTAGTTCAGTTCTTGTTCATATGAATGCTATCCTAAAGTGCACTTTTGCGCACTTTCGTCGCAATTTACCTTTTTAGGTCACAACCTCAGGTTGGACAACTCAGAATTGTTTTCGATTTAACATGTGAAAAATGGGCGGCGCCACACCTTTTTTCTAAATATATGTTCATTATATCGATATAAATCCAAATCAAAAATATACACCTCTAAATTATGTTTTGTTTTTAGGGTAAGGACTTTCTTATATATTTTTATATTATTTTGTATGATACAACTAGAAATTTCTCCAAAATGGGGCGTTGCCACGCCTTTTTCTGTTAGTTTGCTAATTATAAGCCCAAATATAAGAACCGAACTCAAATATTTGGTTTTGCTTGAAGTTATTAATTTTGGCCACAAAAAGTGTTCAGCCAGCCTATAGTGGATGGTTTCACAAGCGCCACCTAGGTTTCACCTTATGTGCCGTGTAAGTAAGGAATGAACGATAGATGGCGCTTTTTTTTTTAGCTGACTAACGGGTATCTGATAGACAAGGCCGTCGACTATGGCGTTTTCTCTTTTTATACCCGTTACTCGTAAAGTAAAAGGGTATACTAGATTCGTCGGAAAGTATGTAACAGGCAGAAGGAAACGTTTCCGACCCCATAAAGTATATAAATTCTTTCTTGATCAGGATCACTAGCCGAGTCGATCTAGCCATGTTCGCCTCGGAAATTATAAGAGCTACAATACTGGGATTAGGCATGCAGATTCCTGCGCAGCGCAAGTTTGTTTCAGAAATGTGCCACGCCCACTTTAACGCCCACAAACCGCCCAAAACTGTGGCTCCTACAGTTTTAATGCTAGAATAAAAATGTATTGTTCTCATCAATACTTATCGATTGACCCAAAAATAAAATTAATACGCCCACTTTAACACCCACAAACTTCAAAAAATCGTAAATATGAACGCGGTTATCTCGAAAACTATCAAAGATAGAGAAATGGGATCTCAGATTTAGATTCCGTAACCTTGTACGCAGCGCAAGATTGTTACGCAAATATGCCACGCCCACTTTAACGCTCACAAACCGCCCAAGCCTGTGGCGCCCACAATTTTCATTGTAGATAACTGAAATGTATTGGTCTCGTCAATACCTATCGATTGATCCAAAAAAAAATTTGCCACGCCCACTCTAACGCCCATAACGCTTAAATCTGTCTACCGCCGGTAGGTGGCGCATTTTAATCTCGCTTTGCTGCTTGCATATCTCCATTTCCCTTTGGTCCCTATAGCTGAGTAACGGGTATCTGATAGTCGAGGTACTCGACTAAAGCGTTCTTGCTTGTTTTCTTTTAATAACGGACGTAAAACAGAACATACACAAACAAAACACATATAAAGGATCTTGTTAGTTTTGTAAAACAACTTTTATGCGCTTTTATATCAATCAAACAATTTTCGACAACATAAATGTTTTTTTTTAATATTTCAGATATTATATTATATATATAATACTATAATCCAAATTTAAAGCAAATATATTCAAACGCAAGAAAAGTACAGAACAACCTTATTGACTGTTTTTATACCCGTTACTCGTAGAGTAAAAGGGTATACTAGATTCGTCGGAAAGTATGTAACAGGCAGAAGGAAGCGTTTCCGACCCCATAAAGTATAAATATTCTTGATCAGGATCACTAGCCGAGTCGATCTAGCCATGTCCGTCTGTCCGGATGAACGCTGAGATCTCGGAAACTATGGGAGCTAGGCTATTGAGATTTGGCGTGCAGATTCCTGAGCTTCCTACGCAGCGCAAGTTTGTTTCAGTAGACTGCCACGCCCACTCTAACGCCCACAAACCGCCCAAAACTGTGGCTCCTACAGTTTTGATGCTAGATAGAAAATTTTAACTGAAATGTAATGTTCTCATCAATACCTATCGATTGACCCAAAAAAAAGTTTGCCACGCCCACTTTAACGCCCACAAACCGCAAAACCCTGTGACGCCCACAATTTTCATGCTAGATAAAAAATTTTAACTGAAATGTATTGGTCTCGTCAATACCTATCGATTGATCCAAAAAAAAATTTGCCACGCCCACTCTAACGCCCATAACGCTTAAATCTGTATACCGCCGGTAGGTGGCGCATTTTAATCTCGCTTTGCTGCTTGCATATCTCCATTTAGCTGAGTAACGGGTATCTGATAGTCGAGGTACTCGACTATAGCGTTCTCCCTTGTTTTTACTAAAGTACTAAAAAGTAAAATTTAAATTTTATTAATAATACTAAAAAAAAGTTCCAGTAAAAAAATAAAAATTGCCAGAGGATCAGAAAGGCAAACTTTTAATTTATAGCGTACGTCTGAAGATTGGAGAACGGATTTGGAGTCTTCGGCACTATCGCCTGCAACCAAACACAGCTTTCCCCACCTTACGCCACGACGGACCTTGCAGGCGGATACGGAAGGATAGAACCAGCTGGAATGTTGACGATGGCCTGGAAATGGCTCAGACGGTCACTTGTGGCAATACATTTGGATACAATTTAAAATTAAGTTGATGATACAAAAAAGAAATACTAATTTGTACAATCGATTAAAATTTGAATTGTAATTTTATTTTTCTAAATCCTCAGGAACTGATTGAAATGTGTAAGGATATACAGCCACACTGAAATATAAAAATGTCAAATTGCCACTTTTTAGTAATAATTATACCCGTCTACGAACTCATAAAGTATATGTTGCAGGGTTATTACATATTTTTCTATGTTTTAAGGAATTAGGTGTCAGGCACAGTAAATTCTGCTCGTATTCTCTGCACTTTCTGAACTATCTTCCCACTGTTAGCCGTTTCTCTCTAACAAGTTTATCAGAGCTCTACGAATAGACCTCACTCGGTAGCAATCTATGGCTATCTTGCTCTGCCATGCTTTCCACTTAATTTTGAACTACTTTTGCTTTCTTTTTGAAATGCAAGTGATTAATACCGTACAACTAAGGAATGTCCACAACAACAAGCAGAATTAAGCAGGTCGCGTTTCACTTGCTTTGACATAAGAAATACAGTAGGCCCCGCTTCATTTGATCACATAAGTATATATATTATTGATCAGTATCACTAGTCTAGTCGACAAGAAAGGAAGCTAGCTTCGGCACGCCGAAGTTTCTATACCAGGGATGCTCAGCCCATAGGCACGCCGGTCACATTTGTTGTTGTAAAGTCACAAAGCATGCCTGTGGTCACATGCCTATACTGAATAGGGCACACGTCAATTCTTCTTTGTGCCAAGCAAACAACAATTCCATTGAACATTTTTTTTGGTCTGAACTTACAGGGCAAATTATAAGTTATATATTATACAATAAGTTAATTAAAAACAACCATCGAAGCCGTTTAAACAAAAATCACTTGAATGCTTTATTAAAAATATCTACTACTAAAATGAATATAAACATTGATGCTTTTTTAAGCCAACTGTAAACATTTTTTGAAAAAAACATAATTTTAAGAATTAAACGTGTTTTTCTTTTCTCAGTGTTCATCTTGCAGCAATACAACTGCGTGGATATATGCGTGTGTTTTCTTTTATTTGTGTTGGTAAGGGGACCTCCGTAATGCAATTTTGAGCACCCCTGTTCTATACCCTTGCAGGTCGTTCCGATTTTTTGAAAACTAATAACTAAATAACCAAATTTTATGATAGTGTTCCACTTCAATTTACCACCATTTTAATTTAACGTAAACGAAATATAACGGTTTATGTATTATTTAGACATTAATTATTCGATAGTTCCTACAGCAGCTATATGATAAAGTCTTCAGATTTGGTTTAAATTTTATTTGAAATTCTGAAGTATACAAAAAATGATATTCCCAAGAGTAGAAGATTATATGGCAAAAACCACAAAAGTAATTGTATTTGTAGTTAAAAAAAAACTATTTTTTTATCATTCCTATCTGAGCTTTAGCATATACATAGTTGTCCGATCCGGCTCGTCCTGGCTTATATACTACCTGCCATAAAAATAAGACTTTTGGGAAGGTTTCGTCCCGATAGCTTTAAAACTAAGAGACTAGTGTGCGTAAAATCGGACAGACGGACGGACATGGCTAGATCGACTCGTCTAGTGTTGCTGATCAAGGATATATATATATACTTTTTGGTGTCGGTAACGTCATTTCACTGTGTTGCAAACTTTTGACTGAAATTATACCCTCTGCAAGATTATTAAAACATCAATAAAGTAAAACGTAAAGGAGTGGCACTGGGACTCGAAACTGCGTCACATCGATTTCTTACCAAACGCTTTACCCGTCTGCGCTACGGATATAGCAAGTATGATAAGTTCAAAAATCGAATAATTCTGTACTATAGATCGAGAAAAAGAAAAATAAATACTTTCAGAGAAATTTATATTTTTTAGAAAATATTTCTGTCTTTTAAGATAAGAATCATTTTATGGTTAGTGTGTTCACTTTTAGAAAAGGTAATGCAAAACAAGTTTATTTTTGCGCTAGCATGTCCATTTTTGGGACGATTCTATGGTACCATTTCCTATACTAAAGTAACGCTTTCTTGATTTAGGAAATTTTATTCTTAAATTTAGAAAAATGTTCAAAATTTTAGAAAAAAATTATAGTTAAAAAATTTAGGGATAATTTTATTAAGAGTGTAGCCGAGTCGATCCGTCTGTCTGTCTGTGGATATGAACGCAGAAACTATAAAAGCTAAAAAGTTGGGGTAAGGCATACAGATTGAAGAGATTTTTGCTCGGCCCAAGTTTACTGCCCGCCCACTCTAAGTCATATTAACTATTCTAAGGACTGTCAGGGAAATTTATCCTCTAAAGCCCGAACTGTCAAGACTTCTGATAACCTAGCTTAGAGGGCAATCCAAAAAAACAATTTATATATGTTAATCAAGATATTAAATACAATGTTACTTTACTTACTTCAGGGTTAAACGACGGGCGGAAGTGTTTATGTAGTTCAATTATAATGCGAAGACTCACAAGAACATTTTCTTCATTATCAGTTTTAAGTATTTTAAGCATCATAGTTATTATTGACTTGACATGTTGCCTTAAGCTTTCTGTTATAGGCAATCTGTGAATCAACTCCAAAATAAGTTTTCGAATCTAAAATTAGAAGACATGTTAGGAATTTTAAAATAATGTTTTTCATTAGTTGATTTATAACAGTAAAAGCAGGAAACTAATAAAAGCCAGAGATATCGATATAGTCGAAGCCATCGACAATCAAATACCCTTCACAGTTCCTTACACCGCCTTGGCGACACCTAGCGTCGATTTCTTTGTTTGCTTTTAACTTTTTAATAGATGGTCCGATAGATGGTTTGAACTATGAATATAGATATTGATAACAAAGGCTTCAAACAAGTGGGCGCTAGACAGGTTTTACGTTGGCGTATGGGGCTGGCACCCTGCTGAAGCAAGCTTTTGCTGTTCCAGAACCTCAAGAATCTGCATGTTAAATCCCCACATTCTAGTTTTTATAGTTTCCGAGATCTCAGCGTTCATACGGTCGGACAGACAGGCGGGCATGGCTAGATCGACTTGGCTAGTGATCCTGATCAAGAATATATATACTTTGGAAAGTCGGAAACGCTTCCTTCTACCTGTTACGTACTTACCCTTATATTCTTTGAGTAACTGGTATAATTATTATGTTGGTAGTGTTTTGCTTCTTGAGTTTAACTTAAGTAACATATTTTGAAAAATTTTAACAAAAAGCAAACGGCTGAACGATATCTCTTTCAATGGTCAAAGGATTCACTTAACGAACTCAGCATTGGTGGACCATGAAACAATAGAACCGAAAGGTACGAATAGCCAATCATCCGAATGAAAATGAATGAATGAATGAAATGAATGAAAATCAACCGGTACAATTAATTGTTATTTGCAGCTAGTTGAGAAACATACTGCAGTGGAAATTAACAAGGAAAATAAGTCCGATTAGTTTCATCAGCTTCTGAGCTACAAGAATTCGGAATTTTAAATGACACTTCTAAATTAAATCAAGAAACATCTAAGCCTTGTTGCAGGAACTCCACATACCATAGAGGGTACCCTTCAATTGGGGAAGAATGTTCGTAGCCAATGTTGCTTAACATGACCAGCACCCAACTTATCAGGCAATAGCCAAGTTGAAAACAGTACCAGGCGCCTAGTTGCACGCACTGCAGAAAAGAGTCAACGCATTATTCGACGTATCACTAATTCATCGTGGGACTCGACGGCACACTGACCCGCCAAAGCGGTCAGCACATTCTGCAGTGTCAGCCGAGCCAATTACCCAAACTGTTAGCATGATCAAAATTCACCGAACTATTCTAGAACACAACTCGTGTCACTTTTCATTACACTAAAATTTCGTCTTCCAAGTAGTATATAAGCATGTAATCTATTTAAGAATATATCAATTGTCAACGCATCTTATAACTCTGCGGTTCTACTTCCTACCGCCGGGAATAGGGCTATCTTAACTAGCAGCTATCCATCGTTAGCTCACCCTCAGCGCAGTTCCCGTATCCCCTGTAGCTTGGCACCGCTGTAACTCTAGTTACCGTTGTCGCGACGTGATCATCGTCCTCGAAGCGACACTACTTCGGTTAGACACAAACAATAATATTAAAAGTTTCAACTTATTCAAATTTGAACAAAAGAATAATGCAAAATAAGTTGCTAATAATTGGTTCATTTCAGTCATGATCATTTATTTTTAAATCGCTAATATTTATAACCAAATGAAAACATACATATAATATTAAGCTTTATTAACCCAATTACAATGTTAGCCCAAAAAAATATTTTCTCTTTCATCCCCGTTAACTAACCCCAAAATAAATAACAAAAACGAATGGGCCATGAATGTTTGGAATATCGTGGCCAAGGTTGGGTGGGCAAAATGGGTCGCGACAACAGCAGCGGACCGTTACCGATCCTAACTTCTTTCAGCACGTCCTTTATAAATACCTCTCTCTCTTCGTCCGGTTTAGTTGTATCTATCGGTTCGTTTTTGCACGTTTTTAAAATATAACAGGAGATGCTTACGCCCCCTACGTCGCTCCATGCCGAGTTGCATGTGGTATGTGAACGGGTGTTTCTGTCGATTAGGAATAGCTGGACAGCTGTTTTCTGGCGACTCTGAGAAGCAGTGGACAACAGCAGTTTTAACAGCGAATGTTAGATTTCTGCTGCTAATGTTAGCAGCGCAACACTACGAAGAGGACATGAGGAGAGCTGGTCGCGTTTTTATAACCGAGCTTTTATATTCCCTTATTTGTAAATCAAAAAGTTAGCAATAAGTCAAAGATTGAATGTTTACAACTGAATACAACTGGAGAAGTTCAGCATTTTTCTGAGTTTTTATTACAAAGTGCGTGAAAGACCCCCAGAGTAGACTTCTGCTCAACTTTGACGATCGGGTGCGAATCGTCACAACATTTTGATGGTCCATGAGGGGAACATACACTCATAACGACTGAAACAGGTGAGTGTGTTTGTGAGAGTATTTGTGCGTGGTATTTCAAAGCAGAGTGCAATAGGAAAACATTAAAATGGGTAAAAATGAAAGTAATGGTAGTGATTTGGCACAACAGAGTTCGGCACCATTGGCTGTAGTCGAGCCATTTGCAGACATGTACGCAATGCGGATGGACTTATCTTCCGGGTTGACCCAACTAATTAAAAATGCTAAAAAGGACGGCCAAATAAAGAAAACTAGATCCTAATATGAGTTCCCCTCAACAAACTGAACGAGCTTTCAAAACAATTTTACACAAATCATCAGCGCTCGTTTTACAGCAATGTCCACGATCGCATCCATATTTTGCGGATGCTGTTAAAGACAATTTTGAGCAAGCATACAGCCACATTTATTGTTCATTCGCCGATGAATACGAAACCAAGTTTCCAGTCCCAATACAGGTATCAGGTTATCAATCCATAAACAACACCCTTGTGTCCATTCCTGTTTCCACAATTCAGCTGCCCAAATTTCTTGAAGCAAGCTCTACCGGACGGACGAGACCAGGATATAATGGCATTAACAGAAACCAACTATTCAGTGGCATGGAACCTTGTGGTAAAACGATACAACAACCCTCGACTGCAGTTCATGTACAATATGAATGCACTGTACGGAGTCGAGCCACTGTCCAAGGAGATCGCGGTGGACCTTACGAATTTGTGAAACTTGGCAAATGTATGTATTAGTGAATTCCGACGACTACACATTGCCATTGGTTCCTGTAATCATTGGTTGGTACATCACATACTTACAAAGCTGCCTATCAGTACAACTCAGGCCTGGGAGCATTCCCTGGGCAACAACGTGGAAATCCCCACCTTCACAAAGCTGGAGGTGTTTCTTCACAATCGATTGGTCAGCATCAACCTAATTGAGAGTAGGAAACCAGCCGTTCCAGTTAGATCACCTATACAATCGACCAACCATCGCCAGACAACCAGACCATCGGAAAACTCCACACCACTCTTGAGTCTGGATACATCAGGTGCTCGCTCTGCCCACAGAATCACGTTCTAAGACGGTACCCGGACTTCCTTGCCAAGGATTGTTTCGCGCGAAAGGTTATAGTCGACCGCTCGAAGGAATGCATCAATTGCCTTCGTTCTTCCCATTCTCTTAGTCAATGCAGCAGCAACCAAAACTGCTCGCAATGTGGTGCAGACGCTGTACAAAATGCACCATCGACGCAACTCTTCAACGCAGTTGCTCAATGACCCTTCTTGCTACTGCACTGGTTCGGATCGTAAATAGCTCCACCGGGCAGTCAGCTTTAGTTCGAGCTCTCATCGGCACCTCATCACGGAACACATCGTCCAAGAGCTCAGACTCAAACTGCATCCTGTACGAGCTGAGATCACGGGAATTGGTAATAAGTCGCATAATCAGTGCAGGCACAGCACCGACTTCACCATAATCTCATGTTCAGGATCTGGTTTTAATGCCTACGTATCCTCAGCCTTCATCCTTCGGTTACTAACACATCATTTACTTAAACAAAATGTAAACATGAAGTCCTGTAAACATCTCCAAGGATTATCCCTTGCAGATCCAAATTTCATCAAGCCAGGTCGCATTGACCTACTTATCGGTGTCGACATTATCCCGCAAATAATGCTTCCGGACATACGCAAAGGGACGGTTGCAGAAACAATTGCACAAAACACACAGCTGGGTTGGATAGTTTATGGACCAACTGAAGCAGCCCAGACTACTTTAATCTCCATTCGTTGTAATTTGGCAAACCTAAACAACATGGTACAGAGGTTTTTCGAATTGGATCAGGTTTCCACAACAAGACAACTCAGCGCAGAGGAGACCATTTTCAACAAACTCATATCCGTCAGCCGAATGGGAAATATCTAGTTCGTTTGCCTTTAAAAACGTTGTTTGACCCGACACAGGTGATCGGCCGGTCAAGGCAAATCGCATTAAACCGTTTCCACGCCCTGGAAAGAAAACTTAATCATCGGCCAGATTTCAGTCAACAGTATGCCAGCACTATTCAAGAGTACTTTGATCTAAAGCAGATAAAAGAGGTAAAAGGTAGTGAGGAAGAACACACTAGGATCAACGCTCAAAGGCAACTCTCAATCTCTGCGTGCACCGCTCCACATCATGCTGTGATCAAAGACGACAGTTTAACTACAAAGATGCGCGTCGTATACGACGCTTCGTGCAAAACGTCTAACGGGAGGTCCTTGAATGATAATTTATGCACGGGTCCCGCCCTACAAAACGATCTTGGAGGAGTTATACTCAACTGGCGTCTCCATCGGTATGTCTTCGTGGCCGATATAACGAAAATGTATCGCTGCATAGATATGCATAAAGAAGATGCCCAGTATCAGCGAATTTTCTGGCGCAATGAAAAGGGACTCGTTAAGGAATATTTTTTGACTTCAGAAACGTTTGGCACTGCCTCGGCACCCTTCACGGCGATTCGAGTCATACATCAGATTGCGTCCGACGAGCGCGAACGCTATCCTCTGGCCGAGCATGTCCTTAAAAAGGAAATCTATGTGGACGACGGAGCTCTAAAAATTCGCAATGATGTCTTCGCAGCTCTGCAATCAAGAAGTAGGCATCCAACCATCCAGATATCTTAGAAAGCATCCCAACTACAGATCTCTCTAACAGTAGCATTTCCGAGATACAAACAAAGATGGTTTTGGCTTTAATCTTAAGTTTTCTCTCAATCCTATATTCACCAATCGTTATATACTATCCACAGTAGCACGTTTATTCGATCCGTTGGGATACCTGGCACGAGCAATCATCGCTGCGAAAATCCTGTTGACGGAAGTTTGGAGTTTTCGTATCGAGCGCAGAGATGAGCCCCCCGCATCATTAGATTGGGACGACCCAGTGCCAGATCAACTCGCCGAGCGGTGGCGACAGATCATTCAAGAGCTCCACGACATTCAAAAGATACACATCCATCGTTGATTAGGCTTCGATCTAAGGCATGTCTCGACTTTGCAACTACGCAAGCGCTTATCTCCGAGCTAGTTGTACGGATGGTTCCGTGCAGGTTAACTTATTAGCCGCCCGCAGTCGAGTCACACCTGTTAAGCCGCTAACAATTCCGAGAGTTGAGTTATTCGGAGCCCTGCTGTCTACACAATTAGCCGAGTGAATTATCAATCAACTTCAAGCATCACATCACACCATATCCGTACACTACTGGTCGGATGCAATGATAGTGCTCTATTGGATCAGCGGTGACACCAAGCGTTGGAAGAGGCGTCCTGGAGGCGAGTTCTCCATCGCAGTGGAGACATGTTCTTACGCAAGAAACCCTGGCATAGCTTGTGAGGCTTCCACAATTTTGAACTATGCTTTGCAAGCAAAGAAGACGCAAAAACGAAAAATGCGCTAACTGTTGAGAAAACCATTCCGCAAGCTACAGAGGCTGCCCAGTCTATAAGGACCTGAAGAATCGGTTTCAACGATCAGAACACACAAAATGAGTACAAGCAATCTCAAACCACACCTGACAATTTCTTTGGGAAAGCAGCCCTCATTTGGCCATCAGAACACAAATGTAGGAATGGCATACGCCAAAACATTGAAAACAGGACTAGAAAATCGTCCGTTGACCCTGTTCGTGTCTAACCGGAGTAGACAATGTTCGGGTCACTCCTCGGGACAAGGGGGTATGAGCGCTTGTCGCGGGCACGGGAACGCTAGGTATGACGGAGATCGCGTCGCGACACGGGTAACTATGGTTAGTACGGTGCCGGACCACAGGCGATATATAAACTGTGCTGCGATGGCTTAACGAGGGTAAGCCGATGATAGAAGTAATGATTCGAGTGGGATTTAGGATTGTAACTAACTGTATTGAGCTGTTGATCAGAGCTTAAATACTATTCTGACCCGGAAATTGGGTGTATAAAATATGTGCTGTGTAGTGCATCTGTGTTGGGGATGCTCCTCTGTTCCAGTTGACCTGGTTGTAGTTTTCTTGATTTTGCCCGGTCGTCCAGGCTGCAATGTTACTGCTGACTGCCGCTTGTTGGGCTGTTACGCTGAGTCATGACCGACCGTCCCAAATTGCAGCGTCGGCACTATATTGTTCTGCTACTGTGTGCCTGGTCGCTATTCCGTATAAGTTGCATTGATTGTATGTCTCGCTCGTTGATAACTTACAACTGCTTCGTGTTGGGCGTCGCGTGCGTTTGAACCGGGCTGCTCAACCTTGCTAGACCGAGCCGAGTAACCTTGGTTACGAACAGATCCCACAATCTCGATGCACTGAGCCTAATATATTAACATCTCAGCATGCAATAGAACAAATACCAAATAATATCGAAGCCGTTTTGTTAACCTTAACACAAAGTATGATGGACTTTATGTCCTTCATGAAAACAGCAACGCAAAACTTTATGGAAAATCAAAAAATTCTAGGAAAGATGATCGCATCCCAACAGTCTAAATAATCAATCATAATAATCACAAACTCGAAATAACTCAATTCCTCATTGACAAACACGTAGACGTAATGCTGCTGGCAGAAACTCACCTTACAAGTAAATACAACTGTCCAATAAGAGGATACACTTCGTATTGCACAGATCATATAAAGCAATCATGATGATCATATAAAGCAATCAACAAACTCGATTCTGTTTTCCCTGCAAGCGTACGTACTGGCAGCAGTCCCCAGAAAAGTTCCGGACTTAATTGACTTCGCTGTGAAAAAGAGGTCTAGTACGCGCTAAATTTTTATCGGACTTATCATCGGACCACTCTTTATTAAGAAATAACTCTTATTCAAAGCCAAGAAATAATCAAGAACCCCTGCAGGCTGACGTTGCATAGAACTAACTGACTAAAGTACAAGTACGTGAGTTCCCACATTGATCTAACCCCACAGCAATCGAGCAGATCGCCGTGCTCGAAGCAACTTTTTAACGGAGCCACCCGCAGGCTCACTAAAACCCTAAGACAAGAAGAAGAACTAGCCCTTCGCCTGTAAATTGAGAAATTATCGCCGACCAGAACAAAGAATCCCTTGTGGAGAGCTCATCTAAATTAAAGCTCTCCTGCAGAAACAGTGCCTCCGATGAGAAACTCCTCGGGTACTTGGGTCCGCAGCAACGAAGACAGAACCGAAACATTTGCTCAAAGCCTACTGTTTATGGGGAAGACAACAAATATGCCACCCTTATAGTTATAATTAATAACGCACGAATAGGTTATATTAAAATGTATAGCGTTTATTCGGAGCGGCAGACGGACTGTGCATGTGATAAAAGCTTGCCTCCAAGATCTTCATATAGACATATGCAGGCTTACAAAGTAGTTGCTGAATAGATAAGCGACAGCTTTAGTGGTATAAGAAAGAAAGCGAAAGATAAGCAGAGAGCGCTGCAGGTGCCGTCTTACACCTATGCGCGCATGACTAGGCGCTGGCGATCTGCTCCGAACACCTACGAAATTTTTTAAAGCCAAACGCCGTCACAAACTCTTTTGATCTCCCGTCGTTTTGCACTAAAATTGCAAGATCCGATATTCTTTTGAACACGTCAAATCGTGAATGTTATTAGGAAGCAACTGAAACCAAAAAAAAAAGGTCCAGGAGGGGACTTAATAATCCCATAAATGATAACTTTGAGCTTCCAAACTGTGCAGTAGATTTAATAAGCAAACTATTTATCAGGATCACAAAACTTGGGTAATTCCCAAAAAAATCTGTTGTCATAATGATACCGAAGCCTGGTAAAGACCACACAATTCCCTCATCGTACAGGCCAATAAGTATACTATCGTGCCTGTCCAAATTATTAGATTAGATTCTCACGCGCATAACACCATATTTAAGAGCACACAATTTAATTCCGGCACATCAATTCGGGTTCCGGGAAAGGCACGGAGACATCGAGCAGGTAAACCGGATAACATCAGAAATTCGTACAGCCTTTGCAGTGCAATATTCCTCGATGTCTCCGAAGCATTTGACCGAGTTTGGATTGAAGTCATAAAACATAGCCGCCAGAAAACACTCATAAGTCTTCGTGGTGAGATGCAATGCAACAACATCTAACCAGTATACTATTGAAGCTGGAGTTCCACAAGGTAGCGCACGGAGCCCTACTTTGTTTATCATGTACACCACAAATATTTCTACAAACGAAAGGCTAATTATGCTCGTCACCGCTATCCTGAACCACTCAAGATGCCCAACTTGAGCAACAGCTCAACTAGCGGATTATCTGGTAGTAGTTGATACTGGGCTATTAGACTGGCGAATCAAAATGTTAACATATAACGTTTACTTTTAACAGACAATAGTGCCCTCCGCTAACTTTGAAAATTACGCAGGTCCCCCAAGCCAACGATATATATCGGCTTCCACCTCGACAGACGTCTAACCTTGGAGAAACACGTTGAATGCAAGAAAGTACATCTCAAACTTAGAGCTAGCAGCCTACACTGGATTATACATTTTACAATACATTACCTGTTTTTTTGGACCTCAAGGTTCTACTCTACAATTCCAATCTTAAGCCCATTTGGATTTACGGCTCCCAGCTTTGGGGGAATGCAAGCAACAGCAATATTGATATTATACAGCGCTCACAAGGAGTTACATAACGAGCACCAAAAACAAGCGCTTTTTTATCATTTTCATTCATTCATTTATACTCTTGCATTTATACTCTTGCAGAGGGTATAAGGATTTAAGTCAGACGTTTGCAACGCAGAGAAGAAGAGGTTTCCGACCCCATAAAGTATATGAGCCGTTCTTTTACAAGCGAATTGGATTTCTCAAAAAAAATGCACATTCATTTTTTTAAGGTATACTATTCGTATTTATGGTATACTATTCGGTTAATAAAAAGATATTCACGTGGATCAGGATTTGGCCGAATACATTTTTTTAATTCTAATTTCAAAAAAATTTTCTGATAATCTATATATCTGCTGTAGTTATCCGATTGACTATATTAACTACATAGAAAATCAACATTTCAAATATATCAAAGACTCTCCTACTGAGACCACTTTTTTGGAGAATCTAAAAAAAGTAAAAGTACTAAAAGTAAGGAACCTGAAAAACATTACTTTCTAAGACTACATCTCTCCTAAATGATTGGTCCGATCAAACTTAAGTTTAAAAATGTAATTCAGAACACTTTAACTAATTTAAAAAATGAATAACATTTTGGGATTTTCTAGATTTAAAGGCGGCACCCAGCGACGATTACAACATTTGGTCATGTGGTCGTCAGACAGGTCTTACCGTTATGGTCGTTTGTGGGTGTGGCAACATTTTTGGGTCAATTAATAGGTATGGACGAGAGCTATACATTTCTGTTAAAATTTTTACGCCAGCATTAAGACTGTATGAGCCAATTGCTAAATCAAACTTGCGCTGCACAGGAATCTCTAGATTCTGCATGCCCAACCCCAATGTTGCAGCTCTTTTAATTTCCGAGATCCCAGCGTTCATACGGGACATGACTAGATCGACTCAGCTAGTAATCCTGATCAGGAATATATACACTTTATGGGGCCAAAAACGCTTCCTTCTACCTGATACATTCTTTCCGACGACTCTATTATACTCTACTCTCTCACCAAACTGGCGCACCTACCGTAAAATTCTTTAATTGGCCATAATGAACAGTCCCATTTAAAACATTGCAAGATCGGTAGGTGAATACTTAAAATCAAAACAAAATCTCGTTTGCACTTACAAAATCTTAAAAATATGTGCGCGCTAGACAGACGTTAGCATTGTACGCAATTGTGGGTTTGGATAAAAAATGTGCGCCTAATGAGAAGCTAAGGAATGATAATCTGAAATCTTAACTCTCTAGCTGCTGAGATTCCAGGGTTGACACGGACAGGCGGACATGTATAGATCGACACGGCCAATGATCCTGAAAGTATGTATACATGTGAATGTAAGCAAGTCTACTGTTCACAACATTATTAGGAAGTTCTAGGATGAATTTAGATTTGCCAGCAAAAGCAGGAGAACAAATTGGAAATGAAAGGATTGTCTTAAAAAAAAATTGAACAAGATAGTTTTAAAGCTTCCAGACAATACAAATTTGATGTGTGGCTCAACAATGTTCGTTTTATTGTGGAGAAGGTGCATTAAATAGTAAATGATCTAAATTAATTGTATTTTATTTAAACAATAAATAAAATGTTGTTATTATTGCTCGTGGTCCTTTCCGTTTTTTTGAAGTGAGAAACAAGAAATGCTGTAAGTAAATAACAAACGGTAATAAAAACCTGTAAAATGTCGTACTTAAATGTGAACTTGTTAGTAATGAAATCCAAATTTTGTGTAAGCACGCGATAGATTAAGGAGTTGACAGCACCGGTTTGGAGAGTTTAGGCAGCGGAAGATGTTTTCCTAGCAACCAGCAGTAGTCGTAGCTGAAAGGCCGTCGAAGCCATAGAATCCGCCAAAACAAAATGTCGTAGAGTTCAAGCCGTAAAGTCGTAGAGTTATAAAAAGTCGGAGAAACGAATCGACATCAACATGCCCCTATTTAGGTGTCAATGTGACATTATTGAGTGCCAAAAAATATCTGATACGAAACTCATTAAATATGATCACTAATATAGGATCACTTTGCCACTTAAAAAAAAAATTTTTCAAAAAACGTTTTTGTAAAAAAAAAAAGCATTCTGCCGCACGAAAATATAATATAGACATGGCTCAGAGTGCTAGCGCTTTGTTTTTTATGCACGGGCCTGAGGGTTATTGGTTTGAGTCCGGCTCGTGATATATATATTTTTTTTAAATTGGAAATTGTTTTATATACAACTTTGCTATTAGAATTTACAAGGAAATGTTAGTTATACGAGTAATTCTTAAAAATCTTACGACGTACTTAGCATCAGCTCTTACTTGAACCGGGGGCCTTTTGCATCAGAGACAAACACCTTACCCATCGGTCTATCGCACAACGTTTCCCGCGGGTGTTAAGTTCAAATGCCATGATAACCGATACTTGAGCGCAGCTCGAAACTCGAACATTAAAAAAAGCTTTTATGGTATTTGTTCCTAGTTGTAGTGTCAGTCTCACCCACAATTATGAAATTGACACTCAAAGATTTTAATACCTTTTTATATCCATTGTGAGGAGTTAAATAACTCCCCACAAATAGAAGCAGCAGCAGATGGCCGGCCGCTTACCAGATACGCGGCGAATTCGCGTAGTAACGGCGCGGCGAGGAGATCGAGAGAGTTTGGAGACCAACGAAGGAGAGCGAGAGAGTTTGGAGACCAATGAAGGAGACCGAGAGAGTTTGGAGACCAACGAAGGAGAGCGAGAGAGTTTGGAGACCAATGAAAGAGAGCGAGAGAGATTGGAGACCAAGGATGGAGATCGAGAGAGAATGGAGACTTCGCGGGCAGAGCAAGAGTGCCGTATGCAAAAGGGGATAACGGAACTCCACGGGACTTTGGACTCTCCCGTGAACTTTGGACCGGGAGAGGAAGTGCCACATCTCGGCAGTGGAGCGGCACACAGGCGTGCCACAAGCGGCCCGGGAATCAGCGGGACTGCAGCAGTGGCGGAGCATCGAGTGAAAGCGGTACGTGAAGGAGAAGTGGGTCATCCAGGAGGCACGGACTTTGGACCCAGAGTGGAGAGATCCAGCGGGCCGTGCGCAAAAGGGAAATAACGGAGCTTGGAGGCCCTATATAAGGCCGCAGAGCGCTGGCAGCTGGATCAGTCGATCACGAGGAGTCGAACCTTCAAGATCAATTAAAGTACCAAATAAACAGTCAGTCAAGCAAATAATCTACGAGGGAGCTACAACCAAGCGAGTCGTCGGAAGCAGCGCCGTGGGAAGCATACAAGGAGCAAGATCGCCACGTCGAGACGTTCGGGATTAGGACATCAGGAATCTCCGAATTGAGACACAGGTGGCTGAGTTCTGAAAGGCATCACGCGGCTAAGTCAAGGCGTTTGTTTTCTAACTTTGTCATGACCACACCCTGGCGAGTCGCCCGGCGGGTCTGCGACCCAGCGTACCTTGCCCGACCAAGCAGGACCTGGCGTGACGGACGAGCGGTAGATCGATTTGTGGTTTCGAAAGGCGTCAGCCTGGAGAGCCCTGCGATTACCGGCGAAGTTCCCGAGCAGCGACCGCCCAGCTCCCCGAGCGCCAGAACAACGAGATACTGGTCAGAAGACAGCGCAGAGGACATCGACAGCAACGCCAGCAGACATTTCCGGCAGCCACGTTACCATCGCCGCGCGGAGCTCATTGGGGAGCGCAGGAGCGTCGCGGACGTCACGCATTAGGGTGAAGCCGGGTGGAACGTTCGTCTGCGCTAGGCGTAAAGCGAAGTGAACCGCTAGACAGCCTCGGGCGGCAGCCTTGACTGTCAGCGCGAACTGAGCAAGAACCTAGCGGGACCGTCCGGGACAGAGCAAGGGACAGGTATTGCCTCGAAAGGCGTCAGCCTGGAGAGCAAAGCTTGTTCACCCTAGTCTGAGAACGGTGACGCTTCCCTAAGCCCACAAGGCCGAACTCTCTGCGGGTCTAAGGCGCTACCAGCGACCCCGAGGCAACGCGTCGGCAAGCAAGCAGAGGCGGCCACTACGAGCGTCCCGAGACCCAGGATCCAGAGGAGGACGAGTCAACGCGTCGAGAAGCCAGAAGGAGGAGCACCAGCAGCCGGCGGAACCAGAACAAGGAGATACAGAAACCAGCATAGCCACACACCCGCTGTACCAATACCACGAGAATAAATCCCACTGTTACCATTTGAACACTTTGTTTTCTCACTGATCTACGGGCAATCACGTCATATAAATTTGGTGGGACGAACACACAATCTTCTGAGCTAGCCGCACGAATCTCGTAGCGAGCAGACATACAAAATCAGTTCGTTACCTCTGGCGCCCAACGTGATTGTCCCAACAGTGAGAACAGCACAGTAAAAATGGGAAAGAAGTGGATTTACCGCCTCAAGAAGGAAGACTTCGCCCATGTCGCACAGAGGCTCAATGTCGCCCTGGAGGGCAGGCTAGACGACATGAGGAAGGCACTATCGGAATACTACTCCGAAACAGAGAATGATCCACAACTCGTCGACATCTGGGCCGAGCTGGAGGCAGCATACTACAACAGAGCTGGCCCAAGCATTACGCTAACGAACGCTGAAGGGGACAACTTTGTGGCAAGCCTGAGCATTGACAACATGCAAAGAGAGGCACACAGGAAAGAATCAAGCCAAGAAAAGAAAGCAGCAGCGCTAACCCCGAGACCAAGCCAGTCGGACTATGCAAAGGTCGCTAAACAGGTCCGTGAATGGTCGTTCAGGTTCGACGGGGCGGAAAAACCATTCGAGTTCCTGGAGCAAGTAGAATGGTCCGCCAACACGTACGGTTTGGAGCTCGATATGATCCCTCGAGCGATGCCGGAGTTGCTAAAAGGAAGGGCTTTGAAATGGTTCATCGCCAACAATAAGCAGTGGAGAACTTGGGCAGAATTCATTGAAAGTTTCCACACATATTTCCTGCCAAGAGATTTCTTCACCAGGCTGGCGGACCAGGTCCGGCAAAGGAAGCAAGGCTTCAGCGAGTCGTTCAAGGACTACATGATCGACATGCAGACGATGGTGAGGCCACTTAATTACTCCGCTAAAGAGACCCTAAGGATCATCAAGGAAAACTGCACCCCTAGTCTAAGGATCTTCCTAAGGGCATACAAAGTGTCGGACCTGGACACGCTGATGATATTAGCAGACGAGTACGAAGAACTTGAAAAGGAACGGGAAGTTTTCGCACAGGAGAACAAGTTCTCAAAAACCAAGTCGGCGTCACCAACACAGGTGACATGCAGAAGATGCGAGGAGACAGATAACCAGGACATACGAGGAAACGACCAATGGTCACCACCACACCAAGCCAGACGACAGCAGGCAACAGACGCACCACGCGGAGGTCATGGGACACCACCCCCACAGCAACAGAGACAGCCAAACAATACCTTGTGGAGGCCGCCAAGCAACACACAGAGGCCACAAGATGCCACCCATATCACAGGCCCGCAGGAGGCCTGTCGGAAATGCGGTGGGAACGGACACTGGGCTAGAGGATGTCGTAACCAGCGGCTGCTGTTTTGCTGGATATGCGGCAAGGTGGGTGTTAGGAGCGTCGATTGCTGCCAACGATCGGAAAATGGCCAGCGATCTCAGCCGCAGAGAGGCGAGCGGGGATCGCACAATGCCACCTCTCCAAACTAACGGGCGAGCTAATCGAGGAGGAGCAGCAGTTGTCCGCAGCTGTGATGATTGGTGGGAAAAACTACAAAGCCACAATCGACACCGGAGCAACGGCAAGCTTCGTTAGCGAAGAATTGGCGGACAATATTGCTGCTCTAGGAAAGATTACAAGGACAAGACGGCAAGTTAGGTTGGCAGATGGAAGGTGCGGCGGAATTAATGCGCAGCTCGAGGTGGAGGTCAAATTCGGCAACAAACAAGTGACCATGAGCCTGTTGATTTTACCCGGGGTAGTGGATCCATTAGTGTTGGGATGGAACTTCCTGAAACAAGTCGGAACCGAGATAAGGTGTGCTGGACACGAAATAATAATACCAGCCAGGAACCGACACAATGGATGGCTCGAGGAGAAGCTATCAGTAGCAGTCGTTCAACAAGTAAACGAGTTGGACGATACTACAGCGTTCCTTGAAACAGAGCTGGCAGACTTCAGCACAATGTCGGGAACATCGAATATGGCAGAACACCAGATCAAAATGAAGGACGACAAGCCAATCAAGCAGAGATACTACCCAAAGAACCCAAAAATTCAAGGGGAAATCAACGCAAAGGTGGACGAGCTTCTCCAAATGGGGTTCATAGAGCATTCAAAGAGCCCATACAGCTCCCCCATCGTGATGGTGAAAAAGAAGACAGGCAAGTGGAGACTGTGTGTCGACTTCAGGCAGATCAACGCGAAGTCAGTGAAGGATGCCTACCCAATGCCCCGCATAAACTACATCCTAGATCAACTAAGAGAAGCGCGGTACATCAGCAGTTTGGACCTGAAGGATGGATACTGGCAGATCCCACTGGAAGAAAGTAGCAGGCAATATACAGCATTTACGGTACCAGGCAAAGGTCTGTTTCAGTGGAGGGTAATGCCGTTCGGACTTCACTCGGCGTCGGCAACGTTTCAGCGAGTCTTGGACCAAGTAATTGGCCCCGAGATGTCACCTCACGCATTCGCTTACCAGGATGACATAATAGTGATCGGTCGCACGCTGGAAGAACACAAAAGAAACCTGAGGGAAGTGTTCCGGCGTCTAAAGGAGGCAAATCTGAGGCTGAATCCAGAAAAATGCCAATTCTTCAAAAAGGAGCTGCTGTACCTGGGTCATCGAGTGACTAGCGAGGGAATAGGAACAGATCCAGAAAAAGTAGGCGCCATCGCCGAACTAGAACCGCCATCGACTGTCAAAGAGCTCCGGCAATACCTAGGAGTAGCGTCGTGGTACCGCCGGTTTGTACCAGATTTTTCCAGAATCGTCAAACCCCTGAACGACCTGCTGCGCAAAGGCAGTAAGTGGGAGTGGACACCAGAGCACCAGATGGCGTTTGAGGAGGTTAAGGCAAGACTCGTGGCAGATCCAGTGCTAGCATGCCCGGACTTCAGTAGAACTTTCATCCTGCAAACAGACGCCAGCGACTACGGCACCGGAGCGATACTGACCCAGGACACCGAAAAGGGCGAAAGAGTAATCTCCTACTCGAGCCGAACACTGAACGGCGCGGAAAAGAACTACTCGACAACGGAGAAGGAGTGCTTGGCGATCGTCTGGGCGATCCGGAAGCTCAGGCCATATCTGGAAGGTTACCACTTTAAGGTAGTAACCGACCACATGGCCCTGAAGTGGCTCAACAGCATCGAAAGCCCTTCAGGAAGGATCGCCAGATGGGCCCTGGAGCTACAACAGTACGACTTTGAGATAGCGTACAGAAAGGGTCAGCTAAACGTGGTGGCCGACGCATTATCAAGACAACCACTACCGGAAACGCTACGAGGTTTAAAGGAGGCATCGGCAACTACAGCTTCAGGAGGGTGCAGCTGGATCAAGGACATGGGCGAAAAGATAAGGACCCAACCGCAGAAGTACCCGGACTATGTTATGGATGGTGAGACACTGTACAGAAACATACCTCATCGAGCAGGCAGTGAAGACGTCGCGTCATGGAAGATGTGCGTCCCGAAGTCGCTACGAGAAACAGTGTTGAGGGAAAACCACGACGCACCGTCCGCGGGACACGTAGGAAGCCGAAGGACAATTGCACGGTTGGCAGCCCGATACTACTGGCCAGGCATGCATAGAGACGCCCGAGCCCACGTACGAAAATGCGAGATTTGCATGCGGTTTAAGCCCAATCAGATGCAGGCGGCCGGGAAGATGTTGACCCAAGTGCCGGAAGAACCATGGGCCACGGTATGTGCAGACTTCGTTGGACCCCTACCAAGATCTAAGCACGGGAACCAAATGCTGCTGGTCATGATAGACAGGTTTTCGAAATGGACGGAACTGGTGCCCCTACGCAGTGCGACAGCAGAGTCGCTCAAGAAGGCGTTTAGGGAGCGCATAATCGCAAGGTACGGGGTCCCGAAGGTGGTCATAACGGACAACGGAGTGCAGTTTACAAGCCGTATCTTCAAGAGTTTTCTGGCCGAGATGGGTATCAGACAACAGTTCACTGCACCATACACACCACAAGAAAATCCGACCGAACGAGCAAACAGAACGGTCAAGACCATGATTGCGCAGTTCGCAGGGCAGGACCAGAGAAACTGGGACGAGAAGTGGCCGGAGATTATGCTAGCAGTGAACACGAGCACATCGGAATCCACCGGCCATACACCGGCGTTTCTTACCCAGGGAAGGGAACCACGTCTACCCAGCAGCCTATACGATAAGGAAACCCTAGGAACTGGACGAGCTACGGAGACCCCTGAGGAAAATGCCAACAAACTAAGAGAGGTATTCCAGATCGTGCGGCGAAATATGGAAAAGGCGTCCCAGGACCAAGCCAGACACTACAATCTGAGAAGGAGACAATGGTCACCAGCGGTGGGCGATATAGTGTGGGCCAAGGAACATCACCTGTCCAAAGCGGCTGAAGGATTCGCTGCAAAACTAGCCCCGAGGTACGATGGCCCTTACCAGGTTGTAGATTTCGTCTCTCCAGTGATCTGCAAAATTCGCCACACACAGTCGAAGAAAGAAAAGACAGTTCACGTTGGCGAGCTCAAGCAACAAGTAAACGAGCAGACAGCAGAAACATCAGATGTCTAACAACGGGTACGAGGCGGCAGGATTAGGCGTCAGGCCGAAGCGAGAGTCATCCATACGCCACACGGAAAGGACAATCAGGATAGAACAAGGACATGGATAAGGATCACACGTTGATCCAGACTGCGAGGCCACAGGATTAGGCGTCAGGCCGAAGCAAGAGTCATCCACACGCCACGCAGAAAGGTCAACCATAAGGGTAGGGCACAAGGACGTGGATAGGGATGGATGGTGATCCCGACCGCAAGGCAACAGGATTCAGCGTCGGGCAGTTGCCAGAGTCATCCGCGATAACGCCAGGCGGAAGGGACACTTACAAAACGGCACAAGGATACGGGTAACGTAGAAGAGAGTATGCGCGGAAGGAGACAAGCAACACAAGACGCGCAGTCCAAACATACACCGCAGCATCCGGAGATTCTATACGGAATGCGCCGGACGAGCTCGACTAGTTGTTACCCGAGGAAAAGGGGAGGACGGTGCAGAATCAGATCTACACCGTAGCCAGCTGGTCACAAAAAAAAAAAAAACAGAAACACGCACCACACCAACAGTTGACTAAAAACAAGAAAAGGAACGGGGCATGCATAGGCCGCACCAGCAACCTGAAATTTAAAGGGGGCTTAATGCAGGAAGCAGAAAGACATCATAAATACTTACCGGCTGTCCTGGTTGCGAAGCGAATGCGAAGTCCTCTCCGCAACCGCTCTCAAAAGCTGCCAATGTGGAGTCAGATGCTGCCAACAGAGGACGAGTGAAGGGCGAGAGAGGACGAAAGGATGAGATGAAAAGGAGTGAAAGAAATGCAAAAGAAACTTACCTATGAATTTCATAGTATGAAAGTTGCAAAATCACCACGAGCCAGGGAAGGGGGCGCCTCGATAGGCGATCGATTGGCACTGGACAATAGTGCGATCGATGGGCACACGACAATGGAAATATCGGCCAAGGTGGAAATATCGCAAACGAGCAGGTGGCAACGCCGCACCGTCGGTATCGATATGCGAATAAATATCGATCACGCACGAATGGTGTGACCAGGCGGAGGAAACACGGAAAGGAGTGAGACGCAGCAATGAGCAGCGAGCTGGGGATCGATAGCCCAGGAGTATCGATGTCCCAGTAAGAACACAGGAAATATCGGCGCGGGAGATTTAAAGTTGCTACGAGGCGGATGACCCCCGCTGTAGAAACTCAAGGGAGTTAAGAGCGTCGAGGGAGCATCGAGGGAGCAACGAGGGAGCGCCGCGGGAATCACAAGGACTCAAAGGCTAGGATAAGCAAGGAAACGCCGGAGAGTAGGAACCAGTCTTAAATGTTTCCCGAAGTAAGGGGGGAATGTGAGGAGTTGAATAACTCCCCACAAATAGAAGCAGCAGCAGATGGCCGGCCGCTTACCAGATACGCGGCGAATTCGCGTAGTAACGGCGCGGCGAGGAGATCGAGAGAGTTTGGAGACCAACGAAGGCGAGCGAGAGAGTTTGGAGACCAATGAAGGAGACCGAGAGAGTTTGGAGACCAACGAAGGAGAGCGAGAGAGTTTGGAGACCAATGAAAGAGAGCGAGAGAGATTGGAGACCAAGGATGGAGATCGAGAGAGAATGGAGACTTCGCGGGCAGAGCAAGAGTGCCGTATGCAAAAGGGGATAACGGAACTCCACGGGACTTTGGACTCTCCCGTGAACTTTGGACCGGGAGAGGAAGTGCCACATCTCGGCAGTGGAGCGGCACACAGGCGTGCCACAAGCGGCCCGGGAATCAGCGGGACTGCAGCAGTGGGCGGAGCATGAGTGAAAGCGGTACGTGAAGGAGAAGTGGGTCATCCAGGAGGCACGGACTTTGGACCCAGAGTGGAGAGATCCAGCGGGCCGTGCGCAAAAGGGAAATAACGGTGCTTGGAGGCCCTATATAAGGCCGCAGAGCGCTGGCAGCTGGATCAGTCGATCACGAGGAGTCGAACCTTCAAGATCAATTAAAGTACCAAATAAACAGTCAGTCAAGCAAATAATCTACGAGGGAGCTACAACCAAGTGAGTCGTCGGAAGCAGCGCCGTGGGAAGCATACAAGGAGCAAGATCGCCACTTCGAGACGTTCGGGATTAGGACATCAGGAATCTCCGAATTGAGACACAGGTGGCTGAGTTCTGAAAGGCATCACGGGGCTAAGTCAAGGCGTTTGTTTTCTAACTTTGTCACGACCACACCCTGGCGAGTCGCCCGGCGGGTCTGCGACCCAGCGTACCTTGCCCGACCAAGCAGGACCTTGCGTGACGGACGAGCGGTAGATCGATTTGTGGTTTCGAAAGGCGTCAGCCTGGAGAGCCCTGCGATTACCGGCGAAGTTCCCGAGCAGCGACCGCCCAGCTCCCCGAGCGCCAGAACAACGAGATACTGGTCAGAAGACAGCGCAGAGGACATCGACAGCAACGCCAGCAGACATTTCCGGCAGCCACGTTACCATCGCCGCGCGGAGCTCATTGGGGAGCGCAGGAGCGTCGCGGACGTCACGCATTAGGGTGAAGCCGGGTGGAACGTTCGTCTGCGCTAGGCGTAAAGCGAAGTGAACCGCTAGACAGCCTCCGGGCGGCAGCCTTGACTGTCAGCGCGAACTGAGCAAGAACCTAGCGGGACCGTCCGGGACAGAGCAAGGGACAGGTATTGCCTCGAAAGGCGTCAGCCTGGAGAGCAAAGCTTGTTCACCCTAGTCTGAGAACGGTGACGCTTCCCTAAGCCCACAAGGCCGAACTCTATGCGGGTCTAAGGCGCTACAAGCGACCCCGAGGCAACGCGTCGGCAAGCAAGCAGAGGCGGCCACTACGAGCGTCCCGAGACCCAGGATCCAGAGGAGGACGAGTCAACGCGTCGAGAAGCCAGAAGGAGGAGCACCAGCAGCCGGCGGAACCAGAACAAGGAGATACAGAAACCAGCATAGCCACACACCCGCTGTACCAATACCACGAGAATAAATCCCACTGTTACCATTTGAACACTTTGTTTTCTCACTGATCTACGGGCAATCACGTCATATAAATTTGGTGGGACGAACACACAATCTTCTGAGCTAGCCGCACGAATCTCGTAGCGAGCAGACATACAAAATCAGTTCGTTACACCATAGAATTATTATAAACAGTCAAAGTATTTCAAAAAAGTTATCTTTTTTAATTCCGCTGATTTAACTCTAGATAAACCAATAATATTTTTTTGCCTCTTTTTCCCTTCGAACCTTTCCATCGTTACCCCTTTGCGTTTTACCCCATTGTTCACGCCAAACGGGCGTTTAATTTGTGGAGGCAGTGTCGAGCGGCAGTTTTTTCCGGATGTTTTCGTCCAGCCCGCTCGCACTGAAATGAATGAAAGCGTGAAATGGCCATCGCATAAACGCAGTAACAGTCCACTCCAACTACTTTTCACGACCTACAATTACGGCTAAATTATTTCTTAAATTAAAAACAAAGGTACAATATCCACAGATTTACTCCAGCTAATCGTCTGCAATTGTGCAGACAAACATTTGCACACTGTATATCGACATTTTCTCTAGCGCACAGAGGATCAATGGCTCACAATAATTGTCGCTTCCAAAGAAAAAAAAATTTAATTGCGTAATTAATTTAATTTAATTTGTCTATCCGGCAGTGTGACCGTATATTTTACGGACTTCTATTGGTTCTTAAATTCCAATTAGTTCCTAGCACGATTCCATTTCCTTACTTCTGCACTAAAATTCTTAATCGGTTTCCATTAAGGCACCATCAGAAAAATCCGCTTTAGCCCGATTTATGGCCACAGTTGACTGTCTGATCCAATTTGAGGCCACTTTTAACGCTCAAGCGGCTCCTACCCCAACGGCACCATATGACATATGCCCCGATTGCTTTGTGGGCGCAGCTCATGGAACAAATCCAACAGGGCTCCTCCCAAATACATCAAGCTCCAGTAACTCCGTCCCAAAATTCCAGGTCTTATGAATGTCGGCTCCCTTCTATCGACACATATGTTTTCTCTGGCGATTATCTTTGCTAGCCGACTTTCCGGGACCTTTGCACGGCGATATACAGAGAAAGAAACGCCCGTTGAAAAATGATTTCACTTAAATTCAAAAACAAGTGGCGAAGATCATTTTATAGTTTCGAGACCCCACTCAAAAAATAAAACTGCGCGTTTCGAAAATAAGCGATTGCAGGTAAACAGTCACCTGAAAATTCTCTTCAATGTTCAGTCCATAGCACAGGAGTCTGGAGCAACCTAAAAGAAACTTTAATGCACTATTCAAGGTTGCTTAACTTCCTTACAATTTTCCGGCGTTAACATTTACAATTGGGATCCTATCCTTATATGTGCTCTACAAAACTACCATGACTCACGCTCTCATTATGGGAGTAATCTATCCAAAATAAGGCCGAATCTCCTACGTGCCTCGAGCTTGATTGCCAAATTTAACCACGTCCAGTCAAAAGACACTAATCAAATGGCAGAATTTCCAAAAATGATTTCCTTCAACAAAAAAGTAGTTGTGATACCCAAAGGCTACGATCGTCTTGCCTATATCCATCGGGATTGCACAAGCGATCACAACTGTTTCCATTTGTCAAGATCGGCATAATATATTGCTGTGGTCCTACTAATCCGTCGATTCCATCCGACCCTCCAAGTCCAGTATCCACCTCAATTCCACACACAATTTTGTCCTATTTAGCACAAGTTCATGTACAAAAATTCCCTCCTAAGAATGCTCCATCCGAATATTGGGTTCTATAGCCCGCCTTGGATGGCAGACGTACTCGACGTATTAAATCCTACCAATGCCGAGTCGGCCAAGAGATCCATCCTCTACGGAAGTGCCACCACTTTGTGAGGCTTAGCGCCCAGAAACGGCTCCAGGAAGTACATTTCCACAAAAACTACTCCAACTGCTTGACTCATTATCATTCCAAGGACTCCTTCCGCAGTGGTCATCACTGCCACATGTGTGGAAAGGGCCATGACCGATTTTCGTTTCCATCTTGCTCCTAAGCCTACTACTCTGAGGTTCTTGCTTCAGGTGTCCTCGCAAGGTGGGGAGAATGTTGACGCCAAAGGGGCGTTTAATTTCTGGAGGTAGTGTCGAGCGGTAGTTTTCTCCAGATGTCTACATCTTGCTCGCTCGCACTGCCCTTTGCTGACATGTCAGACGACAAAAAACGGTTTTGTTTTTTTGTGCCTGAAACTCTGTGCCGCTGTCGACGTCAGCAGAGAAGGCGGTGCAGCGTAGAAGACTGCCGTCAAAAGCGGCCGGGCAACAAGGAGGGGCAGATATTCTGAGATTTTCCTCTCTTTCTTTGTGTTATAATTTGACTGCACTCCGCGCTCGCGGATAAAAATTTCGGCCGGTCCGATATTCGTATTTTTTTGCGTCCCTCCGTTATGTTCATCTAGCGACTAACATGTCGGCGGAAAAATTTTCGTGACAGCGACATGTGAATGCCCTAATATTTTAGGACCATTACTGTATTTTAAAAGAATAAAGAATAATATTGTTCAAGCAGTAGCCAAGTTGGGAACAGTACCAGGCGCTCAGTAGCACCCACTGCAGATGAGAATTGCTGATCAGCATATTATATGTCTCACTTACTCACCAACGCAACTGCACACTGACCCGCCAATGCAGTCAGCACATTTGCAGTGTCGGCCAACTACGCAAACTGCTACCATAATCATAATTCCCTGACCTACTTTAGAATATAGCTTATTTCACTAATCATTAAACTAAACTTCCCTGTTCCAAGTAGTATATAAGCATGTATCAAATGAAGAACAAACCGGTTATCAACGCACCGCATAACTCCGCAGTTCTACTTCCTACCTCTGGGAATAGGGCTCGTAATACACTATCTCAACTAGCAGCTAACCATGTTAGCTTAACCTCAGTGCAGCTCAGCATCGCCTGTGGTCCGGCATCGCAGTAACCATCGTTACCATTGCCGCGACGCGATCGGCTTGCGAGTGTCTACATCGGTTAGGCACAAACAAATATTGTTATATAAAAGCACATTTTTCGATCGTAGTAAACATAAGTTAATTGAATTTACCTATAATGTTGTGAATAGATATGTATACATTGTTATTACAACATAATTTTAAGTTTAGATGTAGAACATTTTTTTAAAAACATTTTAGTATTAACATTTTTATAAAATTAATATTGTGTTTTTTACTCAAGGAGTAAAAATTATACAGTCGGATATTTTTTTCTTTAGAAAGGGTATAGGTGCAATGACACGCGCCAACAGCGAAGAGAAAACAAAATAAATCAATTAGGGGGTGAGAAGACTTGGTGCATTCTGTTTGAGTTATTAAAAGAAAAGCAGGCTATTTGAATTGTGCGCAGCGAAACACATTTATTTTGTTATTAAGTGATATTTTTGACAATAAAAGAGACAGGTAAGTGTTACATTAAGTTTAAGATGTGCATTGATCTTCGTTTAAACTACTTATATTTTAAAGGTGTTTTATGGGTTCCGTTAGCCGAAAGTGGACGATGAAATTTTTTGTGCCAATAAAAATCCCTTAAAGGGGATTTCACGTCCCACGCGAAATCACTTGTGAAATTCAGAATATGAATATGAAAAATTTTAAATACATACATTTTTATTTACTTTTTAGCAGGGACTTTAAATAATGATTATTAATCTGTATTTTGAATCAAAAAATCACCCAGTTGGGATCGACACACGCAAAATAGTGATTGTCCGTGGTTTCCCTATCCATTTTCATCACGATTTTAAAATTTGTGATTTTAACTATATTCCTCAAATACAATCATTATTTTTAAGTTCTGTAATAAAAATCAAAAATAATCATTATTCCTGAAAGCGGTTCGTTTCCTATTATTATACCCGTTACTCGTAGAGTAAAAGGGTTTACTAGATTCGTCGGAAAGTATGTAACAGGCAGAAGAAAGCGTTTCCGACCCCATAAAGTATATATATTCTTGGTCAGGATCACTAGCCGAGTCGATCTAGCCATGTCCGTCTGTCCAGATGAACGCTGAGATCTCGGAAACTATAAGAGCTAGGCTATTGAGATTTGGCGTGCAGATTCCTGAGCTTCTTACGCAGCGCAAGTTTGTTTCAGCAATGTGCCACGCCCACTCTTACGCCCACAAACCGCCCAAAACTGTGGCTCCTAATTTTAACTGAAGTGTATTGTTCTCAATACCTATCGATTGACCAAAAAAAAGTTTGCCACGCCCACTCTAACGCCCACAAACCGCCCAAACCTGTGGCGCCCACAATAGATAAAAAATTGTAATTGAAAAGTATTGGTCTCGGCAATACCTATCGATTGATCCAAAAAAAAAATTTGCCCACTCTAACGCCCATAACGCTTAAATCTATTGTTTTAACATTTTAACTAATGCGCATCATAAAATCATTTTAATCAACTTAATTTTACTACGATCAAAAAATGTATTTTTATAAAACAAGTTTACACGTTTCTTTTAAATACAATAATGCTCCTAAAATTTTAGGGCATTCCCATATCGCTGCTCCACGAAAATTTTTCCTCCGGAATGCTAGTCGCTAGCTGAACATAACGGAGGCACAACTGCAGAACTAAAGGGAGGGTAATATTTTAAAAATTTATTTTAGTTTGCTTTAACAAAGTGTTGCGATCCTCATTGTTTTGAGGTAATGTCATATGTCTTAGACTATTCCATAATCGAATATCATTGACGTAAAACTGCCTCTCTGAGAAAATTGTTTAGTCACGTACGCCACATGATCAAATATACTTTGCCGGTTGATTTGCCTATGTGATTGCCCCAAGTCAATGTGTTGCTGAAGGTTATCAACAAATCCACTGCGTGTCCTACATACTCAATAGATCTATTGTTTATAAATAGTTTGTGAAGAGTAGAAGAAAAATGGGTCTTTTGCCGATTACTGAACATTTTGATTTTTCGGGGTTTATCTCCAGCTGTTTTCATTTTCCCATTTCTCAATCAAAGACAGCATTAAATTCGTTTTACCAACACACACATCTATTTCTTTAACTGGATCAATAACATAGATTTGTAATTCATCAGCGTCAACAGCACATTCGGACAGGACACCAGGTAAATAATTTACATAGATGATTATTGTGGGATTACTCTTAAAATATGCCTGCAATTGAAAATATTATTACCCGCAGAAACTGCTTGGTGTCTATTGGCCAGATACAACCCAATTAAGCTGAATACAGTGCATAACATATTTTTTAGTTTTGTACAGAGAATGTTGTGATTCACAGAATCGCTGAACTTGGGTATATACGTTTAAAAATCTGTAAAAAATCGATTTACCAACGGCTTGTCGTGATCAATGGCTCATATTCTCCGTTAAAGTTCAGCCTTCAAGAAAACTACATAAAACTAATTTCGGTTTTTAGGCGTGTATAAGTAATTTATGCCAGGCATTCCAACTTTTTCAACTTTGACGAAGTGTAGCTTCTAAACTTATGAATAAAAGTCAATGCTGTGTATAATAAAGCTAAAGTACATTCTGTTACCTGTAAAAGGAGACTTTGATGACCGAATTCTGTTAATCAGAACTCGAGTTAGAAAATAAAAAAGTGCAAAAAACGTTTTTTACAATTTAAAAAAATTGGTACCATTGAAAAAAATTTAAGTGCCCTTTTCTTAATCAGGGAGATGTACCTTACCGGAAAACCAAGTTCGCCTTCAAGGCGCATTTTGTGGATTTTTTTTGGAAACTGGTGTTATTTGACGTTATTGACGTGACGTCACATGTAAGATTTGACGAGTTCGTCACTTTACCCTACACTCCCCAACAAATTCCTGACGACTTAAATAAAAGACTCAAACCTCTCTTATTTTCGATCCATGGAAAAGTGTTAAGCAAATGGTATTTTATATTACAAATAAATAATGTGATATTGATCATTTAATATAGTCTGTAACAAGGGACTGCAAAGATTATAAATTTTAATTAAATATATTATTTTAAAATGAATATTTTCTGAGTTTTATTCATTACTCCAAAATTAATCGTTGCTTTATATTAATTTCAAGAATAATGATCATGTGTTGAGTTTTATTTCAGCTCTAGAAATAATGATTAATTTAATAGTTTTATTTTCCACAATAAACGCTTCCTTTTTTTTTATTATGATTCTTTCTTAATTGTAAAAATAAAAGTGTTGGGCCCTTTTGATGATGCGTAAGAAATGCTGTCCTACGATGTACAAGTGCTGGCAGAGGCTGAGCAGAGCTGTTCCCTATCTTTGCTTAATAGGACTCTGCGACCACTGGCTTATATTTAAGTTTAAAAACGATTTTAGGATACAAGTCAAGCAGAAGTCCATTAGAAGTATAGGGCCAATTATAATTTAGCCAACCAAATCTATTAAGTTTTAACGACATAGTTAATTTAATTTCTTTTTAAATTTTGTATACATACTAAAGGAATTTACATAAATCTCAACACGTAACAGTACAATAATTAAGATCACTGTTCATATGTTATGCTTTTAGTTTGACTTCTTAACTTATTCAAATCTTTATTATAAATCTTACGTGTTGCATTGTATTTTCTTGAACAAACTGAGGCTCGCCATCCTGAAGTATACGCATGAATATTTTTAATGAGTTATCTAAGAAAGACGGATATGCTGGACTTTGCAATATCATTTCAAAATTTTCACTCAGTTCTTGTGTAGCTTTTAGCTTCAGTTCCTCTTTTGTAGAAGAATCATTCAGAATATTTAAATAATTTCGGTATGTATTTATCGGAATACTTTCTATAAGCGACATTATTATATGTTAACTTTTTAGACCTCTTCACCGGTGTAAACAATACCGAACCAGCGGAAGCTGATTAACGTATGCTTTCGCTGGATTTGGAATTAATAAATAGGTACATAAAATCAAGGACCATAACATAGAAGTCCCACTCAACCAGATAGTTGGGACATATGATAAAACTCAAACGCCGAGTCCAAAAGAGTAATAGCCTTTTCACACGGAGCGGGTTTCCGCTTCCAGGACCCAATTCCGCTTCAACGACTTTTTTTCAATAATGAATACACGTGCTAAAAAGGGATGGAGACTGCTTTGTCACTATTATTTACGTTAAGGAGATTTTTGCACTTGTCATGTCCGGATTCATTTGAGAAGGATTTGCATATGGACTGCAATGGCGCCTTTATAAGGATACTGTTAGTACAGTACCGATGAGCATTATAACGTCTTTGAACTCAGTATTTGATCTCATCTTAACAAGTATAATGCTATGTATATTTTAAGGACATGTCCAAGCTCTCGCTTATGTTCTTCTTGGCAAGACCTGGCAATTGTTTCACCGAAACGTAAATTATTTATCTGAAGAAAAGGACATTTGAAGGATCATTAACCTTCCAAAATTTGTGCTTAAAACATGGATATAGACAAGAGCAGAATGCGAGGAAGATGTTATAAATACTGAAAAGCGTTCAAACGGTTTCTACTTGTGAAAATATCATGGCATCACCGTTGGCCAACAATAGTCCCGGTTTAATAGAGGTGGAGAAACATCGATGGATACATCGATGCATGGAGGTTTTAAAATTTTCTAGAAACATCGATTTTGATTTTTGTTTTTTCCGATAATCGATGTTTTTGTCACATCACCCTTCTTAGGGAAACGGTGCGGAATATATGTAAAATATGTGTTTATAAATTAAGTTATTACTGTATTAATATATTTTCACATTTTCCATGAAAATTTCGTAATTTAGCTATATATAATATGAATATGATCTCTTAGAATACTGATGGTTTTTTTTAAACTTGGTTGCTGTATAAAGCCTTTGTTCTTTTGTTTTATTGTGAACCATAAGAGACTTTTAGTTGCGCTACACTATTTAACTAATTTATTTAGAAGCAAAAAAAATTTATTTTTTTCAAAACATCGATGTTTAGGTGTGCACCGTTGACCATTGTCTAACTGTTGAAAGGACGTCCAGGTCCATCAAATTTAAATGGCTTACCAATTGTCTGTTCAGACAATGGTGTCTCTGCATCAGCGACCAAATTCCGATTCAGATTTCCCATAAGATGTACATGCGCTAACAAGAGTGAGTTAGAAGCCCTAAAAAATCAAAGGTCTAGTTAGAAACAATTCAATATCTTTAAAATAATAAATGGCTCGGACTTAAAAAAAAACAATCAAATCTGTCGCATACATTTAAATTTTAAAAAAATGTTTGTGGGGCAAGACTTAAACATATTTGTTTAAATACAGTTTGTTTTACCTTAAAAACAAATTTATTTTAAAAGAAGAGGATTCCGAGGATTAAAAACATAAAAAAACAAGAGAGAACGCTACGACTATATAAGATACAATATAAGAAAAATTGAAATTGATACGAAATAAGTCATCTTAATAAAATTAAAATACGCTTCGAACTTTCGAAAAAATTCACATTAGGCACACGGGTTTCGACACACGAGAGTTGGTCGTAGACTAATGGTAAAACATAAAGATTTATAGCGCTGTGACGTGCATAAATTGTCGGTCCTTTTATTGCCTTCTAGTGCTTTTCAACACTGCCCAGTCGTGAGCTCGGGAACGTATAAAAAAAAAAAATAGTTCTAGGTCGTATCTTTTTTACGCATGACAACGCATGCTAATTTTGCAGGGCAACTTTGCGTGCTACTTGCATTCTATTGCGGTGCCATCTGGGAAACGGGAAACGGAAATTTGGGAACGCATTCTGAAACAAATACTTCTGGGTCTTCATGCACATTTTCCACAACAAATGTGCGTGCTAGGTGCAGTTTATCGCGGTGCCTTCTAGATGTGTTTCAATATAGCTCCGAATCCCAACGGGCATGTTGGAACTTCAGGAAGTGGGAGCCGGATTGGGAACGGGGTTGTTCCGCCTGAAGCTGTATGATGTCGCCCAGCATCCTGGTAATGGCTGTCTCTAGCTACACCAGCTCCTCCTCCCTATAGAAACCGACGCGTCTCTTATCTCCGCTTTAGCTGCCAAGTAGCTTGTGGAGGTGGAGTCCGGTCTTTCCTCAATGGAAAGCTCGTCGGAGATCGAGCGAAGTCCCAATCGGCATGTTCCTTCCCACTGGGATTCTCTAGTGGATTTCCTCCAGCACTTCAACTATTTTGCGGATTTGCCCTGTCGTGGTATTGCTTCCTGTCTGTGAAATCCTACAATAATGGGCAACATCTTGGATTAGGCGTCAGTTCTCACCTACACTGACCTCTTTTAGGAAATTTTGGGGTTTTATTTCCATTTTGAACTTTTAAGTTCCACACCGCTTTTGCACGAACACCGCCAAAAATTAAGTTTCTTATTCTTTGGATCATCGAAGTTCACTCGCTAAATCTGGTATTTTTCTGGTATTTCGTTAACTCATCTGAGTACCGTGCTGAAAAACAGACCCGACGAAAAGCGTTAGCCACGCGGTTTTCGTCGATGTGAGTACTAGGCTTAAATCTTGAAAACTAACCCTCTATCTTAGATACCAGCGTTGTTATGTCGCTATACCTCAATAATCGAGCAATCGGTTAGAGTCCAGTGATGGGCAACGCAAAAATTGGAATCGGTAGGGGACGAATTTAAATTCAAACCGGACGAATGTAGGTTAAAGAGGACATTGACCCACAACGCAGGGAAAAGAGGCCCGTAATCGGCATGGGTTGGCTGAAGGCAAATGGCCGACACTAGATCAGTTCAGATTTGGTGTCGGCGGCGCGCAGTCGCAGCGGGTTCAATAGAAATTGAAATGGCCATCAGCGCCAAGACATTTGTGATCTAAATTTCAAACGCAGTGCCATTAATTAAAAAGGAGTGATCCCGCTAGTTGAAAGTTTTCTCTGGTCGCCGACGCCAAAGAACGGTCTCCGAAGCCGGACTGGCCAAGGCCCTGTGGTGACTGCGTTCCGTGTTAGTGGGGGGAACGAAAAGGCCAATTAGGAATCCCATTTCAGGTCAGCCGAGACGAGACGAGGAAGATAGTGGCCAGGTTCCGCTAGTTAGGGCCTGTCCAAGCTTTTTGGAGTAATCCCGCATTTTTAGGAAGGTTACGCAATCGGCGGATCCGGCACCTCCAGCCGACTGCCACTTAGATATACCCGTAGTACCTGCCAGAAATAATACTCGCGCTTAGAGAATTGACTCCAGGAAGAGGCGTAATCCTGTCTAGGATTCGGCGGATTGACTTGATCCAGCGTAATAGCACGTGGTGAAGTTACGTCACCAACCGGAGCTGGAAGAGATCGGCGGCTTAGCGCGGAACGATTCTTTTATATTTTATGTTGTGTCGTCTATTAATTTACCAATTTATTTACTTATTTGATTATTTATATATTTCAGTATAATATTTATTGGGGACAGGATTTTTATTATTCTTTAAGCTTATTACACTGTACTTACGTATTTATTTATTTATTTACATCACTTATTTAAATCAAGTTATTTATTGAAGTACGTTTTTTTTCATATTTATATTAATTTATTATTTATCACTTGTTACTCCTTCTGGGCGAGGCTTTGCATTTAAATTATCAAAGTCATCGACTGAGTCGAAGTTGGAAAGAGTCGACTTTGTCATTCTTTTGTGTCAAACGTCAAATTTAGTTATGTTTCTAGGTCCAGGACAGTCCATAAGGGAAATAGAGTATCGGTTATGGGTAAGAATGGAAATAATATGGAAGATGGCGGCAACCTTTCGATCCCTTTAGGGAACGCAGGACCAGTCACTTGTCCTCCACTGCAATCAACGCCGTTTCACGCTCTAAACCGGGTTGGAAACCCAAAAAGACAACTCCACTCCAATACCGACTTTTTCAAACATCCAGCGAGATCCGATCCAAGAACAGTAGAGCCGAGGGAGCGGACAGCCAGGGCCACGTTAGCGATGTGATGAACTTTGTGGTAGATTCCCAGAACCAGTTTCGGGCTGAAACGGAACGGTTTATCAGCGACAAGATTGATAAAAATATTAAACAAGGATTTGCTGAGTTGTTGAGGCAGGTCGAAAGGAAGACATCTATATCGAGGATGTTAGAAACATCGACTAGAGCTCAGGGACTCCCTGCGGGCGGTCATTTTGGAAGTCGTCAACCTGAAAATCAGCCGATAATACAAAACCGATTCAGGAATGACCCGGAAGTAAGTCCTGGCCCTAGTGGACAACGTCAGCAAATCGGTCTGTCGAATTATCATCAGAATATTCAACAGGAAAGTATGCACTTGCGATCAGGTTCCTCTTTCAGTGGAAGCAATCAACCAAGAGGCACGGAAGGCCGACAAGGGGCTGTTCGGCGGAATCCTGAAGGCTACGGGTATTCTCAACGAGGACACTGTGACCCAGTGCACAAATGGGGGATACAATTCTCGGGCAACTCAGATGGGATGAGCGCGGAAGAATTTATATCCCGAGTCGAGCACTTAGGGCAGCATTATGGGAGGCCTCTTTTCCGAATCTTTCACCGCCTGGTGGTCGACAGTGCGGCGGAATGGTATTGATTGCTTGTCCGTACCAACAACATAACAACCTGGTTGGATTTGCGGACAGCCATTGAGCGTCGGTATAGCGACACTAGATACGACTATGAGAGGATCCAGGACCTGAGCGAGCGAAGGCAAATGCCAGGAGTGTCTCTGGATTCGATCTTCCATGCGATGCGAAGACTGAGGGCTGCTGTGCGGTTACCAATTACGGAAGTATGGATGATCAAGACCGTCAAGCGTAATCTGTGCGAGCCCTTGAAGCAGTACGTGTTTCCGATTCGGGCATGCACCTTGAAGCATCTCAGAGACGAATGTCGAGAGGCTGAAAGAGCTTTTGCGGAGGAAGTGGGACGAGCCAGACAGACACCACGAGCGGTACCCCCAGACGACAGGAATTTCGAGGATAGAGGGTAGACGAAGTCCAGTACAGCAGCATTTCCAGCCAGTAGTGGAAGATGAAAGCGAGGGAGGACTAGTAGAGCCCATCTAATCTGTCAGGCAGCGGAAAGCCGTGGTATGTTGGAACTGTAAGCCAGCCGGGCACATCTACAAGCAAAGTGAAACACTGCAAAAGTCCTACTTTTGTTTCAAATGTGGCCGAGCCGACACGATGACGCCGAAATGCCCAAACTGTAATCCGGGAAACTCGAAGAGGAACGTGATGAACTCAGTAGAGTTGTGAATCGGACGGGAGTCGGTAGGTGTAACCCCAATGACCCAGAGTCGTGCGAAGTAAACGCAGGATCAAGGATGGTGTTCGGAGCAGATCGCCAGCGCCTAGTCATGCGCGCATAGGTGTACGACGGCACCTGCATCGCTCTCTGCTTATCTTTCGCCTTCTTTCTTATACCCATAAAGCTGTCGCTTATCTATTCAGCAACTACTTTGTAAGCCTGCATATGTCTATATGAAGATCTTGGAGCCAAGCTTTTTACACACACACAGTCCGTCTGCCGCTCCGAATAAACGCTATACATTTTATTATAACCTATTCGTGCGTTATTAATATGGCATATTTGTTGTCTTCCCCACAAACATTTGGTGACCCCGACGTGATAGCAGTTTTAATCGGAGTCTGCAACTCGGTTTCGCGATTGTTTAATATAGTTTAAACAAACGCTTTGTTTCGCTGTCGTTATCGTGCATTCGGTCACAAACAGACGAACATACATACATATGTGCATATAAAAGTGCACAGCCGGCCGTTTGATTTTTTGTACATTTTGCGCTGTGAAAAAGCACCAAATTTGTGTTGTGCAAATAATTCTTAACAAAGTGAATCGCATTTAATCTTTGTGAATAGCGCATATTACATATATACATGTACATATAGCCATACATACATTCGTTTGCCAGTTACATAATCCGCTGTTGCTAGGCAGGCAATTTATCGGCAAGAACAACAACAACAAAGTTAAAGGTTCCGTTGCATCTCGGCGACGCTTGTTAACCTTCACGTTTTCGCGGTAAAGGGTATACGGTGTTTTGTGCCTCTAACGCGGTCGGACATTTTACTTTACTTCATTTTCATTTCATTTTTTTCTTTCTCGTGATTGAAAAATGTCTGATACGGAAAACTCGGTTCGGGCTCAAAATGAATCCACAAGTGACGTCGACTACTACCGAGTCAAAGCCCAATCTATTTTGCGGCAAATGAGCTCGATGAAATGCTATTTAAACGCTGATGCGGTTAATCAGTTTGACGAATCTGATTTGCTGGCGCGAATGGAATGGATCAATTCCTTAAACCAGGCATTTGATTCTGCGCAGACATCGTTGGAAAGACTGGACTTTGCAGAGATCTCGAGCGACCATCGGATTGAATTTGCTGAAGTCTTCATGGATGTGATGGCGAAACTAAGCCGAGGCTTGGCGGCTCATCGCAAGTCACAATTGCCGGCTTCAACCGCTGCAAATTCAACATCTATTGACATCACTAATAATGCGGATCTTTCTTTTCGATCTAGAAAGCCTCGGTTGCCAAATTTGGAAATTGCTCGTTTTTATGGATCCTACTCTGAGTGGCCGGATTTTCTTGCGACTTTCACTACGGTCATCGGAAATGATGATGAGCTAAGCGACATTGAAAAATTACAATATTTGCGTTCGAGTTTGGGCGGCGTGGCTCTGGAAACCATACGCTCGCTCGAACCCTCGAATGCTAATTTTAAAAAGGCTATGAATTTGCTGGTTAATCGATTTGATAATAAAGTTTTACACTTTCAGGCACATGTTCAGGCAATATTCGGTTTAAAGGGTGTCGAGAAGGGATCTTCGAAGGGTCTTCGGGAGCTGAGCGATTGCATGAATTCTCATCTGCGAGCAATTCGAACCCTGGCCAATACGCAACAAATTTTGGATGGACTTTTAATTCACATCGTCACTCGGAAACTGGATCAGAGGACGCGGGAAAAATGGGAAGAGGATTTGTCAATCACTGAGCTGTCTACCTGGGATGCTATGGAGTCGTTTTTGGAAAAGAGGTGCAGGATGATGGAAAACTTGGATCAAGCCTTGGTAACTCAAACACCAGGCCAGCAGGTGGGAAAAAACTTGCACAAATATAACCAAAATACACTTATTGCATCTGCTACTAACTCAAATCATTTGACATGCTTATTTTGCGATGCACGGGATCATTATTTGCCAAAGTGTCCTCGATTTTTAAATTTGAGTCCGAATCTTCGATATAGAGAAGCAAAGAAGTTGCACCTTTGCCTCAACTGTTTGCGCAAGGGGCATAGTTTGCAGCAATGCAAGTCGACTCACTGCAAGTATTGTCGCATGAAGCATCATTCAATATTACACATGAACCATGACCCATCCGCAACATCAACCTCATTTTCATCTCCATCATGCGATCCATCCTCGAGCTCTCAGCCATTACCATCTACTTCATCAGCATTAGTATCATGTTCGCATACATCATCGCATCCTGATCATCATTTACCAAGCCCTCCACTCAAAGCCTTAAATATTTTGCCGATCGACTACGTGTTGCTTCCAACTGCTATTATCTACGTCAGAAATAGAATTGGAGCATTTATGCCTTGCCGAGCAATTTTAGATTCGGCCTCCCAGCTAAACTTCATAACCTCTCGCTTAGCCAGCCAACTAAACTTGAATCACAGAAGATCGCAAACGTCGATTTCTGGGATAGGAGAATCTTCCATGATCTCTGATAAGACTGTCGATATTCTTGTGCAATCACGGGATGCAAGCTATCGAGCGGCATTCACAGCGGTTGTGACTCACAGTATTACTGATTATCAACCCCATTTCAATATAAATGCAACATCGTGGAGGATACCGCAAAACATTTCACTCGCTGACCCTAATTTCAATCAATCACAACGAATTGACCTTTTACTCGGCGCTGGGTTGTTTTTCGAAATAATTTCTATGGGACAAATTCATTTGGATAGGGCTTTGCCAACTCTTCAGAACACCAAGCTTGGTTGGATAGTCTCTGGAGGGTTATCATCGAACATGCCAACTCATAAGTCGGTTTTACAAGCCAGCATCAAGGACCCAGCTGATTATTTCGATGACACACTTTCCGCCATTGTACAGCGATTTTGGGAAATTGAGGACTTCACTTCGTCTAAGCCATCTTTATTGCCGGAAGACTTGCGATGTGAGCAACTTTTTACTGAAAATTGCATTCGACTTGGAAACGGCCAATACTCTGTTCGTCTCTTGACCACTTCCGGATTCGAATCTTTAGGTGATTCTTATTGCTTGGCTCGTCGTCGTTTCAAGAGTTTGGAAGCTAAATTAGATAGAAACCCAGCCCTGAAAGCTCAGTATTCAGCATTTTTGAGGGAGTATATCGACCTAGGTCACATGTCTCTTGTAACTAAGGAACCGCCAGAAACACAATTCTTTTTGCCCCATCATTGCGTACATAAGCAGGAAAGCACGAGTACGAAGCTTCGTGTCGTTTTTGATGGATCTGCTAAAACAACTTCTGGTAGCTCTCTGAACGACTTACTTCTGGCAGGACCAACAATTCAACAAAAAATCTTCAATATACTGCTTCGCTTTCGATTTTTTAAAGTTGCCCTTTGTGGAGATATCTGCAAGATGTACCGTTGCGTGCGTGTTTCGTACCCGGATGATTTCTTGCAGTGCATCGTTTGGAGAGAGAGCTCCAGGAAAGAATTGAGTGTTTTTAAATTGAACACGGTGACTTACGGAACCAAGCCAGCTGCCTTCTTGGCTATAAGGGCCATGCATCAACTCTCTTACGATGAGGAGGAATCATTTCCTATTGGAGCAAAAATTGTTCGTAGAGATTTCTATGTGGATGATTTAATATCTGGTGGGGACTCAGTTGAGGAGGTGATAGAAATTCGTCGTCAGGTGAAGGAATTACTGTCGCGACCCCACTTTCCAATTCGCAAATGGTGTTCGAATGAGTCAGCAGCCCTGAAGGGAGAGTCCGAATGCGACAAGGAGCAGTTAATCAAATTTCACGATGGATCGGATGTCGCCAAGGCATTGGGACTAGTCTGGGATCCATCTTCTGATCAGCTCCTATTTCATTTTTCTCAACTGCCAATCAATCAACGACCCACTAAGCGGGTTGCATTGTCGACGATTGCCAAATTCTATGATCCACTCGGTTTAATAACTCCTATTATCACAAAATCTAAGATTTTTCTGCAATCTCTATGGAGTGCGAACGTGGATTGGGATGATGCACTGCCAGAGCCCATTCTTTCGTCATGGGGGGAGTTGACCTCACAGTTATCGGTCGTACAGAACTTAAAATTCCCACGATTCGTACTGCAACCAAGGGCTTCCGTTGAGTTGCATGGATTCTGCGATGCTAGCATGTCAGCTTATGGAGCGTGTCTATACTTGCGATCGGAGACCAATGGAGAATCGAAAGTCCATCTGCTCTGTGCCAAGTCAAGGGTAGCTCCATTGAAGGCCTTAACAATTCCAAGATTAGAACTTTCCGCAGCGCTTTTATTGGCTGAGCTAATCGTAAACGCCAAGGAAGCCATAGATTTCGATTGCACCTTTCATTGCTGGTCGGACTCGTCCATTGTGTTGGCGTGGATTCGGCAACCTCCGAGGGAGTTTAACGTTTTCGTATCAAACAGAATCGCGAAAATTTGGAGATGACGAAAGACATGTCTTGGCATCACGTTCCTACAAACTTGAACCCGGCAGACGTCGTATCGCGAGGATGTACCCCAAGAGAATTGTTGGAACATTCCCTTTGGGCTAACGGGCCTCCATTCCTTCTGCAAAGCTCGTCAAATTGGCCGTCCCTGCTAGACTCAGTAAAGGATCTTCCAGAGCGCCGTTCTGTGGCTCTAATTGGGGCCGTTTGCATAGACAGTTCATCAAACTGCAAATTCCTCAACTCTTTCGATAAGTTGCAGCGCGTATTTGCATACATTTATCGATTCATTTCAAATTGCAGAGCCAAATCTGCGCCGTTAAAAGGTCGACTTTCGGTGGAGGAGATCAACTCTGGAACTGTACTTCTTCTGAGGAGCATCCAACAGGTTAACTTGGCGAAGGAGTATGGATCTCTTAGCCAGGGCAAGCCGTTTCCACAGAAAAGCAAGCTGGTTTCGCTTAGACCTATACTCGGCTCCCATGGGTTACTTCGCGTGGGTGGAAGGCTTCAGAACGCAAACTTGGATTACGACACGAGGCATCCGATACTGTTGCCCAAGGATCATCCAGTCACCAAGGCGATCATCGTTTATTATCATGAGAAATATTTGCATGGAGGATCGCAGGCGCTGCTTGCCGCATTACGGCAAAGGTACTGGCCGATTGGAGGCCGCAAGTTCGTCGCCAGCGTTATCAACAAATGCGTCCGATGTTTCCGAATGAAGCCTGTTACTTGGGAGCACGTCATGGGTAGCCTTCCAGCAAATAGAGTGCAGCCTAATCCAGCTTTTCATACCACAGGAGTGGACTATTGTGGGCCATTCTATCATAAAGCAGAGGCCAGAAATAAGGCACCCCACAAGTGCTATATCGCCGTCTTTGTCTGTTTTTCCACGAAGGCTGCTCATTTGGAAGTGGTCCAGGATCTCACGACGGATTCTTTCATCGCAGCGCTGAGGAGATTCATCAGCCTTAGAGGCAGTCCGCGTACCATTTGGAGCGACAATGCTACAAACTTTGTCGGTGCAAAGAGAGAGCTTGCCGAGCTGAGAGAGCTCTTTTTAAGCGAGCAGCACACAGCATCGATATCTTCCGTCTGTTTAGCTGATGGGATCGATTGGAAGTTCATCCCTCCGCGTGCCCCGCACTTCGGTGGTTTATGGGAGGCCGCTGTGAAGTCAGCTAAATTTCACTTCTACAGAGTCGTCGGTGCATCCATCTTAGCCATCGATGAATTAAGAACTCTTGCATATGAGATTTCTGCCATCCTTAACTCCCGTCCACTCTGTCCAATTTCAGAAAATGCTGAAAGCCTTGAGGTGCTAACACCGGCGCATTTCCTGAAGGGTTCCAGCTACACTAAGTTTCCTGAGCCTGGCATTACTCATCTCCGCGAAGACCGCCTCAGCAGATGGCAGCGGGTTACCCAGATGCAGCAACATTTCTGGAAAAGGTGGAGCAGCGAGTATTTGTCCCTACTTCAAGAGAGGAGCAAGTGGCGCGTCGAAACGTCTAACATCAAGGTTGGACGCATAGTTTTGCTTAAGGAGGACAACGTTCCACCCTTGAGATGGCAGCTTGGGTGCATCCAAGAAGTCATACCCGGCGGGGACGGAGTCATCAGAGTAGCTATGGTCCGTACAGCTACGGGTCTGATCAAGAGAGCCGTCGCCAAGCTAGCCGTTCTGCCCATCGATTCCGAGATAGTTGGAACCTTACCTCTTCCAACGGGGGGAGTATGTTCGGAGCAGATCGCCAGCGCCTAGTCATGCGCGCATAGGTGTACGACGGCACCTGCATCGCTCTCTGCTTATCTTTCGCCTTCTTTCTTATACCCATAAAGCTGTCGCTTATCTATTCAGCAACTACTTTGTAAGCCTGCATATGTCTATATGAAGATCTTGGAGCCAAGCTTTTTACACATTCACAGTCCGTCTGCCGCTCCGAATAAACGCTATACATTTTAATATAACCTATTCGTGCGTTATTAATTATAAATATAAGGGTGGCATATTTGTTGTCTTCCCCACAAACAGATGGAATGGCAAGGAAGACTGGCTATACCACTAAAGGAGAGATGGCGGCGATACAAGAAGGCTCGGGAACGCATTTTTAATAGAATCCTTTAAGTATCCCAACGACGATCCAAGGACCTACGCGACAGCAACTATAGCAGATCAGGAGATCCAAGGACAGCTGGATTTCGGAGCTTCCATTAGCGTTTTAGGTACCGGCTGCCAGGAGTTGGTGGTTGACTTGGATTGGATTGGTTAGCATACAGGGGAAACGTGAAAACAGCGAACGGCGAGGATCAAGGGATACTAGGCAAGGTCATCGTGAGAGTGGGTTTTTGGGGACGAGAGGACAGCATGTGTTTATATCTATTTGGGGGTAGACTTTTGGAAGAAGTTCGATATTGCTACGGAACTATTTCAAGTTACAACTGCCGAACCCGAGCGTTATCAACTATCGGGGTCTCAGGAATCCCGACTGGCTAAAGTCCGAGTAGTTTTTCTTTCTTACGAAAAGATTGGATTGGGACGAACTAAACTTCTAAAACGCAGGATAGAATCTGAAGAAGGAGCTGTACCGGTGAAGTCAAGGCACTATCTGATGTCTCCGGCGAAACACGCGGCGGTCTATGCTGAAGTGGATGAGATGTTGCGACTAGGCCTCAACCATTTTTATCAGAAGCGTCGACCTGAAACATGCTTACTGCAAAACGAGCTGGAAGAAGAGAGTCGACCGATCACTGAATTTACTGTCCCGGGAAGGCCCTTGTACCAATTCGTCATAATGCTCTTTGCGCTCTTTAACGCGGGTCAAAGCCTGTGTCGGTTGATGGAAAAGGTCATCCCATCCAAACTAAGGGAGAAAGTCTTTGTTTATCCCCACGATCTACCGATAGTAACCCCAGACCTTGAATCACATCTGTCCATTTTGAAAGAAGTCGGAGAATGTTTGAAGGCAGCAGGACTCACAATCGGGTTGAAAAAATCACATTTCTGCTTCAAAGAATTGCGCTATTTGGGTTTCGTAATTGGCGGAGGGGAATTAAGAACAGATCCCAAGAAGGAATGACAGCTGTAACCAGACGGATTCACAAGGCTAAGCAGCGCTTCAGGAAAAGGAAAACGGAAAAGGCAGGAGGTCCAGCGGACGATATTGCAAATAGAATCTCTTAAGTATCCCAACGATGATCCAAGGCCCTACGCGACAGTGACTATAGCAGATTAGGAGATCCAAGGACTGCTGGATTCCGGAGCTTCTATTGGCGTTTTAGGTACCAGCTGCCAGGAGTTGGTGGATCGACTCGGATTAGATTGGTTAACATACAGTGGAAACGTGAAGGCCGCGAACGGAGAGGATCAAATGATACTGGGCAAGGTCATCGTGAGAGTGGGTTTCTGGGGACGAGAGGCCAGCATGTGTTTGTATCTATGTCCTGCCTTAAAGCAACAACTATATTTGGGGGTAGACTTTTGGCAGGAGTTCAATATTGCTCCGGAATTATTTGGAGGTGGCGTCGAGGAATTGGTAGATTCGCAACCAACGGAAGTTACAACAGTCGAACCCGAGCGTCACCAACTATCGGTGTCCCAGGAATTCCGACTCTTTAAAGTCCGATAAGCTTTTCTTTCTTATGAAAAGGTTGGATTGGGACGAACTAAACTTCTAAAGCACAGGATAGAACTGGAAGAAGGGGCTGTACCGGTGGAATCAAGTCACTGTCCGATGTCTCCGGCGCAACAGGCGTCGGTCTATGCTGAAGTGAACGAGATGTTGCGTCTAGGACCTGGATGGGCGGCTTGCTCGTTGGTCATTAAAGCTTAAGATCTATGACTTTGCTATAGAACACAGGAAGGGCTCAGAAAATGAAGTGACTAACACTCTTTCCAGGATGATAGAGTCAATTGCCTTGAAACCCTTGTTGGGGCTCGAGACGACAGAATTCAAGTCTCCAGAGTACGCTGAGCTTAGAAAGGAGGTATTAGTCCATGAAGAAAGTTTTCCAGATCTCGTTGTGGATGGAGATTATGTGTTTCTGCGGTCTAAACGAGATGATGACAAGCCCGAACTGGGGGAATACTCCTGCCCTACAAGCACTCTGATAGAGCAAGCGCATGGCCCGAAAAATGGAGCTCATGGCGGAATGGCGCAAACATTGAGTTGGCGGCGTCAGTAAGCCGGGAATGGTAAGCCATGTCCGAGCTTATGTTGGGGATTGTACGGTTTGCAAAGAAACCAAGCCAGCGAATCGCGGTATTAAACCCGAGACTAGTGCGGAAATGATTACACTTAGGCCATTCCAGAAAATATACATTGATTTTCTGGGCAAGTTCGAGGAGGGAATTCGTATGTGTTTATGGTAGTCGATCATTTCTCGAAGCTCACACTGCTTAAGGGCATGCGGGAAGCAACCTCTGCAGGAGTAATTCGGTGCAGGAGGTGTTTAACAAGTTTGGGGTTCCGGATCTGTTACATTCCGACAACGGGAAACAATTTGTTTCCAAGCAGTTCTCGAAATTTCTGAAGGAATATTGGCGGAAAGAGTCAACCAGTCTGTTCTAAATGCGATTCGAGCCTATTTAGAGCACAACCACCGAGACTGTAATCTGTACTTGTCGGAGATTGAGTGTTCACTCAGAGAAGCGGTTCAACAGGCTACTGTAGTATCTCCATATTTCGGTCTGCTTGGGCAAAATATGTTCACCATCGGGGCAGATTACCAACTGGCGAGACGTTTGAAGGCGTTAGAAGACATCGAGCTTTATGTCCGGCCAAGGGAATCGACGATCGCCCCAATGCGCAAAGAAATCCGGAGGAATTCACACAAGGCATACGAAAGAAGCGTAGCTGTGTACAATCGGAGGAATAAATGGAAATGGAATAAATTTACCTAGAGTACTTTCGGACAGAGCTACAATGCCAAATTCGCGAAGAAATTTGTTAAGTGCCGAATCAAGTCAAAGATAGGAAACAACATGTATGAGACCGAGACATTGCAAGGGAGACCTAGTGAAATATATCACGCGAAGGATTTGAAGCAGTAAGAAGGCCCCTGCAAGCTACCCACGACGAGCACTGAAAGAGAAGGTGTCGGTGAGGAGGGTTTGCTGCGATTATGTTCTCATCTGGCTCCCGCGACGAGGTTACAAGTCCATTAGTGGCCGTCCACCTAAAACCAAAACAAACACAATCCGATGTCCAGCTGGGGAAGAAGAAGACATCTCAACAAGGTGATCGGTAGTGTATTTGGGTGTGATCCCTCGTTGGGCCCTGTCCTAATGTCCCAAAATGATCTTCCGTATTTTTAGGGTAGTTCAGGATGTCCAGATGATTTGTAGAGGTCAATGGGAGGGATGTCTTTTATATTTTACTAGCGTTTAGGATAAACAAGCATCCGAAACGCTAGTAAGGTTGTTATGTCGCCATCCCTCAATAATCGAGTAATCGGGAAAACCAGGGATGCAAAGTGGGTTTAGGGTCCAGTGATGGGCAACGTAAAAATTGGAATCGGTTGGGGGCGAATTCAATTCAAACCGGATGAATGTAGGTTAAAGGGACATTGACCCAGAATGCAGGGAAAAGAGGCCCGTATTCGGCACACTAGAGCAGTTCAGATTTGGTGTCGGCGGCGCGCTGTCGCAGCGGGTTCAATAGAAAAAGCAATCTCTTTATAGCAGTCGCGGTATTCAAATGGCCATAAGCGCATTTGTGATCTAAATTTCGAACGGAGTGCCATTAATTAAAAAGGAGGGATACCGTTAGTTTCCGAAGCCGGACTGGCCAAGGCCCTGCGGTGAGTGCGTTCCATGTTAGTGGGGGGGAAGGAAAAGGCCAATTAGGAATCCCATTTCACGCCAGCCGCGATGAGACGAGGAAGATAGTGGCCAGGTTCCGCTAGTTAGGGCCTGGCCAAGCTTTTTGGAGTAATCCCGGATGGTTACTCAATCGGCGGATCTGGCGTCTCCAGCAGACACCCACTTAGATAAACCCCTAGTACCTGCCAGAAATAATACTCGTGCTTAGAGAACTGACTCCAGGAAGAGGCATAACCCTATCTAGGACTCGAGGGATTGACTCGATCGAGCGTAATAGCACGTTGTGGAGTTACGTCACCAACCGGAGCTGGAAGAGATCGGCGGCTTAGCGCGGAACGATTCTTTTATATTTTATGTTGTGTCGTCTATTAATTTACCTATTTATTTACTTATTTGATTATTTATATTTTTTAGTATTATATTGGTTGGGGAGGGGATTTTTATTATTCTTAAAAATTAATTTATTTTTTGTACATTATTTATTGCACGCTTATTACACTATATTTACGTATTTATTTATTTAGTTACATCACTTATTTAAATCAATTTATTTATTTCCATGCGTGAATAGTTCACTGCGAACGTTATCATATTTATATTTATTTATTATTTATCACTTGTTACTCCTTCTGGGCGAGGCTTAGGACTTTTATTATCAATGTCAAAGAAAAGAAAAAAGAAATAAAAGCACAAAGACAAACACAACTGCAATTGTATCGCGGGAACCTTGTTACTCCCACGGGGAATCCTATCCAGTGACCGTGTCGAGTAGGTCGCGTATCATTTAAGTCTGGAATCCAGTAAAGAGAGCTCTTTTAGGTAGGGACCGAAGGAAAAAAAAAACAGACATCCTATTCGTCTATACAAATCCCTGTGAGGGATTGTTGCACCCGGGGGGCGGTGGTTGATGGGTTCCCTTACGGGAAGCTGATGCAATTCTGTGAATAAATTAAGGGAATAAATTGTAACAATATGAACATTATATTGTGAGGAGTTGAATAACTCCCCACAAATAGAAGCAGCAGCAGATGGCCGGCCGCTTACCAGATACGCGGCGAATTTGCGTAGTAACGGCGCGGCGGGGAGATCGAGAGAGAGTTTGGAGACCAACGAAGGAGAGCGAGAGAGTTTGGAGACCAATGAAGGAGAGCGAGAGAGATTGGAGACCAAGGATGGAGAGCGAGAGAGGTTGGAGACCAATGAAGGAGAGCGAGAGAGATTGGAGACCAAGGATGGAGATCGAGAGAGAAAGGAGACTTCGCGGGCAGAGCAAGAGCGCCGTATGCAGAAGGGGATAACGGAACTCCTCTGGACTTTGGACTCTCCCGTGAACTTTGGACCGGGAGAGGAGGTGCCACATCTCGGCAGTGGAGCGGCACACAGGCGTGCCACAAGCGGCACGGGAATCAGCGGAACGGCAGCAGTGGGCGGAACGTCTACTGGAAGCGGTACATAAAGGACAAGTGGGTCATCCAGGAGGCACGGACTTTGGACCCAAAGTGGAGAGATCCAGCGGGCCGTGCGCGAAAGGGGAATAACGGTGCTTGGAGGCCCTATATAAGGCCGCAGAGCGCTGGCAGCTGGATGAGTCGATCACAAGGAGTCAAACCGTCAAGATCACTCAGATACCAAAGTGAACAATCAAACAACCAGATAACCTACAAGGGAGCAGCAGCAAGTCGAGTCGCCAGAGAAGCAGCGCCGTGGGAGCCTACAAGGAGCGAGATTGCTACGTCGAGACGTTCGGGATTGGGATACCAGGAATCTCCGAATTGAGACGCAGGTAGCTGAGATCCAGAGGGCATCACACGGCTAGGTCAAGGCGGTCGATTAATCCTGTCCACAAAGTCCTGGCGTTACGCCTGGAAAGAGTATAACAAGCCAGAAGGGAGAGCGGTCGATCAGTAAGGTCTCGAGTGGAATTGTCCAGGAGAGCCCTACGGATTCGACTTGCGAGGTCCCGGAGCGGCGTGCCCGAACCACGAATATAACAAGCCAGAAGGGAGAGCGGTCGATCGGTACGGTCTCGAGTGGAATTATCCAGGAGAGCCCTACGGATTCGACTTGCGAGGTCCCGGAGCGGCGTGCCCGAACCCCGAGTACCACAAGCCACACGGGAACGTCCCGGACAAAAAGCAAAAGGGTGAGGCTAGGGTGGAACGTTCGTTTACACTAGGCGTGGAAGCGAAGTAAGGCGCGAGGCAGCTTCCTGGCGTTACCGCCTTGACTGTCCGCGCGGGCTGAGCAGAAACCCCAGTGGGACCATCCGGGACAGAGCAAGGGACAGGCGGCGGTGTGTCGAAAGGAGCGATCCTGGAGAGCGCAGCTTCTGTTCACCCTAGTCTGAGAACGGTGACGCTTCCCTAAGCCCGTACGGTCGATACCCCTCGCGAGTCCGAGTCGTTACCAGCAGTCACCAAGTCACGCGTGAGAAGCGAACCGCGAGCGAGCATCTTCAGGGAGCTGCGAGGATCTTCAGGGAGCGGCGAGGATCTTCAGGGAGCTGCGAGTATCTTCAGGGAGCTACAGGACGGGAGCACCGAGTCATCAAGGCGAGAGGTCGTAGAGTCATCCAGGACCGGCGGAAGCACCGAAGGTCACAAGCAACGAGTCAAAGCCAACCAAGCGACTAAGACACTTGTAATAATATACCCGCAATAAAACCCAATACGAACCCGTGAATTCTGTGCTTTCTCACTGAGCTACTGGGCGGTCACGTTAATATAAATTTGGTGGGACGAACACACAATATACTGAGCTAGCCGCACGAATCTCGTAGCGAGCAGACAATAAAAATCAGTTCGTTACATCTGGCGCCCAACGTGATTGTCCCAACAGTGAGAACAGCACAGTAAAAATGGGAAAGAAGTGGATTTACCGCCTCAAGAAGGAAGACTTCGCCCATGTCGCACAGAGGCTCAACGTCGCCCTGGAGGGCAGGCTAGACGACATGAGGAAGGCACTATCGGAATACTACTCCGAAACAGAGAACGATCCACAACTCGTCGACATCTGGGCCGAGCTAGAGGCGACATACTACGACAGAGCCGGCCCAAGCATTACGTTAACGAACGCTGAAGGGGACAACCTGGTGGCAAGCCTGAGCGTTGACAACATACAGAAAGAGGCCCACAGGAGAGAGTCAAGCCAAGAAAAGAAAGCAGCAGCGCTGATCCCGAGACCAAGCCAGTCGGACTATGCAAAGGTCGCTAAGCAGGTCCGCGAATGGTCGTTCAGGTTCGACGGGGCGGAAAAACCATTCGAGTTCCTGGAGCAGGTAGAATGGTCCGCCAACACGTACGGTTTGGAGCTTGATATGATCCCTCGAGCGATGCCGGAGTTGCTAAAAGGAAGGGCCTTGAAATGGTTCATCGCCAACAATAAGCAATGGAGAACATGGGCAGAATTCATTGAAAGCTTCCACACATATTTCCTGCCAAGAGACTTCTTCACCAGGCTGGCGGACCAGGTCCGGCAAAGGAAGCAAGGCTTCAGCGAGTCGTTCAAGGACTACATGATCGACATGCAGACGATGGTGAGGCCACTTAACTATTCTACGAAAGAGACGTTAAGGGTCATTAAAGAGAACTGCACCCCCAGTCTAAGGATCTTCCTAAGGGCATACAAAGTGTCGGACCTGGACACGCTGATGATATTAGCAGACGAGTATGAAGAACTGGAAAAGGAGCGGGAAGCGTTCGCGCAAGAAAACAAATTCTCGAAGAACAAGTCGTCATCGCCAGCGCAGGTAACATGCAGAAGATGCGAAGAGACAGGAATCCAGGAGACGCGGGGAAACGACCAATGGTCGCCACCTAACCGAGTACCACGGCAGCAGGCAACAGGAGCACCACGCGGAGGCCAATGGACACCACCACAACAGCAACAGATGCAACCAGCAAACAATGTTTGGAGGCCACCAAGTACAACACAAAGGCCTCGTGAAACGACACACATCACAGACCCCCAGGAGGCCTGCCGAAAGTGCGGCGGTCATGGACACTGGGCGCGGGGATGTCGGCACCAACGCCTGTTGTTCTGCTGGGTGTGCGGGAGAGTAGGCGTCAGGAGCGTTGAATGCTGCCAGCAGGCGGGAAATGCCCAGCGATCTCAGCCGCAGAGAGGCGAGCGGGGGTCGCAAGATGCTACCTCTCCAAACTAACGGGAAAGCTGATCGAGGAGGAGCAGCAGTTGTCCGCAGCGGTGACGATTGGTGGGGGCACATACAAGGCCACAATCGACACCGGGGCAACAGCAAGCTTTATAAGCAAAGAGCTGGCGGACGACCTGGCTGCCCTCGGAAAGATTACGAGGATACGACGGCAAGTTAGGTTGGCAGACGGAAGATGTGGCGGAATCGATGAGCAGCTGGAGGTGGAAATTGCGTTCGGGAACAAGCGACTGAGCATGAGCCTGCTGATACTACCAGGAGTAGTGGATTCATTGGTGTTGGGATGGAACTTTCTAACACAAGTCGGTACCGAAATTAAGTGCGCTGGACACGAAGTGATAATACCGGCCAGGAATCGTCACAAGGGATGGCTCGAGGAAAAGTTGTCGGTGGCAGTCGTACAACGGGCAAGCGAAGATGACGACACGACGAAATTCCTGGAGGCAGAGCTATCGACTTTCAGCAGCATGAAGGGAACATCAAACATGGCAGAGCATCAGATCACGATGAAAGACGACAAACCAATAAAGCAGCGATACTATCCCAAGAATCCGAAAGTTCAAGGGGAGATCAATGCGAAGGTGGACGAGCTTCTCCAAATGGGATACATAGAACACTCAGCAAGCCCATACAGTTCTCCCATCGTGATGGTTAGAAAAAAGACGGGCAAATGGAGACTGTGCGTCGACTTTAGGCAAATAAACGCCAAATCTGTAAAGGATGCCTACCCGATGCCCCGAATAAATTATATTCTCGACCAACTGAGGGAAGCACGGTACATCAGCAGCTTGGACCTAAAGGATGGGTACTGGAAAATCCCACTGAAAGCGGACAGCAGGCAGTATACGGCATTTACAGTGCCGGGGAAAGGTTTATTCCAATGGAAAGTAATGCCATTCGGACTTCATTCGGCGTCTGCGACTTTTCAACGGGTGCTGGACCGGGTGATCGGCCCAGAAATGTCGCCGCACGCATTTGCTTACCAGGACGACATCATAGTGATCGGGCGCTCGCTGGAAGAACATAAGGCCAACCTAAAGGAAGTTTTCCGACGACTAAAGGAGGCAAATCTGAGATTAAACCCGGAGAAGTGTCAATTTTTTAAGAAAGAGCTGTTATATCTCGGTCATCGAGTGACTAGCGAAGGAATAGGCACGGATCCGGAAAAGGTAGCAGCCATCGCCGAACTAGAACCACCATCGACAGTAAGAGAGCTCCGACAGTACCTGGGCGTAGCATCATGGTACCGCCGGTTTGTACCTGACTTCGCAAAAATAGTCAAACCTCTCAACGATCTGCTACGCAAGGGCAATAAATGGGTGTGGACACAGGAACATCAGACGGCGTTCGAAGAGGTGAAGGCAAGACTCGTCGCAGACCCCGTACTGGCATGCCCGGACTTCGACAAACCATTCATCTTGCAAACTGACGCAAGCGACTACGGCATCGGGGCAATCTTGGCCCAGGAAACTGAACGAGGCGAAAAGGTAATCTCTTACTCAAGCCGAACGCTCAACGGCGCCGAGAAGAATTACTCAACAACCGAGAAGGAGTGCTTGGCAATCGTCTGGGCAATCCGAAAGCTCAAGCCGTATCTGGAAGGTTACCACTTTAAAGTAGTAACCGACCACATGGCACTGAAGTGGCTCAACAGCATAGAGAGCCCTTCAGGGAGGATCGCCAGATGGGCCCTGGAGTTGCAGCAGTACGACTTCGAAATAGCGTACAGGAAAGGGCAACTCAACGTGGTGGCAGACGCTTTGTCAAGGCAGCCACTGCCGGAAACGCTTCGAGGGATCAAGGAGACGTCGGCGGCGGAAGCTTCTGCAGCATGCAGCTGGATTCTGGAAATGCGCGAAAAGATAAGGACCCAGCCGCAAAAGTATCCAGACTACGTGATGGAGGGTAACACCCTGTACAGGAATATACCCCATAGAGCGGGCAGCGAAGATGTTGCAACATGGAAGATGTGCGTCCCGAAAGCGCTGCGGGAAACGGTGCTGAAGGAGAACCACGACTCACCGGCGGCTGGCCATGTAGGAAGCCGAAAGACAATAGCACGTCTGGCAGCCCGGTACTACTGGCCAGGAATGCACAGAGACGCCCGAGCCCACGTGCGAGTATGCGAGACATGCATGTGGTTCAAGCCGAATCAGATGCAAATGGCTGGGAAAATGCTTACGCAGGTGCCAGAGGAACCATGGGCTACGGTATGTGCGGACTTCGTCGGACCCCTGCCGCGTTCGAAACACGGCAACCAAATGCTGCTGGTATTGATAGACAGGTTCTCCAAGTGGACTGAGTTGGTGCCGCTGCGAAGCGCGACGGCCGAATCCCTAATGAAAGCTTTCAAAGAACGCATAATCGCGAGGTATGGGGTCCCCAAAATAGTCATAACGGACAACGGAGTCCAGTTTACCAGCAAAAGCTTCAAGAGTTTCCTGGCCGAAATGGGAGCCAGGCAACAGTTCACAGCTCCATACACCCCACAGGAGAACCCGACTGAGAGAGCCAATAGGACGGTGAAAACAATGATTGCGCAGTTCGCAGGGCAGAACCAAAGAGACTGGGACGAAAAATGGCCAGAAATCATGCTGGCAGTAAACACGAGCGTTTCAGAATCCACAGGTTACACACCGTCGTTCATTACCCAAGGCAGAGAACCAAGACTACCGAGCGCCCTATACGACAGAGAAACCATAGGGACCGGACGACCGACAGAGACCCCGGAAGAGAATGCTAACAAACTCAGGGAAATCTTCGAGATTGTAAGGCGGAACCTGGAGAAAGCATCCCAGGACCAGGCTAGGCATTATAACCTAAGGAGGAGGCAATGGACGCCAAAGGTGGGTGACGTCGTGTGGGCCAAGGAACACCATTTATCAAAAGCGGCCGAGGGGTTCGCAGCAAAATTGGCCCCAAGATACGACGGACCTTACCAAGTCATAGGTTTTGCGTCACCAGTAATCTGCAAAATAAGACACATAAACACAAAGAAAGAGCGGACCATCCACGTAAGCGAGCTGAAACAGCAACAAACGGAAAACACAGGCGAGCGGCTACAGCAAGCAGACACAACAGATGCAAAACAACATTAAAAGTCCAAGGATACCTACAAGGATGACCAACGGATACTACGAAAGGGTCCAAGGATACCTCCAAGGATGACCAAAGGACACTACGAAAGGATCCCAAGGATACCTCCAAGGATGCCCAAAGGATACTACGAAGGGTGTCCAAGGATACCTCCAAGGATGACCAAAGGACACTACGAAAGGAGTCAAAGGATACGTCCAAGGATTCCCAAAGGGTACTACGGAAAGAGTCCAAGGATACCTGCAAGGATTCCCAAAGGATACTACGAACAAATTCCAAGGATACCTCCAAGGATACTACAGGTCATCTACAAAGGCGCAATGAAACACATAAAGGACATCAGGAGAACGTTAAGAACACAAAGGGAGCGAACCAGAGCGTCTAAGGTCTCGATTGGGACTGATCGGAGGAAAAGAAAAAACACGCATCAAAAGTCTGCCGAAGGAAGAGGGAAGACGGCACAGAGCAGAGAGCTGTACCGTAGATCTGGGTAGTAAGAAGGACGAGGAGAAGCCCACGAAAACAGAAGCCCCAGCCAAAACCAAGCCAAGCAAGGCACTAAATGCCAAATTGGAGCAGCAAGCGCGGCTGGAAGAGGAAGCGGAGGCGGAACGACTGGCTAACTTATCACCCGAGGATAAACTGGCCGAGAAGCTGCGCCTGCAAAAGATCCAGGAGGCCTCAGACCTCAAACACGCCCAAGACGCCTTCGGCGTTACGAGTACGAGCGGCGGCCTCGATGCCTTCAATCCGGAAAGCAAGGAGGAGTTCAAGGAGTCCGGCGCCACGATCAGCTGGAAGGTGGCCCAGTTCCGGGGATCGGAGCACTTTCCCCAGTTCGTCGAAGATCTGGTGCGCAGCCTATGCGTGAACCTGAGCGCCGCTGACATCAAAAGGGTCGAAATGACCGTGGAGATATTGCACTCGGAAAAGCTGAAACAGGGGCCAGAAGTAAGGGGCATACATGGCAGCTGCAGCGTCCTGAAATCAATATTGGGTTAATACAGGAAGCAGCCAAGCGACACCAAAATACTTACCTGCAGCGAAGCAAATGCGAAGTCCTCTCCGCACCAGCGTTCGAGTGTTGCCAGCGTAAAGCCAGGCTCAGCCGGCTGGAGACGATTGAAGGGCGAGAGAGAGAGACGAGAGGCGAGAGAGGTCTTGTGGAGAGAGAAAGGATGAAATAGAAAGGAGTGAGGAAATGCGAAAACTTACCTAGAAAGTTGCAAAATCACCATGAGCCAGGGAAGGGGGCGCCTCGATAGGCGATCGATTGGCACTGGACGATAGTGCGATCGATGGGCACACGACAATGGAAATATCGGCCAAGGTGGAAGTATCGCAACGAGCAGGTGGCAACGCCGCACCGTCGATAGCGAATAAATATCGATCACGCACGAATGGTGTGACCAGGCGGAGGAAACACGGAAAGGAGTGAGACGCAGCAATGAGCAGCGAGCTGGGGATCGATAGCCCAGGAGTATCGATGTCCCAGTGGGAACACAGGAAATATCGGCGCGGGAGATTTAAAGTTGCTACGAGGAGGATGACCCCGCTGTAGAAACTCAAGGGAGTTAGGAGCGTCGAGGGAGCATCGAGGGAGCAACGAGGGAGCGCCGCGGGAATCACAAGGACTCAAAGGCTAGGATAAGCAAGGAAACGCCGGAGAGTAGGAACCAGTCTTAAATGTTTCCCGAAGTAAGGGGGGAATGTGAGGAGTTGAATAACTCCCCACAAATAGAAGCAGCAGCAGATGGCCGGCCGCTTACCAGATACGCGGCGAATTTGCGTAGTAACGGCGCGGCGGGGAGATCGAGAGAGAGTTTGGAGACCAACGAAGGAGAGCGAGAGAGTTTGGAGACCAATGAAGGAGAGCGAGAGAGATTGGAGACCAAGGATGGAGAGCGAGAGAGGTTGGAGACCAATGAAGGAGAGCGAGAGAGATTGGAGACCAAGGATGGAGATCGAGAGAGAAAGGAGACTTCGCGGGCAGAGCAAGAGCGCCGTATGCAGAAGGGGATAACGGAACTCCTCTGGACTTTGGACTCTCCCGTGAACTTTGGACCGGGAGAGGAGGTGCCACATCTCGGCAGTGGAGCGGCACACAGGCGTGCCACAAGCGGCACGGGAATCAGCGGAACGGCAGCATCAGACGGCGTTCGAAGAGGTGAAGGCAAGACTCGTCGCAGACCCCGTACTGGCATGCCCGGACTTCGACAAACCATTCATCTTGCAAACTGACGCAAGCGACTACGGCATCGGGGCAATCTTGGCCCAGGAAACTGAACGAGGCGAAAAGGTAATCTCTTACTCAAGCCGAACGCTCAACGGCGCCGAGAAGAATTACTCAACAACCGAGAAGGAGTGCTTGGCAATCGTCTGGGCAATCCGAAAGCTCAAGCCGTATCTGGAAGGTTACCACTTTAAAGTAGTAACCGACCACATGGCACTGAAGTGGCTCAACAGCATAGAGAGCCCTTCAGGGAGGATCGCCAGATGGGCCCTGGAGTTGCAGCAGTACGACTTCGAAATAGCGTACAGGAAAGGGCAACTCAACGTGGTGGCAGACGCTTTGTCAAGGCAGCCACTGCCGGAAACGCTTCGAGGGATCAAGGAGACGTCGGCGGCGGAAGCTTCTGCAGCATGCAGCTGGATTCTGGAAATGCGCGAAAAGATAAGGACCCAGCCGCAAAAGTATCCAGACTACGTGATGGAGGGTAACACCCTGTACAGGAATATACCCCATAGAGCGGGCAGCGAAGATGTTGCAACATGGAAGATGTGCGTCCCGAAAGCGCTGCGGGAAACGGTGCTGAAGGAGAACCACGACTCACCGGCGGCTGGCCATGTAGGAAGCCGAAAGACAATAGCACGTCTGGCAGCCCGGTACTACTGGCCAGGAATGCACAGAGACGCCCGAGCCCACGTGCGAGTATGCGAGACATGCATGTGGTTCAAGCCGAATCAGATGCAAATGGCTGGGAAAATGCTTACGCAGGTGCCAGAGGAACCATGGGCTACGGTATGTGCGGACTTCGTCGGACCCCTGCCGCGTTCGAAACACGGCAACCAAATGCTGCTGGTATTGATAGACAGGTTCTCCAAGTGGACTGAGTTGGTGCCGCTGCGAAGCGCGACGGCCGAATCCCTAATGAAAGCTTTCAAAGAACGCATAATCGCGAGGTATGGGGTCCCCAAAATAGTCATAACGGACAACGGAGTCCAGTTTACCAGCAAAAGCTTCAAGAGTTTCCTGGCCGAAATGGGAGCCAGGCAACAGTTCACAGCTCCATACACCCCACAGGAGAACCCGACTGAGAGAGCCAATAGGACGGTGAAAACAATGATTGCGCAGTTCGCAGGGCAGAACCAAAGAGACTGGGACGAAAAATGGCCAGAAATCATGCTGGCAGTAAACACGAGCGTTTCAGAATCCACAGGTTACACACCGTCGTTCATTACCCAAGGCAGAGAACCAAGACTACCGAGCGCCCTATACGACAGAGAAACCATAGGGACCGGACGACCGACAGAGACCCCGGAAGAGAATGCTAACAAACTCAGGGAAATCTTCGAGATTGTAAGGCGGAACCTGGAGAAAGCATCCCAGGACCAGGCTAGGCATTATAACCTAAGGAGGAGGCAATGGACGCCAAAGGTGGGTGACGTCGTGTGGGCCAAGGAACACCATTTATCAAAAGCGGCCGAGGGGTTCGCAGCAAAATTGGCCCCAAGATACGACGGACCTTACCAAGTCATAGGTTTTGCGTCACCAGTAATCTGCAAAATAAGACACATAAACACAAAGAAAGAGCGGACCATCCACGTAAGCGAGCTGAAACAGCAACAAACGGAAAACACAGGCGAGCGGCTACAGCAAGCAGACACAACAGATGCAAAACAACATTAAAAGTCCAAGGATACCTACAAGGATGACCAACGGATACTACGAAAGGGTCCAAGGATACCTCCAAGGATGACCAAAGGACACTACGAAAGGATCCCAAGGATACCTCCAAGGATGCCCAAAGGATACTACGAAGGGTGTCCAAGGATACCTCCAAGGATGACCAAAGGACACTACGAAAGGAGTCAAAGGATACGTCCAAGGATTCCCAAAGGGTACTACGGAAAGAGTCCAAGGATACCTGCAAGGATTCCCAAAGGATACTACGAACAAATTCCAAGGATACCTCCAAGGATACTACAGGTCATCTACAAAGGCGCAATGAAACACATAAAGGACATCAGGAGAACGTTAAGAACACAAAGGGAGCGAACCAGAGCGTCTAAGGTCTCGATTGGGACTGATCGGAGGAAAAGAAAAAACACGCATCAAAAGTCTGCCGAAGGAAGAGGGAAGACGGCACAGAGCAGAGAGCTGTACCGTAGATCTGGGTAGTAAGAAGGACGAGGAGAAGCCCACGAAAACAGAAGCCCCAGCCAAAACCAAGCCAAGCAAGGCACTAAATGCCAAATTGGAGCAGCAAGCGCGGCTGGAAGAGGAAGCGGAGGCGGAACGACTGGCTAACTTATCACCCGAGGATAAACTGGCCGAGAAGCTGCGCCTGCAAAAGATCCAGGAGGCCTCAGACCTCAAACACGCCCAAGACGCCTTCGGCGTTACGAGTACGAGCGGCGGCCTCGATGCCTTCAATCCGGAAAGCAAGGAGGAGTTCAAGGAGTCCGGCGCCACGATCAGCTGGAAGGTGGCCCAGTTCCGGGGATCGGAGCACTTTCCCCAGTTCGTCGAAGATCTGGTGCGCAGCCTATGCGTGAACCTGAGCGCCGCTGACATCAAAAGGGTCGAAATGACCGTGGAGATATTGCACTCGGAAAAGCTGAAACAGGGGCCAGAAGTAAGGGGCATACATGGCAGCTGCAGCGTCCTGAAATCAATATTGGGTTAATACAGGAAGCAGCCAAGCGACACCAAAATACTTACCTGCAGCGAAGCAAATGCGAAGTCCTCTCCGCACCAGCGTTCGAGTGTTGCCAGCGTAAAGCCAGGCTCAGCCGGCTGGAGACGATTGAAGGGCGAGAGAGAGAGACGAGAGGCGAGAGAGGTCTTGTGGAGAGAGAAAGGATGAAATAGAAAGGAGTGAGGAAATGCGAAAACTTACCTAGAAAGTTGCAAAATCACCATGAGCCAGGGAAGGGGGCGCCTCGATAGGCGATCGATTGGCACTGGACGATAGTGCGATCGATGGGCACACGACAATGGAAATATCGGCCAAGGTGGAAGTATCGCAACGAGCAGGTGGCAACGCCGCACCGTCGATAGCGAATAAATATCGATCACGCACGAATGGTGTGACCAGGCGGAGGAAACACGGAAAGGAGTGAGACGCAGCAATGAGCAGCGAGCTGGGGATCGATAGCCCAGGAGTATCGATGTCCCAGTGGGAACACAGGAAATATCGGCGCGGGAGATTTAAAGTTGCTACGAGGAGGATGACCCCGCTGTAGAAACTCAAGGGAGTTAGGAGCGTCGAGGGAGCATCGAGGGAGCAACGAGGGAGCGCCGCGGGAATCACAAGGACTCAAAGGCTAGGATAAGCAAGGAAACGCCGGAGAGTAGGAACCAGTCTTAAATGTTTCCCGAAGTAAGGGGGGAATGTGAGGAGTTGAATAACTCCCCACAAATAGAAGCAGCAGCAGATGGCCGGCCGCTTACCAGATACGCGGCGAATTTGCGTAGTAACGGCGCGGCGGGGAGATCGAGAGAGAGTTTGGAGACCAACGAAGGAGAGCGAGAGAGTTTGGAGACCAATGAAGGAGAGCGAGAGAGATTGGAGACCAAGGATGGAGAGCGAGAGAGGTTGGAGACCAATGAAGGAGAGCGAGAGAGATTGGAGACCAAGGATGGAGATCGAGAGAGAAAGGAGACTTCGCGGGCAGAGCAAGAGCGCCGTATGCAGAAGGGGATAACGGAACTCCTCTGGACTTTGGACTCTCCCGTGAACTTTGGACCGGGAGAGGAGGTGCCACATCTCGGCAGTGGAGCGGCACACAGGCGTGCCACAAGCGGCACGGGAATCAGCGGAACGGCAGCAGTGGGCGGAACGTCTACTGGAAGCGGTACATAAAGGACAAGTGGGTCATCCAGGAGGCACGGACTTTGGACCCAAAGTGGAGAGATCCAGCGGGCCGTGCGCGAAAGGGGAGGCCCTATATAAGGCCGCAGAGCGCTGGCAGCTGGATGAGTCGATCACAAGGAGTCAAACCGTCAAGATCACTCAGATACCAAAGTGAACAATCAAACAACCAGATAACCTACAAGGGAGCAGCAGCAAGTCGAGTCGCCAGAGAAGCAGCGCCGTGGGAGCCTACAAGGAGCGAGATTGCTACGTCGAGACGTTCGGGATTGGGATACCAGGAATCTCCGAATTGAGACGCAGGTAGCTGAGATCCAGAGGGCATCACACGGCTAGGTCAAGGCGGTCGATTAATCCTGTCCACAAAGTCCTGGCGTTACGCCTGGAAAGAGTATAACAAGCCAGAAGGGAGAGCGGTCGATCAGTAAGGTCTCGAGTGGAATTGTCCAGGAGAGCCCTACGGATTCGACTTGCGAGGTCCCGGAGCGGCGTGCCCGAACCACGAATATAACAAGCCAGAAGGGAGAGCGGTCGATCGGTACGGTCTCGAGTGGAATTATCCAGGAGAGCCCTACGGATTCGACTTGCGAGGTCCCGGAGCGGCGTGCCCGAACCCCGAGTACCACAAGCCACACGGGAACGTCCCGGACAAAAAGCAAAAGGGTGAGGCTAGGGTGGAACGTTCGTTTACACTAGGCGTGGAAGCGAAGTAAGGCGCGAGGCAGCTTCCTGGCGTTACCGCCTTGACTGTCCGCGCGGGCTGAGCAGAAACCCCAGTGGGACCATCCGGGACAGAGCAAGGGACAGGCGGCGGTGTGTCGAAAGGAGCGATCCTGGAGAGCGCAGCTTCTGTTCACCCTAGTCTGAGAACGGTGACGCTTCCCTAAGCCCGTACGGTCGATACCCCTCGCGAGTCCGAGTCGTTACCAGCAGTCACCAAGTCACGCGTGAGAAGCGAACCGCGAGCGAGCATCTTCAGGGAGCTGCGAGGATCTTCAGGGAGCGGCGAGGATCTTCAGGGAGCTGCGAGTATCTTCAGGGAGCTACAGGACGGGAGCACCGAGTCATCAAGGCGAGAGGTCGTAGAGTCATCCAGGACCGGCGGAAGCACCGAAGGTCACAAGCAACGAGTCAAAGCCAACCAAGCGACTAAGACACTTGTAATAATATACCCGCAATAAAACCCAATACGAACCCGTGAATTCTGTGCTTTCTCACTGAGCTACTGGGCGGTCACGTTAATATAAATTTGGTGGGACGAACACACAATATACTGAGCTAGCCGCACGAATCTCGTAGCGAGCAGACAATAAAAATCAGTTCGTTACAATATTTCCGGAGGGGAGGGGACATCTAGACAGTCCTAAAGTATCCGGCGGTGACCGGTCCAAGGGGCAGTCGGAGACACCAAAGGCTTTGGGTTTGCCCCCAAAAACCAACAAAGTATCCAATGGTGTCTGTGACCTAGAAAGGAACAAGTGGGGGTGTTAGTTTTGTGATAATTATGTGTTTTGTTATTTTTAAAGCTGTGCACATTTCGTCAATGTTTTGGGCCAGCTGTAAGACAGCTGTTACTGCGTGGAGTGTTGTAAAGTACAAGCATCTGTGGACGTGGAAACTTTGTTTTTGGTTAATCGATTGGTATTGATAAGAACAATACATTTCAGTTTTCTTCTAGCAGCTTGGGCGGATTGTGGGTGCGTGGCACCCTGTTGCACTATGGGGAATTTTACCACTTTTTTGGCCAAAACCCATTTTTTAAAAGTCGCTAAAAATTGGTTTTGTTTATCATAGTGCATCAGGATAACATCAATATCTAATGTTACTAACAGAAAAGTTTAACAGTGCGCACCACTGCACCACCACTGTGGTGCTCTTATATTCCTGTTGTAGTTTTAACCTAAAAAAAACAAAATCTTTCAGTTAATAGTATAGTATAGTGGAGTATTTAATTCTCATTGAGCTCGGTTGGTATAAAAGTGCACTTTTGCGCACATTCTCTGAAATTTAGCTTTTAAGCCCTCTACCTAATACTGTATATTTCCCATATTTTTGTCTGCTAAATGCCATATTTGATGTTATCTTAAAAAAACAGTGTGCAATTATATTTCTTATTAAGCCACGATTTTTTAAAAATTAATTTTACAACATAATTTAACCTACTAAACGTTGATATAAAGGACTTTAGTATTTTTGTTATGAATTATAGTGGTAACAGTATTAAAAATTACAATTTCACTTAAAAAATGGGAAATAAAAAACGCCAATTCGTTTTTAGTTCAGTTTGGTCCTTTTGAAAATATATAAAAATAATATTTTTTTTATTTCATTGACAAGAAAAGTGTTTTTTCTTACAAAAAAAAAAAAGACGGAACCACGCCCATCTTTTTTATTTTACTTCCTTTAGATTTTATATACTTAATTCAAAAAACAAAACTTTGAAATGTTGCTTCGTTTTTAAGTTATTAATTAATGCCACAATAAGTGGGCAAATTTTCCGTAGCGTGCTGGTACAAACTTGCGCTGCGCAGGAATCTGTGGAATCTGCATGCCTTATCCCAGTGGTGCAGCCTTAACAGTTTCTGAGATCACCGCGTTCATACGGACAGATGAACCGAAAGACATAACTAGATCTACTCAGTTAGTGATGCTGAGCAACATTATATGTACTGAATGGTGTCGGAAACGGCTCCTTCTACTTGTTACAAACTTTCCGACGAATATAGTAAGCCCTTTTACTTAACGAACAGCGGGTATAAAAAGTGAAACCAATCGGATAGCTACAGCTGGAGATATAGATTTTCAAACAGAGGTACTTTATGAAATTTGGGGTTTTTACAAAATTTAAAATATTAAATTAACATTTTTGCTTACCGCTAAAAAAGTTTTGGAGATGTCAAAAATGTTTAACATAAAAGGTGTTCGGTTTGTAAAAGAACGGTCCATATACCCTTTTACATAAAAATGATCATTGGAAACCGAGAGTCCCGGAAGAAAAGGATTATATTTTACCGTCCAATATTAAAAAAGTTGTGTCAATTTTTTTGAGCGAATGGACACGCTCTAGTTTGTGTCTTCCTTGGCAAGTCCACGCATTAAACTAAAGCATTAAAAGCGTTTCTGCTCAATCAGAAATTTTTAACGAACTTATTTTATTGGTCTGCTCGCTACGAGACTCGTGCGGCTAGCTCAGTAGGTTGTGTGCTCGTCCCACCAAATGTACGTATATGACGTGACTGCCCGTAGATCACTGAGAAAGCACAGAATTCAAAATATAACAGGGGGTTTATTTTCGTATTACTTATTACAGCAGTGGGTGGCTTGGTGGGTCTCGGTGTCGTCTCGTACTGGTTCCACCGGCTGCTGATACTGCTCATCTCGGCTCGTCGACGCGTTGACTCGGTGATCGCTGGCTCCTTCCTTCCCTTCCTCAGGCTGCTCGTAGTGGCCCTCGCCGCTGCTCGCTCGCCAACGCGCTGACTCGAGGCCGCTTGTCTCGCCTTGGACTCGCAGAGAGATCGGCCTTGCGGGCTTAGGGAAGCGTCACCGTTCTCAGTCTAGGGTGAATAGTATGGAAACGCGGATTCTGAGACAATTGGCCTATTAATGGCCCCGCCCCCCGGCCCCAATCACTAAAAGGATAAGCATAATCCCCTCATTATGTGAAATTAATAGTCAGGTGAGAAAGGTGGTATCCAAAGGTTGTTATCTTAGAGGAACATATCCGATCATGTTGGGGAACCTTTTGCCTCGTTATCGCAGGTGTTGCTGTGCACGTGAGAAAGGTCGCACACCCAAAGTATTCAAAGATGGTTATCTTAGAGGAAAATGTCCGATTATGTTGGGAAATATTGTTTCCTATGATTGTAAAACTAATTTAGAAATCAAAAGAACCCCAATAAAATAAATCTCACAAGTTCATGATTCTCAAATGTGGAATATTTTCAAACACACATTTTTGTTTCCGCCCCAGAATGTTTAACTGGTAAATTGTCTAAGATTCTCTCCTTTCCAGAAATGGGTCACAAACATGTTATAAAAGGGATTCAAGCAAGGGCTACCCGAAAATGCGCACCTGTCCATTACCGGACCGCAACAAAAGGGACACATGCACAAGCCAAAAGGAGCACGCTTATTGACAAGCGCAATAAAAGGGACACATGCACAAGTCTGAAGGCGCACGCTTATTGAGAAGATCATGGGCCTCACGCCAACGACCTCACGACTGACTGCTAGCTCTAATACGTTCCGATAATAGGGGTTGAAATCGCGACCGCGCAAGAACTTGCAAGTAGCCGACATATCTCAGTCAAGGAAATATTTTCCATTCTCCGTACATGTAATTTTAACTCGAAATAAAAACTCAGAAGTTTATTTTGTAGCATAATAATACATTTATTCATTTATTTTGGTATTCCAAACATTTTTATTATATATAGAAATTAATTTTCTGCTTTGATTCAGGGGATTTGAATAGAAAAAGCAGGCACACGTTTCCGACGTCATTTCTGGATTACAAATCATGTCCACCTCAATTCATGAACATAGTTTCTAGCCTCAACTTTAAAATGATGTATAGAATTTATTTTATTAAGCTACTCTTAAAAAATGTCAAAATAATGTATGCATTGTTTAGAGCACAAACCCCGCCCTTGAGGTGTGTTTCACAAAAGGGAAACCGGTTTCCTTTAAACCTGTTTAATGACGGACGGCCCATTTCCTCGATATTAATGAGCTGACGACTCCCAAAAAACGTCTGTAGAAATCGTTTCTTTTCCACACCTTTACAAATAATTTGTTTTCCGCTTGTAATTGTCCTTAGATACTTTCGAGTTTGTGGAAAACTATTTTCTCCATCGTTCCAAAAAAATTTGTGATGTGTATTGGTTAACCAAATTGCAGTCTTTCGAGATTTTGTCTTTAGCAACGTATAATCATATGGTGATTCTATTAAAAAACTATTATTCAAGCTTGGATCTTTTTCGAATACAATTCCAATTTCCTTTAGAATAAAATGATTATTATTATCAAAGAAACCTTGAACATCAATCGAAACAGTATCTTTCAACATTTTCTAATGTTAAACAACTCGTTGTACTAGTCCGTTTAATGGGTTATATTCAACTAAACGGTCATGTATGAGGAAACAGTATTTTCATGACTTGGTTTCTTCAGTTCTATTGAAATTCTCACATCAATAGGACCAGTTTAAACTGATTCGTTTTGATATGAAAAATCAACCACAATAATAGGGCCTTCAATTTAAATTCATCTGGGGTCAAAAATGGTTGTGATTCACGATTATAGTAACTAGATTGAAATCTTGTATAAATTTCTTATAGGTGAGCATACTGATTCTTAATAAAATCAACATTCAGATTATCATATGGATATGACTCAGAATTCAAGTGAACGTTCAAGTTTGATAAGTTATTTGTGATAAGTTCTCCATTCAGAGTAAATCCAATTATGGCAAATCTTGGTTTTTCGCGGTTAGCCGACAATTTCACATTCCAGCTGTGTTGACTTCCATACCCCAATTTGGGGTTAATATATGAATCCCAACTCCGGAATGCGATTGGTAGGTTTACACCACTTTTAATAATATCGTACATCATTCGAATTAGGTCTCTGTTGTACACGGACGTGTTTTATATTTGCTCCTACATTTATTCGCCTAGTGTCTAAATTACCGATCTGATATATTCCCAAAGTTTACAATTTCAACTCGGTTGAGGCCGTCGTTTGCATGCAAATTAGTTATTTGTGTTAAAACCATTATCTTTATTATTCTATTGAATAATAGTTAACAACGCGGGTGCTTTGTGCATTGTTGTTGTTTCTTATTTACATTGTTGTTTTGGCGCTCTCTCGCACCGTTCGCTCTGCTACATTCTCCCAACTTCAATCGCCGGCTCTCATTTTCGAGTTAACGGGTCTTTGCTGAATTGGTCTTATCGCTCTCTTTTCTTATCTTTCCTCTGCGTTTTGCAAAGCCACACATCTGTTTGTTGGCACTCATCTAAAGCTTCCTACTTTTTCTACATTCTACATTTAACTGCCCTCAACTTGTAAGCAATGTCTGCCTGCAGTGTTGTTGGTTGCCAATTTGTTGGTAAAATCACTTCTCGGCAGCCAATTGTTAGTTGCTGTTTATGTGAGAACATTGCGCACGCAAAATGTGCAGACTTTGAGCATAGCTGCCCAAATTGCTGATCGCACTAGATCTAATGCTAACCTGGACTGCCCTACATGCCTAAATATCAAAATTGATATAAGAGAATTTATGAGGCAAACGGAGCTGGAGTTTCAGGCATTACGTGATGGATTTACGGACTTATTAAGTCGATTTAATGTCTGCGACTCCAACTTTAAAGGTCGGATTCTTCTAAGTCAATCTTCATAAAATATAAATCGTAGTCCCACACTGCCTAATGTCTCTTTACATGTTCCAGATCTCTCGACCAACCTCTCTCTTCCCAGCCCCACTGGATGGAGGATGATCCCAATGGGATCGAGTCATCAACGAATGACGCCACGGGGCAATCGCTGCCAGATTCGGGGACTGTAGTTTCGCCTGAGTCATTAAGGCCTACTAACCGTTCACCGGCTATTGCCACTTCCGGGACTCTGCCGCACCTTGTACTGCCTCTAGCTAATACCCTTGCACCTCCTCCTGTCCCACTTACTAGCATGATCCCTAGGAAAAACACCCATTGCCATGCTCTCTCTTCTCCGGTACCACTCACTGTCATGGTACCTAGGAAATTTATTTTTGTGTCTAGGTTGAATGCAGCAATAACAGTAAATGACGTGATGTATCATATTGTCAAGGACCTCTCCCTTCCCAATCAAAATGGTATTGACATCACCAAATTTAATTTTAAACAGATAAGAGATTACTCTTCATTTAAAATACTTGTTCCGGATGGGCTGTTCTCTAAACTTCTTTGCCCCAATTTGGCCTGCTGATATAATTGTCCACGAGTATATAACAAACACATCTATAAATAGATTTCTTATCAGTTATTGCAACCGCTTAGACTGCACCTGCTTCAACAGAGCAGCATATAAGCACTCCGAACTATGCGGGATCCTCCAGACATCTGGAAAGGAAAGCCTTCACCCACCAGCAAATTCTTAGTAATAACTAGAATTAATGATGAAGAAACCCAATCTGAAGTCCCACGAACCCTAGCAGGGGTATCACCATTCACCATCAAAACAATCATCGACTTAACATGCGGAGGCGAAGTAGTAAGCTGCAAGAAAACACGCGACGGAAACCTTCTAGTCCAAACAAAAGACCAACAACAAGCCGACAAATTATTAAAACTCACAAACATTCCAAACAATATCCAAGTAGCAGTATCTGAACACCGAACCCTGAATTACTCAAAGGGAGTTATATATTCTAACGATCTTCGAGGTATAACAGAAGAAGAAATCTTAGAAAATGTAAGGTCCCAAAAGGTCTCTGAAGTGAAAAAAATCATGAAGAGAGCAATTTGCGGCGACCCAACCGAAACTGGACTTATCACCTTGACATTCGCAAAACTAGACCTGCCAGATTACGTATACATTGGATACGAGAGAGTCGAAGTTCGCCCTTACATACCTTCCCCAATGCGATGCAACAATTGCCTACGTTTAGGTCATCTGATGTTTTCCTGCAAAACTTCAGAAAACTGCTATAGGTGTAGCCAAACAAACCACGTCGACCTGGCAAAAGGACAAAAATGCGAGCGTGCTGTGAGCTGCATTAATTGCACTGATAAAAGCCTTCCTAACTCCGATCACCATCCCAGAGACAGAAATTGCCCAGTATTTCTTACTCACCGAGAAGTACAAGCCATCAAAACCAAACAAAAAGTTGACTACAGAACGGCCTGGAACATTCTCAAAAGCAGACACCATCATGACGGATCCTTGTACGCATCGGTAGCAAACTCCTCTAATCAAAAGAACTCTCGACTACAACATCTCAGCCAGAACACGCCATCAACATCAGCTTCCACGTCTCATAACCCACCAGCAACAGCAAACACAGGCAGACAAATAATTTCCTACGACGACAATGATGACGAAAATATGTCTACGGACACTGGCGAAGAACAAATCAACAATGGTAAAACACCCCAAATAACTATTCTTCCAAGAAATATAAGTAACAAAACTAAAAGACATCTTATTAGTAAGGAAAAATCTAATCCAACAATGTTAACTAGATCTATGATTAAAAATACCCCTAGCTCAAACGTAACAAATAACTAATAGAAAAACGTAGCGAACACATCATACCCCACAATAGTAAATATGGCACTTACTGTATTACAATGGAACATTAATGGCTATGTAAATAATTATAACGAACTACTAATACTCTTAAAACTCCATAAACCCAAAATTATTTCCCTTCAGGAAACCCACATAACACTCTTTCAACAATTCCCAATCCCAGTTAACTTTAAAATCTATAACACAACTGCGGCTTCAGCCAAAGGTGGAGTTGCTCTACTGATCCATAAATCAGTTCAGCATAAGCAAATCCCTGTAGGACAAGCTATCGAAACCATTGGATTTGAAATACAGTCCCAAAAAAAGCTTAATATCTTTTCAGCCTACATACCACCTTCACAAAAATTTACCAAGACAGATATAGAAACTACGATACCCTACCTAACAACACCTACACTGATCACAGGTGACTTTAATGGATGGAATAGCCTCTGGGGATCTCCCAAAAGCAATCGCAGGGGTAGAATCCTCGGAGATTACATTCACAGCAACAACTACATCATATTAAACAACGGCCAGCCTACACATTTCTCCACACACAGTTCTTACACACACATAGACCTTGCCTTTTGCTCTCTGAACCTCAAAATTCACTGCGATTTTAATATCATGGACACTCCCCAGGGTAGTGACCACTTTCCCATAATAATAAACATTTTTGCCCAAGAAAAGCAAACATTTAACTACACAAAAAGGTTTATAACTAAAAGAGCAAACTGGAATAAATTCGAAAGTCTTACCAACCGCTTTAATAACCAAATTCCAGTATCAACTAACACAAACAAAGAACACAGCAACATAAACAAAATAATATTAAACAGCGCCTATCATAGTATTCCCCAAACCCAACCTCCAAAAAGTCAAAATAACGTCCCGTGGTGGAATAAAAAGCTAGACGACTTAAAAGTCAGCAAAAACCGAGCCTGGAGAGCATTCAATAGGGAAATGTCCCTGTCCAACCTAATACATTTTAAGAAAACTAATGCCCAGCTCAGACGAGAAATTCGGCTTAGCAAAAAAAGTAGTATTCACGCACTAACAACCAGTATTTCAACTGACTCAAAGCCAGACATGATTTGGAGTAAAATTAGACAATTCTGTGGAATTCACAAATCCACACACATACATTGTATTCAGAACAACAATCTCAACACAATAGTCTCAAATCCAGAAGATATTGCTACAGTTTTTTCCAAACATTGGTCATCTCAATCCGATGATCACAACTTTTCGCAAGCTTTTTTAGATGCAAAACGCAACGCATACAGACAAAACAACGACGAACCACCTAAAAAAACAGCTGACTTCATGGAACAAGACATTGACTACCTTGAATTTTCTGTAGCTTTGAACAGTCTCAAAGGAAACACTCCTGGGAACGACAAGATCAATTATACAATGTTACAGCAAACGGCAAAACCAGTTAAAATTAGAATAATAAACTTCTTCAACTCTATCCTAAAATCTTTTATACCTCAGGCCTTTAAAATAAGTACAATAGTCCCAATTCATAAACCTGGCAAAGACAAAACCATTATTGAATCATACAGACCCATTTCCCTTAACCCATGTATTTCAAAAACGCTTGATAAAATCATCTCCAAACGGCTCTGGTGGTTTGTTACTTCCAACAAACTTCTGAACAGTCGTCAAGTTGGGTTCAAAAAGGGGAAATCTGTGACAGATTGTCTACTATATGTAGACTCTCTGATCAACAAGGCCCTCTCAGAAAAAAGACACGCCTCAATTATATCTCTTGACTTTGAAAAAGCATTTGAGAAAGTAGGACTGCACACGATAAAAAACCAATTGATTAAGTGGGGCTGTGGGCCAAGGCTAATCAAATACGTTACCCAATTTATGACAAGCCGAAAAATTAGAGTTAAAGTCAACCACAGTCATTCACTAATTCAACCACTTCACAATGGAATACCGCAGGGATCCCCCCTATCTGTGATACTTTTTCTAATTGCATATAACAGCCTATCAGACACAATAAGTAAACACAAGAACCTTAACTTTACAGCATTTGCAGACGACTACAACATTATAGTTGACCTAAAGAAACAGAAAAACCCAACAATAAACTTAAATAGTCTATTCGAGGACATCAGTAACTGGTGCAACTTATCTGGAGCGTCGTTATCCCTATCTAAATGCAAACATATACACATCTGCAGAAAACATAACTGTGTCTGCCAACTTTCTACAGTAACAAACTCTATATGCACAGTAGCGGAACTAACAATGCTAGGCTTATCATTCGACACAAAATACAAATGGCAACCCCACATAAAAAAACTAGCAAAATCCTTAACAAACTCAATTAATATTATAAAATGCCTCTCAAACGATAAATATAACTGCCAGCCACTGACCTTAGTCCAAATAGTCAGATGTCTATGTTTGTCAAAAATAGACTACGGCTTACCATTTTATGGTCTAGCTCCGAAATCGCAAATCAAACCGATCCAAACCCTTCTCAACAATGCAATCCGTTCAGCACTAGGAGCCTTCTGCTCAACACCCGTCATTAACTTACACTTAGAATCGAACATACCACCCTTAGACATTAGAACAAATCATCTTCAAGCCAAAATGTCTAATACAATAACGCAATCATCGGATATTCCTCTAAAATCAATAATAGATAAAATTACAAAAAAGCATACTCTGAAATACAGGAACTCAGTCCTACACAAAACTATTATGTCCTGTGCAAGCCTAGGTCTCCCTATAAGCCCAGCAAAAATCTTACCAAAATCGAAACCCCCTTGGCACTTACAATCAGATGCTATAGACACACATTTAAGCCAATATAAAAAAGCAACAACAAGCATGCCAATATTAAGAAAAGAATTCCTCGACATAAAATCAAAACTGACCAACTACACTTTTATATACACGGACGCATCACAAAACCAAGACACAACTGCTTATGCCATAACTACAGAGAACATTGTTCTAAAAAGAGCCATCCTTCCAAACTATACATCAGTTTATACTGCAGAAATTATCGCAATACTAGAAGCCACCGAGATAGGCCTTAATAACAAAGGAAAAATCTGTATCTGCTCTGACTCCCTTTCCGCAATTCACTCTATTCTAAACATAGACAATTCCGCTTATTATCCCACGAAAATTCGTGGTATAATAAATAACGCCTACCCCAAAATAAAAATCCTGTGGGTTCCGAGCCATGTTGGTATTAGTGGCAACGAATTTGCTGACGAAGCCGCAAAAAACGCAACTATCGCACCGCTGATCACCACACACAATATTAACCAATCCGACATAAACAGATTTTTAAAAAAACATTTCTGTAGCACCTCCCTCAATCTTTTCCAATACTCCTCCAGTTGGTACCAATCCATAAACAGCAACCATCTTAACATAAGCGACTACACAAAAGCTAAAGAAATAGTCAAACTAACACGAAAAGACCAAACCCGAATCATAAGATTACGCCTGGGCCACACCAGACTTACCCATGAATTCAGACTCCTTCAGGCTACAGACAACCCCTGTAAGTTCTGCAATAATAACTCAATGTCAATAGACCATATCCTTAACGAATGCACTGCATTTAATTACAACCGAACCCACATCCCGAATAATAACCTTACTCCACTTCTTTCCAATCCTACGACCACCAACCTCCTTCAACTTCTCGATTTCCTTAAGAAATCTAACTTATTAAACCTTTTATAATTAAGATACTTTGTTAATACACCTGAAATGTAATTTATTAATTAAGAAGCGAATACCATGAATGAATTATACCCTTAGTAATTAAGAACCGAATAGAAAATTGAACTATAGACTTTAAGCCAGCCTAAAGCCTAAGTAGCTATGGCTGCCTACCCCTGTTGCTTTAGTTTTAACTTTAAGCAAGCAGTTTGTAAATAAATAAATAAATATATAACAAAAAATAGCTCCCTTTCCATGACTTCTTTGTTGGCGCCCAGCTCTGATATAAATTCAAAAAACTAAATTTCCTAATTCACTGTCAGAATGTTCGGGGGCTTCTTAGTAAACTCTCTACGCTTTATATAAATGGTTCAATTTTTGAGGCCAATGTTATTGTACTTACTGAGACCTGGCTTAACCCATTCGTACACGATAGTGAGATTTTGTATAATAACTTTTTTGTTTATCGGAAGGATCGTCAGACCGTCGAGGTGGAGGCGTTCTTATTGGAGTCAAATCCAATTTAACTTCTGAGTTTGTTGATATTTCTGAATCATCAGGTATTGAATTTATTTCCGTAAAATTATCTTTCCCAAAAAGAAACATTTTTTTAACCTGCTCGTATATATCTCCTGGCTCTGAATTTAACGTGTATCTATTGCACCTGTCCGCCATACATTCTATCTCCTTGTTGCTTGCTGAAACTGACCAACTTATTGTGCTTGGTGACTTTAATCTTCCCAATATCTCTTGGTTGGAGAGTAAGGACTCATTGGCAATGATTCCTAGGATGCAAAATGATTTTATTGATGGTCTTGTTGAACTATCTTTGCAGCAAGTTAACAGGATTCCCAATCATATTGGTCGTCTTCTTGACTTAATCTTTGTTTTTGATAGTAGCGATGCTGAAGTCAGTCGTATTTCGCCACAATCTTTACCTGAAGATTGTTATCATCCTACCCTTCAGCTCTGTATTAATGGATTTTTTAATAATCCTAGGACTGCAATAAATGTACAGCCTAGTTTGTGTTTTAAGAGGACTGATTACGGCAGACTAGTGGAATCTTTATCGACAGTAAGCTGGTCCTTTCTAGTTGACCTTCCTGTTGATGATGCAGTTAGGTACTTTTATGAGGTCCTTTACCGTCTATTTGATGAACATGTCCATCTTTCCTCCACGAAGAATTCTCACAGCTCTCCATGGTTTACCCGTCAACTATCTTATCTAAAGAATAAAAAAACCAGACTATTTAAACGGTTCAAAATATCCGGCTTACAGACAGACTTCACCAAATATAGTTGAGCTAAGGTGGAATTTGTCCAGTACAATTCTGATTGTTACAAAAATTACCTGTCTCGTTGTAAGCGTGATTTCAAAAGTAATCCTAAGCTTTTCTTTTCTTTCGTCAGTTCTAAACGGAAAGTCTAACTGCTTCCCTCCCTCTCATTTTCTCTATAATAATGTAGCATCTGATGATAATGATATTTCCAATTTATTCGCAGACTTTTTTCAATCGACACATACGAAATGCAATAGTGTCATTAATAAAGATTATCCATACCCACTACCACATTTGAAGTCTATCTTCAAACCAGTGATTGATGTATCTGATGTTCTTCAGAGTCTTAATACTCTCAAGCTCTCATTTTCACCGGGTCCTGACAGAATATCAAGTTGTATACTTAGAAATTGTTCATCTTATCTTGCTCTTCCCTTAACATTGATATTTAATCAGTCCCTAAGTCAATGTAGATTTCCATCCATATGGAAGGAATCCTTTATTATCCCATTGTTTAAAAAAGGGAAGACGTCCGATATCTCAAACTATCGTGGTATTGCTAAACTCAGTTCTATTCCTAAACTTTTTGAAAAAATTATTACCTGTCAGTTGCAGCATCATTGCAGGTCTATTATTTCACCTTGTCAGCATGGCTTTACTAGATGTCGCTCTACTTCCACAAACCTACTTGAATTTACGTCTTTAATTACTAAAGTTTTTCTGACACATCATCAAACTGATGTGATTTATACCGATTTCTCTAAAGCTTTTGATTCAGTGAACCATAAGATTCTTATTTATAAATTGTGCCTTTTAGGTTTTCCACCTAACCTACTAGAGTGGATATTTTCCTACCTTTCTAATATAACTCAAATGGTCTGTTTTAATAATAAAATCTCCAAAATAATTAATGTTACTTCTGGAGTGCCATAGGGTAGCCACCTGGGACCTTTACTTTTTGGCTTAATGATTAATGATCTACCTTATGTCATAAAATCATGAACTGTTTTAATGTATGCAGATGATGTCAAGCTATGTTTGTCCATGTGTTTACCTAATTCATATAATGACCTTCAATTAGATCTTGATTGTTTGTATACGTGGTGCAGATTAACATGTTGAATTTGAACTATTCTAAATGTAACTTTATAACCTTTTATCGTTGTAATCCATCTCTGTATTCATATTCTATCGGAAATAACGCCCTTGAACGTTTTTTTTCTGTTCAGGATCTTGGCGTTCTATTTGATCATAAACTTAGTTTTAAAGACCACATATCTACTATAACTAACACAGCCAGAAGTCTCCTGGCGTTTATGAAGCGTTGGTCAAGGGAGTTTGATGATCCATACACAACAAAGCTTTTTGTATGTTTCTCTTGTTCGTTCGTCAATGGAATATTGCTCGTGTATATGGTCACCTCAAATTAGCTGTTACCAAAATATGTTAGAGTCCGTTCTAAAACCATTCCTTTTATTTGCTTTGCACGGTTTCGGGGTGTCACGTCTTTCTGTTTGATAGCCCTAATTATGATAAGCTTATGTATTTTCTATCTTCCAATAATTTGTAAGTTTCTATGTTACTAGCCATTCTATGTGAGCATGTATTTTAAACTGGCTATTGTTATGTCGTCTTTTTCCATGTCCGCGATTTCGTTTACTTGCTCAAATCGGTTTAGGGCTCCGCGCGTAACAATCATTGCTTGGTGTCGTAAAGGCCACTTGTTTGTACTGACCATAGTGCATCAACGTCCAAGAACATTTAGTTTTTGCAAAATCGCTCGGAGTTACATGGGGAATTTTCCAGATTATATTCGTCATTTCCAACTTAAAAGTTTGTTCATTTCTGGTTTGTTCAAACACAACACCAAGATTCTTAGTTGGCATCAACACTAGTTCGTGTTTACAATTTAATAAAACTTTGTATAGTCCTCAGCAAATCCCAATAAATTTTTTAATGGTACAGAAAAGTTAAAGTGGGGTCCCGTAGAAATTTCGGCGCCACTACTCTATCCGGAATTTAATAGATTTTGACTTTGAAGATTATCCAGAGATATATAATTTTTTAGGGTTGTAGTCATACCGACAAATCGTGTTTTATCAATCTCACATCCATTTATTTCGTACTTAATTTCATCCAAAAAGTAAGCCATACAATTATTTTAAAAAAAAGTGGTTACATTATCATTCGGTGAATCTTTTCTAATAATTCCTTGAAAATTAAGGAAACTTTCGTGAGGAAGCACGTACAAGTCTTGATTTTGAATAGTAATTCGAATTTCATCGTTTGGTTTAAATGTTTGATTATACGATGAATAAGTATGAAACTCTTTCTTCGAAATACTCTCATCTGAGTAAACCTTTTCTCGAACATTTAAAATTTCTTTCATTGTTTTCCTTTCCACCTTTTATATTATACTCGAATCTTCATGCCAAACGACTTTAAAAATAGTTTATTTTTCAAAGTAAGTGAGCTTCTTTTTACTGTTGATCCTCTTTCTATAGCTTTACAATTAGTAATGCTTGGCTGAGGACTTAAGCTACGTCTTTTATTATAAATAATCATTCTATTAACCGAATGTGCATGCGAATCGAAACGTTTTCACCACGTAAATTCACCAAATCACCGTTTTGATCAACTATGTGTATAGATAGTGTGCTTATTTCGTCACAGTTGATTGGTAAATAAATTAGGTTATGTGGTGTCATTGCCATTTTATACCCTGGCGGAACATTAATGCCAAACTCATGTAATGTATGATTCGGTGTATTATCTACATATGAACCGCTGATTATATTACATTCCAAACCAATTGTATTAATTTTTAATATGTTCACGGTCTGATCTGATCGATAAGTTTTTGTAGGATGTGGTTCTAGTACTTTTTGATGGAAACCAAACAGTTGTCCAACCGATCTCTCCTTATTAAAGTAAACTGACTCTCGCATGGTAGTTATTTCAACTTGAAGTGTATTATTATTACTTCGAATTTTAAATGTATTTTCAACGTTATAGTCTTTTAGTTTATTGTAAATGAAATCGGTGATATCATTCAATTCACATGATTTTTATTTATTTTTTTTTTTCATCAATGTTTGGAATTGAATTATACATATTAAAATCGATAAGAGCGCACTCATATCGACCATTTAATTCGATAGGTGGAAAAAAGTTTGTATTTATAATGGAACTATTTTCATTCAAGGATAATGCAAGTGATCTAGACATATTGAAATCTCTTGATAAACTGTGGGATTGTAAGTATCTAACCAAGCCTTATATTGAAATTACTCCTTAAATCATAATAAATTGATCAAATCCTTTTCTGTATCTTCCGTTATCCATTTCGTTATCCTTGCTAATTAATAGGAATCCGTGCTTGTCCTCCCAACATTTTTGACAAATTTTCACAAATGTTTCATAATTCATATCAGTGTTAATATGGTCCCGATATATATATTATACATTATAATAAAGTTAGCATTGTCACGAATCAGATGTTTCGGTATATGACTATATGTTTGACATAAATAAAAAGAGTCGATATTTGTATGTCGACCCATACAAAAATAAGATCTTATGATATTGTTCACACCAAAAGGGCGTTTAATTTCAGGAGACAGTGTCGAGCGGCAGTTTTATCCAGATTTCTATATCTCGCGCGCTCGCACTGCCGTCCGCTCTCCCTCTCCATCTCTCCCTTAAGTCTCCGCTCTGCTCTGGAGCGCTTAAGTTAAGTTAGGCTTAGGCAGTTCTTGTTTCAAAGTGATACAATAAACATCTACGCACGTCGCGTAAAAACCCCAAATTACTCCCGTGTTTTTTGGGTACCACTCAATCTTGGGGCTTCAATTATTTCAGCGATCAAGCCGCACCGCCCCAACATTTTGGTCCTTCGAGCCGGATTTCAAAATCATTGGATTTTCCTCTCCTGGAGTTTCCTTTGATTTTGTCCCAGCAGGCTTGAAACACTCCAGATAAGTTCCGCTTACTATAATTGCCGGTCATACAGCCAGTTTTTCGAACCCTATTTCGACTAACTTTCTGTATGATATATTGTCTAAATCCAAAAGAGATTAATCCGACGCAACGGCATTTAATATATGTATTTCAATTCCGTTACTTGTGCCCGACAATATTCCAGTTTCCTTTGCCCACAGTTGCACACTTTAAACAATTCCAGTAAATATTTCAGTGCTACTATTCAACGAAAATATTTGTCAAATATATTTTCAATTCCAATCGTGTGTAAAATATAACTCAGCCGCAGTAAAAAGCTCCCGGTCATAAAATTTTCCCTTAAGATTTGCACTCTTTATTTTTTACTGTGTTCCAGCTGCATGTGTATATTTACAAAAACAATCTAATACAGTCCACTCCAACTACTTTTCTCGACCTACAAATACGGCTAAACTATTTCTAAAATTAAAAACAAAGTGACAATATCCACAAATTTACTCCAGCAAATCGTTTGCAATTTAGTTGTGCAGGTGACAAACAATCGCACCGACATACAAACATAAGCGAAGTCTTTCCAATTCCCGCAACGTTATTTCGCTATTCGCACCCCACATATGTACATATGTACAGTGTACATACATACGTATATCGCCAGTGCACAGTGGGTCAAGAGCTCACAAAAAGTGTTCCTTTCAAACAAACAATATTAAAGTCCTTAATTCCTTACATAAGTCCGACCATCCGATATATTAAATATTTATTGCCTATCCGACAGTGTGACCGTATATATTTACAATCTTAATTGGTTCCTAAATTCCAATTTGATTCCAACCCGTTTCCTTACATCAGAATTAAAATTCTAAATTATTTAACGTCATGGCAACATCAGTAAAATCCGCTTTAACCCGATTTATGGCCACAGCTGACTGTCTGATCCACTTTGAGGCCACTGTGAACGCTCCAGGTGCTCCTACACCAACGTTATCCGCCTATAAAAGCCGTCGCGATCATCTCAATTCCTTGTGGCAAACGGTAAAGGCAGCATACGACATATGCTCCGACTGCATTATAGCTGCAGGCGAGAGCGCCGCAGACACAAAATCCATACTAAAGTCCAAGTATTACCAAACGTACTCCACTTACGAAATATTTGCCGCGCAGCTGATGGAACAAATCCAAAAAGGCTCCTCCCAACACCTCAAGCTCCAGTACCTCCGTCCCAAAATTCCACGTCTTATGGCTGTCGGCTCCCTCCTATCGACACAGAGGTTTTCTCTGGCGATTATCTTCGCTGGCCGACTTTCCGGGACCTTTTCACGGCAATATACATAGACAATCCGAGTCTAACGCCCGTTGAAAAATTATTCCACTTAAATTCAAAAACAAGTGGCGAAGCTCATTCCATAGTTTCGAGATCCCCACTCACCAATGATGGCTTTCGCTCAGCCTGGAATAACCTAACTGAGCGTTTCGAAAATAAGCGATTGCAGGTGAACAGTCACCTGAAAACACTTTTCAATGTGCAATCCATAGCACAGGAGTCGGGAGCAGCCTTAAAGGAACTTCAACGCACTTTTCAAGGTTGCTTAACTTCCTTAAAATTTTCCGGTGTTAATATTGAGAATTGGGACCCAATCCTGGTTTACATGTGCTCGACCAAACTACCAAAGCTCACTCTCTCATTATGGGAGCAATCCATCCAAAATAAAGCCGAAATTCCTACGTGGCTTGAGCTTGATGCATATTTGACGGAGCGCCATCTAAGTCTTGAGGCCGTCGATAGCTTCCGATCTTCCAATTTCCACCACGTCCAGTCCAAAGAAACAAATCGAGAGGCAGAATTTCCAAAAATAAATTCCTTCAACACAAGGTTAGTTCCGATAACCAAAGGCTGCGATCTGTGTTCGAAGAAGAACCACCCCGTGCGTATATGTCCACGCTTCATACAGATGACGGTAGAAGATCGCTTAGCCTATATCCAAAGGAAGCAGTTGTGCTCCAATTGCTTTGCAAGTAGCCATCAATTCCGGGATTGCACAAGCGCTCACAACTGTCTCACTTGCCAAGATCGGCATCACACATTGCTGCATCGAAACAGCGGTCCTACTACTCCGACGATTCCATCCGACCCTCCAAGGCCAGTATCCGCCTCAGTTCCACACATCATTTCGTCCTATTCAACGCAAGTTTCCGTACAAAAAGTTCCTCCTAAGAATACTCCATCCGAATATTGGGTTCCATACCCCGCCTTGGATGGCAGACGTACTCGAGGTATTAAATCCTACCAATGCCGAGTCTGCCAAAACATCCATCCTCTACGGAAGTGCCACCACTTTCTACGGCTAAGCCCCCAGAATCGGCTTCAGGAAGTACATATCCAGAAGTACTGCTCCAATTGCTTGGCTCACAATCATTCCAAGGACTCCTGCCGCAGTGGTCATCACTGCCATAAGTGTGGAAAGGCGCACCACACTCTCCTACATACGGACGACCGATCTACACTTCCAACATATTCCTGAGCCTACTATCCTGAGGTTCTTGCTACGGGTGTCCTCGCAAGGGGGGGGGAGAATGTTCACGCCAAAAGGGCGTTTAATTTCAGGAGACAGTGTCGAGCGGCAGTTTTATCCAGATTTCTATATCTCGCGCGCTCGCACTGCCGTCCGCTCTCCCTCTCCATCTCTCCCTAAAGTCTCCGCTCTGCTCTGGAGCGCTTAAGTTAAGTTAGGCTTAGGCAGTTCTTGTTTCAAAGTGATACAATAAACATCTACGCACGTCGCGTAAAAACCCCAAATTACTCCCGTGTTTTTTGGGTACCACTCAATCTTGGGGCTTCAATTATTTCAGCGATCAAGCCGCACCGCCCCAACAGATATCTTGTTTTTCACAAGCTACGTCATCGAATATCATAATGGAATTGTTTTTGGCTTCACTGGGGTCTAGTACACCCTCATTATGGGAGAATATATGATATCCAATTCCTTTAATCGGTTTGATTAATTTCTCCAAGTACTCATATTTAGGTTGATATAAGCTTTTTGAAAATATATAAGCATTTTCGAATTTTATTCCATTGATAATAATATTAGTTTTACCACAATTCGAAGGCCCAACAATTTGAGCCCTTATTGTGTTCGGTAAGAGAGCACTATGTCGTGGCGCTAGATTTTTCTCGTTTTCATCGTTAATATTTCTAACTACAATTTTTTGTTTTTGACTTATTAAACGCATTATACGCCGGGGGGTAGCGGGGTACCGTGGTGGCGCTGATGGAATGGCGTGGGAGGCGCCGGCGGGAAACTGGCGGCGTCGGCGGGCTGCTGCGCTGGGCTTCGGCGGTTTGCTGCTGGTGCTACGGAAGCTGTAGGGTAACGTTGAAACGCGTATTGCCCCTTGGTCGAAAATAAGTACTCGAGAAAAAGTTAACTGGCAAAAGTTGGCGGGGGTGCGACCGCGGTTTATTTCAGTTTTAACTCCAGAATCGAACTAACTAAGTCTAAGCTCCGCTCTGCGCTCCAAAGCGCAGTGAAGACTTCATGCAGGGAGCTAGGAACAGCGCAGGAGAGCGGGAGCGCGAGAGAGCGGGAGAGCGGTAGAGCGGTGCAGCTTGATAGCGGGGCCGGTCCAGATTCGCCGGACAGTGGGCCTGAACATTCCGCCCCCCTTGCAATCGCTAGCGTTGCAAAAAATAAAGGAGACGGAACTTCGGCCAGTCGCCTACGCCTCAAGCCTGCGTACAGGCGCCGGAGAGGATCCACCCGAACACCGTCTTCTGGGCTACTGGCAGTCCCTCGTCGACCATGTGGAAGCCCGGCTGTATCACCTTCGGGTAGACGTCCGCGCCCAGGATCAATGAAATAGTGGCTGGCCGGTGGAAACGCTCATCCGCGAGCGGTAGCTGCTTAAATTTGTGGACGACGCTCTCACTGAGCGCACGGATGGGGGTGCGGATGCGCACGTTCGGCTCGATCTTGAGGACCACCTCCAGCTTGATGGCCTCGGAGCTTGTCGGGGTGGAGCTTGTCGGGGTGCACGGATCGATGAGTGCGGCGGTGTCGAACGTATTCTTTCCGGTCTCGACGATCACCAAAGCAGTCGGGAGGACATTGACGCTATGACGCTGGAGAAGTGCGGCGAGCGACGGAGCTGGTGTCGAGGATGCTGAGCGCGGTGGAGGGGCAGGCGTTTGGCGAGTTGGCGGATCTTGCCGGCGCGAACGCTGCGGAGAATCGGGCTGTTGCTTGGAGCCGGACTTTTTCCGGGAAACAAGGTCGTGCATGTGCAGCAGCGTGTGATGGTTCCGGTTGCACGTTCTGCACCGGTCATCGCTACGACAGCTCCCAGTGGAGTGCTCGTGTGCGAGACAGTTCGCGCAGTACTTGTTTATAAGAACTGCCCGCAGCCGCTTCTCTGCGCTCAGCTTTAGGAACCTGTGACACTTCCGAAGAGGATGGATTCCGCGGCAGACTCGGCATCGGTAGGACTGAGTACCTCTAGTGCGTCTGCTATCCAAAGCTTGAGCGCTACGTGGACGGGGAGCCATTTTCCTGTTTAGAGTGTGGATAAGGAAAAAACAAACAGGGCTGATTAACAATGACGTAGATAATATCTACGGACTAAGGTGTGTAAGAAACGCGGCTCGTTACGAGGTAGTTTTGGGCGGCTCTCTTGGAAGAAGAACCACCTTGGTCACTGGACGTTTGACAATGCCGCGTGTCGTACGAATGTCGACTACGCGGACATTGCCATCGGTTCCCGGAAAAACGGAGTCTATTCTTCCGAGTCGCCACTCATTTGAGGGCAAATTGTCATCCTTAATGACGACCAGATCGCCAACACGCAGATTTTCTGTGGGGACTTGCCACTTGCTGCGCTTGTGGAGCTCCTTAAGGTACTCATCCTTTACTTCAGGTTCCACTATGGATAGAAGAGGTCCACCAACAAGAAAGTGCCCTGGTGTCAACGCTAAGAGATCAGTTGGATCCTCGGACATGGGAGATAGCGGTCTGGAATTCAGACAAGCTTCGATTTTCGCTAGGAGGGTGGACAGCTATTCAAAGGTGTACTTCCGTGTAGCGGTGGACTTGTAAAACAAGGTCTTGAAGCTCTTGACACCAGCTTCCCATAGGCCTCCCATATGGGGTGCCCCAGGAGGAATGAATTGCCAGGTGAGCTGCTGATGACTATACGCATCGGTCACAGACTCCTTAACGGTTTGCAGGAAGTCTCGGGAAAGCACGGTGGAGGCGCCGACGAAGGTCTTTCCATTGTCGGACTGGACTTGACGAGGACACCCTCTTCTAGAGACGAAACGAGCGAAAGTGGCAAGAAACTTTTCAGTCGTTAAGTGGGATCTAGGCTCTAGATGGATGGCCTTTGTAGAAAAACAAACGAAAACCAACACTTACCCTTTCGTAATGAGACAAGCTCTTCCGGTATAATTTTTATATCAAACGGGCCGGAGTAGTCCATCCCTGTGTACGTGAACGGACGGGTAAAAGACACTCGCTCTTTCGGAAAACTTCCCATCATCATTTACCAGAAGCCGCGAGAGTGCACATTCGTACGGCAGGATTATCGGATGTCGTTCATCATACCACAAACTGTCGGAGGCCGTTACGCGGCCGCATGCCCTGATTACCCCTTTCTTATCTAGAAAGGGGTTCAGGGAGAGAATCGAACTTGCCGCGGGCACAGGACGCTTCTGACTTAAGCAGCGGTATTCTTCAGAAAAATACCTGCGCTGAGTGCAAATTGTCATGAGTTCTTCCGCGGCGGCAACGTCCTGGGCCTCTAGACGGACCCCGGAAAGCGGTGATCGTCTTTGACATCGTTGGACAAATCGATGGACATACGCGAGGACCCGCAAAGCTCTATCTAAATTGGAAAAGCGATCTAGGAAATCTTCTGTCGGCATAGACGCCACATGGACTTTAACGGCACGCTTTTCGATCTCAGTCACCGGCAGGTCGGTTCCCTGGCTGGGCCAATGATCGCGTGGACGTTGAAGCCAAGTGGGTCCATGCCACCAAAGCGGGTTATCCACCAGCTCTTGAAGGGGAACTCCTCGATTAGTCAAATCAGCAGGATTATGTTCGGATTGAACGTGCGACCAATTGGCCGTCTCAGTGGACTCGGTGATCTTCGTCACCCTATTGGCAACGAACGTTGTCCAATGGCACGCTGGTTTGGCTAACAATGCTAGCACAATCGTGGAATCGGTCCAACAATGGAATTTTGAGGTCAGCCTCGGCATATTAGGAAGAATGGCTTCGGCCATCACTGACAATAGGAGAGCCCCACATAACTCCATCCTGGGAAGGGACACCGTTTTGACTGGCGCCACACGCGTCTTGGCCGTGAGCGAGTGCACCATCGTCTTGTGGCCCACTTCTACGCGCACTTAGATCGCAGCACCGTATGCCTTTTGCGAGGCGTCACAGAATCCGTGATGCTCTACGCGGAACTCTGGACGGAAGGAAACCCATCTGGGTATTCTGACCTGGTCTAGGACCGAATAGTTCTGGAGAAAGCTGTTCCACCTTTGGCACAGATCAATTGGAAGTTAATCGTCCCAGCTTAGATCCTGAAGCCAAATCTCTTGCATAAAGATTTTGGCACACACAACAAATTGAGCGAGCCAGCCTGCTGGATCAAACAGCTTGGCAATTCGGGAAAGGACTTGGCGTTTCGTGTGGGAGATTTCCGTTGCTAAATCTGGTGGGACGAAAAAAAACTCATCGGACGTCGCCTTCCATCGTACGCCGAGAGTTTTGGCTATGCTCTCAGTGTCAATCTCGAGGAAGTCGGTTGTCAGAAGATGATCGCTTTGGATATGAGCTAATATTTTTTTGTGGTTGGAGGTCCATTTCCTCAATGGAAACCCGCGGAATCTAGAGCACTTTGTAGCTTTCAAACAATGAATTTAGCGTCCTCGGCGGAGTCAGCTCCCGAAAGGACATCGTCTACATACATATGATTTCGAATGACGTTGCTCGCTCTTGGATGGCTGAGCTGCACGTCAGTTGCCAACTATTGCAGGACTCGAATGGCCAGGAATGGCGCGCAATTGACTCCAAAAGTTACCGTCTGTAATTCGAAATCTCGAATGTGCCCCTCGCTGTTGCGGAATAAGATTCGCTGGAACGGGGAATGTTTCGGATCTACCCATATCTGCCGATACATTTTCTCGATATCGGCACTGTAGACGTATCGGAAATATCGCCACTTCAGGATCTGGATAGTTAGATCGGACTGTAAGACTGGGCCAGCATGAAGGATATCATTTAAACTGACCCCATTCTCTGAAGGGCTGGAGGCATTGAAAACCACACGTAACTTGGTGGTTGTATTTTCCGGCTTGAGCACGGCATGATGCGGAAGTTAATAACTGGTAGAATTATGGGTAGGACGGACTTCTTTCATGTGAACCGCTAGTAGCAGTTCGGGAAGATCCCGTAGAAACTGTTGCGGAATCGGACAAGATGGGAGGTTTCCAGCTAATTGAGGAAGAACATAGGCCGTCGTGCTTATTTGCAGGCCAGGCCTGGTCCGAGAACGGATGGTAAACTGACAGAGCTTTTTGGATTCAGCGGATACTGTCTGGTTTAAGCCTGATACTTGGGCGTGGATTACCTGATGAGGCAACTTAATTAGTTTGAAAAGCCGCTCAGAAATAAAGGTTGCCTCTGATCCTGAATCTATCAAGGCACGAGCTTTAAAATTCGACCCCAAGTGACATATGTCAATTATTGCGGTGCCCAGCAAGACGGATCTATACCCCGTCGCGAAGTAATTTTGGACTGTGGAGTCCGTGGACCCGGAAGCGGTGGCAACTGTCGTGTTTGGTCTTGACCTGGGTCTCGGGGAGGGATTCGAAGGCGATTGGGAGTAGTTGCCTCTGTGCAGTAAGGTGTGATGGCGGCCGCGGCACGTAAAGCAACTATGAGTGCTTTCTCAATCACGCAGCTGATGCCCTCGTGCGAAGCAGTTCAGACACAGCTGCTTCCTCTTTATGTATGCCGACCTGTCGTCAACCGCTCGGAACCGTGCACATGTTCGGATAGGATGGTTTTCCTTCTTACAAAGGTCACATCCTTATGGCTTGGGTGCTACCCTTGTCTCGTAAGAATTTATTCTTCGAGGCGCTGCAGTGGGGCGGATGTTTTTGGCAGAGATTGACTCGAGCCTGACGGCCGTACGTCGTCTATGGCTTCTAAGGTACGGTCACGCTCCGTAAGGAAGGCGTTCAGTTCCTGCCACGTCGGAATCTCTGCCTTATTGTGCAGGGACTGTTCCCACAAGGATAGCGTGAGCTTAGGAAGTTTGGAGGAGCACATGTACACTAAGAGGCAATCCCAATTTTCGGTTTCAATTCCGGACATTTCTAAAGCCGTAAGGCAACCCTGGATGGTACGTTGAAGTTCACGGATAGCTGACCCAGATTCCTGATTAACGGACTGCACATTGAAAAGTATTTTTAATTGGCTATTTACTAACAACCGCTTGTTTTCGAAACGCTCAGTTAGGTTAGCCCAAGCTGAGCGAAAGCCGTCGTTAGTAAGGGGGGAGTTCGACACTATCGTGTGTGCATCGCCGCTTGTTTTGCCATTTAGGTGAAACAATTTTTCGACTGGCGTCAGCCTTGGATTGTTTATATAAATGGCCGTAAACAAATCCCTAAAGGTCGGCCACCGCAGATAATCTCCGGTGAAAACCTCGGTATCGCACGGAGGCAGCCGACATACAGAGGAAATGTAAGTCTGGGTAGGAACAGCTTGAACTTGGGGAGCCTGGGCTATCTTATCCGCGATCTGAGCACCACATCTCTCGTAAGCGGAATAGCAGTAGCCGTATTTAGCCTTGAGAACTGGCAAACTAAACTGCACTGTCCCCGGCTTCTGCTATGCACCCGGTGCATTCATCGTATTCTGCCTTTATGCGGTCCCATAACGCGCGTATTTTTTCGCGGCAGATGTTCAGCATGGACAGAGTAGGAGGGATCGGCGAAGGAGTGTTTGCTCTGGATTCAAACTCAGCTGATCTGAGACCTCAGTAAATTTGCTTAGAGCGATTTGGGAAGTAGTATGTGCCATTTTGACGTTTGCACGGGTGACCCTTTTTCGGGGCGACGAGGTCTTGGCGGTTAGTTCAGGTGTAGGCGGATCTACGGATATGCCTGGGAATACGGCAGGTGGAATAGACAACTTGTTGTTATCACTTCCAGCGGACATTTAAAAAGAAAAGACCTTTTTTTTGGGTCAGAATCTGCTCGCCTTTGTTTATGTCGGATAAATAGGAAACCTGGCCCACTTCTGGAACAGTGGAACGAGGTGTCGACAAAAAAAAGTAGTGGATCGGAGAAATATAAATTGGAAGCAAGTACCAACCTGGTTACTTTGCGGAATTAAACCCAATAATACGGATTAGGAACGGTGAGTGATAAGTTCGTATATCCCCCGTGGAGAAATAATACTATAATATTTAACCTTTTTGGTATATGTATATTGTAATTGGGATTAAGTTTGGTATACATTTGTTTTTTTTAGTGCTGGTATTTTATGCGTTTGAAATAAATTGAGGGTGAAAAATACCAAATATGTGTTAATCTGTAGTCCCAGGTGAAGTAATTGTAATATTTCGCCTTTATTTAAAATTCTGAATGAAGAAAATATACTGTTCGTACCCAAAGGTACTCAACATGACCACACCCAACAAATCAAGCAGTAGCCAAGTTGGGAACAGTACCAGGCGCTCAGTAGCACCCACTGCATATGAGAATGGCTGATCAGCATATTATATGTCTCACTAACTCACCGTCTCACCGACTCAACGGCACACTGACCAGCCAATGCAGTCAGCACATTTTGCAGTGTCTGCCGAGCCAACTACACAAACCGCTACCATAATCAAAACTCCCTGACCTACCTACCTACTTTAGAATATAGCGCACTTCACTAATCATTACACTAAACTTTCGTCTTCCAAGTAGTATATAAACATGTACCAAATGAAGAATAAATCAGTTATCAACACACCTCATAACTCCGCGGTTCTACTTCCTACATCTGGTAATAGGGCTCGTAATACACTATCTCAACTAGCAGCTAACCACGTTAGCTCTACCTCAGCGCAGTTCCGCATCGCATCGTTTCCATTGCCGCGACGCGATCATCCTGCCAGCAATGCGTCCCCGTGCCAGCGACAAGTGCTCATTACCCCCTTGTTCCGCGGTGTGACCCGGAAGTGTCTACTTCGGTTAGGCACAAACATTGGTGACCCCGACGTGATCCTTTAACAACAAAGGATCACACTCAAGCAACGCCCTTCCCACTAAAGGACTCACAGCTTTATCCAGTTTCACAGGATACGCTTCTTCTTCCAGCGTCACAGGAACTTCAGCTTAATCCAGCTTCACAGGATACGCTTCGTCTTCCAGCGTCACAGGAACTTCAGCTTAATCCAGCTTCACAGAATACGCTTCTTCTTCCAGCGTCACAGGAACTTCAGCTTAATCCAGCCTCACAGGATACGCTTCGTCTTCCAGCGTCACAGGTACTTCAGCTTAATCCAGCTTCACAGGATACGCTTCTTCTTCCAGCGTCACAGGAACTTCAGCTGAATCCAGCTTCACAGGATACGCTTTGTCTTCCAGAGTCACAGGAACTTCAGCTTAATCCAGCTTCACAGGATTCGCTTCTTCTTCCAGCGTCACAGGAACTTCAGCTTCATCCAGCTTCACAGGATACTCAGCTTCATCCAGCTTCACAAGATTCTTTGTTTCCAAGACACACAATATGTCAACTTCATTCATTGAGGAAACAAGTCACACAAGAATCGATTTACACAATCGATTACTAGACACCCAAAACGAGCTGCAAGGGAAAATCCAACAGCTCATTAAGAATTATGGCAAGGATTCTGCCGACCGACGCCACCGAGACGGCTACTATTCCGGTAAGCTAAATCAGTTAAACGATCTCTGGCAGCAGTTTTGCGACCTAGATGAAGAAGTCCAGCAAGCGGCATTACCCACTGGAAGTGAGTACTCTCCACGACTAGTAGCACTTAAAGAGCTGGTCGAAAAATATCAGAATATCTTTCTGGACAACATGCCGACTGAAAGCGGGCTTCCGAAGGCCCCCAGACGAACTTCGGCCAACATCAAGATCACAACAAGAGATCAAGTCAAAGGAGATTCCACAATTGACACGGTGATCCGACAGTTGCAGAGAAGATGCAACGAATTGGAGTCATCATTAACATTAGCCTCGAACGACCCAACCGTCACCCCAGCCCTACAAAGGCACCTTGGGCGTTACTGAGGCAGGCCCACGACGAATTGGACAGCACACCTGGGGCCGCAGCCCTGGCAGAAGCAGAGCTAGCTCAATTCCACACATTATACGAGGAATACGAAATGAACCTGCTTCGGGAAAACGACTCTCCAATGAGCCTAAACTTGGCACTTCCGCCAATTAGCATTCCGGAGTTCAACGGCGAGTATCTAGACTGGCCACGGTTCCATGATCTCTTTGTGGAATTGGTACATAATAAACCATATTCGGCCAGTCAAAAACTACATATTCTACAGAGTTCGCTTCGTGGTGAAGCGAGAAACGTCTTGACAGACACAGCCTTCTCACAGGGTGGCTATGACGACACCTGGTTGCGTTTAAAGGCCAGGTACCAGAACGGAAAAATACTAGTATTCGCCGCCATAGCCAAAATGGTTGACTATAAGCCTATAGACGGCTGTTCGCGCCAACTAAGGGCCTTACATGACACTATCAAAAACTCAATGAGTACTCTTAAAAACCTCGATGTGAGCACAAAATCCTGGGATCCACTCCTGTGTTTTATTATCAGAAGAAAACTAGACCAGCAGTCTCTAGCTGCTCTGGAAAATTCAGCGGATGCACCAACGGAAATTTCAACGTTAAGGAGTGTACTGACGCTTATTGAACGGCGCGCTTGCATGCTGGAGACGATAAACGCTCAACCTACAGCAACACTACGCCATCAGTCAGTTCACAACGAAGAGAGCTGTAAGATTTGTCACCTAGGACCACATAATATTAGAGCATGTAGCCGTTTTCAGGAAATGGACCCCAAAACACGGCGCCAAGCCATTATTCAAGTAGGAGCATTCACAAATTGTTTGTCTACAGCTCATAAGGTTGAAAACTGTGAGTCACCGACCACTTGTCGAGTCTGCCAGCAACGGCATCATTCACTGTTACACCAAGGACCGACTAGCAATCCAGTGGCCGGCGCAGTAACCATTGCAGGCTACGACAACGTAGGAGGATATACTCTGCTCGCGACCGCCAAGGTCTCATTTCAAGGGTCAAACGGTCAATTACAAACATGTCGCGCTGTAATAGATGGTGGATCACAGGTGAATCTTATCTCAATGAGAATGGCGGATCTGCTATCTCTTAAGGAAAGGTCACCGACTGAGATATCTGGAATCGGAGGAAAGATATCAACAGCAATTAGATCAACACTAAAGCTCTCATCATGTACATCAGGGTTTGAAAAACTATTAGAGGTATTTATTATGCCCACAGTCATTACAGACCAACCGTCAGTACCGATTACAACCGATCTTAATATTCCCGAGGGACTGCCATTAGCAGATCCGGATTTTCGGCAACCTGAACCCATTGACCTAACCTTAGGCGCTGAGGTGTATTCTCGTGTAATAACCGGTGAATTTCTTGAACTAGGACCTAATAAACCTTTGGCACAAGGCACTAGGCTTGGTTATGTAATCACAGGCTATCTCAATAAAGAAACCTCATCTGATACGGAAATCAACCCTATTCTGGTAGAAGGCAGAGGTGATTTTGCAGGACCGAACGCTGCTTATGAGCCAACCAAAGATAAAAATCCGATGAATATAGAACCGACTTCTCATCAATTTAAAACCTACAAGAAGGCTGACTTTGGTTCAACATTTCTAAACCTAACCAAGAAATATCTTAGTTTTGTTGCAGAATGTCCACATACCATAGACGTGCCAAATGATCAAGTTCTACGAGAGCACAATTTCAGCCCCCGCGGTAATGTCAAAGGGGAGTGTTAAGCAGCATCAAGAAGATGTAAAGGACCTGAATCACAAACATGAACCGCAGTTGAAGGAAAGATCCACCTTGGTCAATGATTTGTTTGGTGCTTCCTATACAATTCGGTCAAGGGCTGACCGACATCACGACTTAATTGAGGGTACCCCTCAATGGGGGGGAGAATGTTCGTACCCAAAGGTACTCAACATGACCACACCCAACAAATCAAGCAGTAGCAGTTGGGAACAGTACCAGGCGCTCAGTAGCACCCACTGCATATGAGAATGGCTGATCAGCATATTATATGTCTCACTAACTCACCGTCTCACCGACTCAACGGCACACTGACCGGCCAATGCGGTCAGCACATTTTGCAGTGTCTGCCGAGCCAACTACACAAACTGCTACCATAATCAAAACTCCCTGACCTACCTACCTACTTTAGAATATAGCGCACTTCACTAATCATTACACTAAACTTTCGTCTTCCAAGTAGTATATAAACATGTACCAAATGAAGAATAAATCAGTTATCAACACACCTCATAACTCCGCAGTTCTACTTCCTACATCTGGTAATAGGGCTCGTAATACACTACCTCAACTAGCAGCTAACCACGTTAGCTCTACCTCAGCGCAGTTCCGCATCGCATCGTTTCCATTGCCGCGACGCGATCATCCTGCCAGCAAAGCGTCCCCGTGCCAGCGACAAGTGCTCATTACTCCCTTGTCCCGCGGTGTGACCGGAAGTGTCTACTTTGGTTAGGCACAAACAAATACCAAATTATGCCAATAAGTTGATGGCCGGAGGATGCGATCGGTTGATTATTTAATATTGGAGTATTGCTTTAATTTGATTTAATATTCCGAGGGAAAAATACTACAAATATACCAAAAACATGGACGGAGGATGCTATGCATGCGGTGCAGTGCTGGTATTTTTCTCGTTTAAATAAAATAAATTTTACGGAGTATATACCAAATACCGAAAAAAATACTAAAAAGTTTGATGGTAAGTAAAACACAATGACCAAAAAATTTTTACGTCGGTTGGTGTAATTTTTTATTTTATTATTTTTGACCGGATGGCCGACGGAAAACTTTAATTAGTCGGAACGGGATGGTGGAGTTAAAAATTATATGTGACTGTATGTAGATATTTGTATATATGTAGATATGTATGTATGTAGATATGTATGTAGATATTTTTATGGATGTAGATATGTATGTAGATATGGATGTAGATATGTATGTAGATATTTGTATGGATGTAGATATCTTTATGTATGTAGATATGGATGTAGATATTTATATCTATGTAGATATTTGTATGTATGTAGATATTTGCATGTATGTAATTTTCGCCGGTTTCAAATTTATTAAATAATTATTGCCGGCGGGGTATGTGTTGTTGTGGAAGTTTTCGATTTATTGTGTGTGTACTGTATTTGAAAAAAGGAAAAAATATGTGCAAGTATTTTAGCGGGTGCGGATATACAGTGAGAAAAATCTTGAAAAGTTTTGGGGGCCTGAATTGGCAGAACACTAGAAATTTAATAATTCTCACTGTGTGCTTGGCTTATATTTGCACAATATTTTTTCTAAGCTTGGAATTTTTTCTCGATTTTGTATATGTGTATGTAAGTATGAATGAGCGGCCAAATGCAATTAAAAAAAGGAGTCGGAAAATATTGGCAATATGGTCGCACGTAGCAAAAGGAAAATCGAAGAAAAAAATGGAGAAGTAATTTATTAATTGCCGTTGTCGGATTTAATCGGACTAGGATTTTGGACAAATCGTACAGAAAGTCAAACGAATTATATTTTCGAGTGGCTGACTGCAGACCGGCAATTAATAAGACGAAAAGCTTTACTTATCTTATCCGGCTCGAAGGACCAAAATGTACGCCGGGGGTTAGCGGGGTACCGTGGTGGCGCTGATGGAATGGCGTGGGAGGCGCCGGCGGGAAACTGGCGGCGTCGGCGGGCTGCTGCGCTGGGCTTCGGCGGTTTGCTGCTGATGCGGTTTGCTGCTGGTGCTGCGGAAGCTGTAGGGGAGAAACCACTCGAAACGCGTATTGCCCCTGGGTCGAAAAGAAGTACTTGTGAAAAAGTTAACTGGTAAAAGGTGGCGGGGGTGCGACCGCGGTTTATTTCAGTTTGAACTCCAGAATCGAACTAACTAAGTCTAAGCTCCGCTCTGCGCTCCAAAGCGAAGCGGAGACTTCATGGAGGGAGCTAGGAACAGCGCAGGAGAGCGGGAGCGCGAGAGAGCGGGAGAGCGGGAGAGCGGGAGAGCGGTAGAGCGGTGCAGCTGTATAGCGGGGCCGGTCCAGATTCGCCGGACAGTGGGCCTGAACACGCATATTTTAACTTAATGTACCTCATTCAATGAGAAATCTTTGATGATTAAACATCAATAAAATGGGAAAACGTTTATATAATCGCATCAGTCGTATTTTTAATTTTAAACACGGTGGTGGTCTTGTCCATAAGCTAATCAATACATTACCGTTTGAAGTCCATATTCCGGGATATAATTTTTGTGGACCGGGTACAAATTTACAGAAACGGTTGGAACGTGGTGATCAAGGAATAAACCCATTGGATGAAGCTTGCAAAGAGCACGATATTGCATATTCTTAAAACAAGGCATTGAGTGAACGACATAGGGTAGACTCCATATTAATTGACAAGGCCTGGTCGCGTGTCAAGGCACCAGAAAGCAGTCTTGGTGAAAAAGCAGCAGCATACTTTGTTACAAATATAATGAAAGCCAAGAAAAAATTTGGTATGGGATTGAATAAAACGGAAAAGAAAGGGAGGAAATAGATATTGAAGAATAAAATAAAGAAGACAAACCTTTCGAATGTTATTAATGTTGCTACTAAGACATTACAACAACTTACAAAACAAAAGATATAAAGGAGAAAAAACGTCACAACAGGAAATTGTTATAGGGGGATCAGCCGTACGGGCTTAGGGAAGAATCATCGTTCTCAGACTAGGGTGAACAGAAGCTGCGCTCTCCAGGATCGCTCCTTTCGACACACCGCCGCCTGTCCCTTGCGTGACTTGGTGACTGCTGGTAACGAGTCGGACTGGCGAGGGGGATCAGCCGTACGGGCTTTGGGAAGCGTCATCGTTTTCAGACTAGGGTGAACAGAAGCTGCGCTCTCCAGGATCGCTCCTTTCGACACACCGCCGCCTGTCCCTTGCTCTGTCCCGGATGGTCCCACTGGGGTTTCTGCTCAGCCCGCGCGGACAGTCAAGGCGGAAGGCTAAGAAGCTGCCTCGCGCTCTACTTCGCTTCCACGCCTGGTGTAAACGAACGTTCCACCCTAGCCTCACCCTTTTGCTTTGGGTCCGGGACGTTTCCGCGTGGCTTTTGGTACTCGGGGTTCGGGCACGCCGCTCCGGGACCAAGTTGAATCTATAGGGCTCTCCTGGACAATTCCACTCGAGACCGTACCAATCGACCGCTCTCCCTTCTGGCTTGTTATACTCTCTCCAGGAGTAACGCCAGGACTTTGTGGATAAGGTTAATCGACCGCCTTGACCTAGCCGTGAGATGGCCTCTGGACCTCAGCTACCTGCGTCTCAATTCGGAGATTTCTGGTATCCCAATCCCGAACGTCGAACGACGTAGCAATCTTGCTACTCGTAGGCTCCCACGGCGCTGCTTCTCTGCCGACTCGACTTGCCGTTGCTCCCTTGTAGATTATCTGGTTGTTTGATTGTTCGCTTTGGCATGTGAGTGATCTTGACGGTTTGACTCCTTGTGATCGACTGATCCAGCTGCCAGCGCTCTGCGGCCTTATATAGGGTCTCCGGGAACCGTTATTTCCCTTTTGCGCATGGCCCGCTGGATCTCTCCACTCCGGGTCCAAAGTCAGTGCCTTCTGGTTGACCCGCTTGTCCTTCACGTACCGCTTCCGATCGATGCTCCGCACACCGCTACCGTCCCGCTGATTCCCGTGATGCTTGTGGCACGCCTGTGTGCCGCTCCACTGCCGAGATGTGGCTCTTCTTCTCCCGGTCCAAAGTTCGCGGGAGAGTCCAAAGTCCGGTGGAGTCCCGTTATCCGCTTTTGCACACGGCACTCTTGCCTTGCCCGCAAAGTCTCCATTATCTCTCGATCTCCATCCTTGGTCTCCAAACTCTCTCGTTCTCCGTCCTTGGTCTCCACACTCTCTCGCTCTCCATCCTTGGTCTCCAAACTCTCTCGTTCTCCATCCAAGTCTCCAAGCTCTCTTTGCCGCGCCGTTACTACGCGAATTCGCCGCGTATCTGGTAAGCGGCCGGCCATCTGTTGCTGCTTCTACTTGTGGGGAGTTATTTAACTCCTCACAAGACATTGCTATCAACAGGACAAGGATGCCTGAAAATTTAAGATTCCCGATCCTCCAGGCGGAGCGCGAAACAACAGACGTTGGAGAATCTATTGTCCTCCAGTTGGAGGAGACCATTCTGTACATGCCGGAAAGGTACACCTCTCTTCAAGATGATATCATCAATGAAATGGTTGATGCAAAATTTAATATTTATAAAAGTAATGACAAATTGTATTTAGAAATAGGTCAGTAATCATTAAAAAGATTGAGATTTTAAGAATATCACAGTAAATACACTTTTTTAAATATAATGAAGAAAATGTATCCAATCTTTTTTATTCGCAAATGGTATAAAAATATTACAGATTATGGCGTTCCCTAAACAGTATTTGTTTAGTATCTGAGGAGTGACTACATGAATTTCGGAAATTTTAAATCTTTCACCTATAAAGTTTGTAAAATATACTACAATGAATATTTTGTCACAGTTGACCAAGGCTAGATTTGCTTTGAAGCGAAAATTCGATGATCTCGAACAAGTCGATTTTACAATTTGAGGAGACTTTTAAACCTATTACTGAACCCTTATATTAAGGAACATAGAAAACAAAAGATTTCTAATGTAATAGATAGTATAAAAGTAAAGTGTGAAATGAAGCAAATTAAAAAATACGATGATGATGAGAGAGAGCTTGACGATTTCTTCTTTACTAATGAGAAAGATATGCAGTCTAATTGAAACAAAACTCCACCAAGGTCTTTCGATGATAGTGATTCCTATAATCAATTCATTTCACAGACGAATATAGAGGAAGATATAGAAGATGAGAAAAAGGAGACGGAAAAGAGTGAAGAAGAAGGGGCAACACCTTTACCAATGTATACAGGAGAGGCCGATATGGGTGCGGATGCAGATCTAGAAGATAATAACACTAGTTATAATTATGATTTTAATATCAGTAATTTGACCAGAGGAACTGTGTTGGATAAAGGTTATGCACCTACAAAAACTGCAAACAATTCATTAACATTGGGAGATAAAGAATTAAAAATTAAAGATAATAAAATAACATTTTCTAGTGGAATGGGTTGTGATCTGACTCCAGGTCTGTACTCTCTAATTTTTCTTAGTAAACCTAATAACTATCAAGATTTGAAAATGTATAAAAAAAATTTTTAGAAACGAATATACATAGAGTAGACTTTAAACCTAATAACAGAATCAAGGGTACACGAGTATACAAATATAGCCATATTATTAAGAAGTTGATAGGCAAAGATGTCAGTCCTAAAACGTCTACTGTACTTCGCTCAAAAACAGATTTTGGTTACATGACTTTTCAGAAATCAAATCCAAACTATTGTGAGGAGTTGAATAACTCCCCACAAATAGAAGCAGCAGCAGATGGCCGGCCGCTTATCAGATACGCGGCGAATTCGCGTAGTAACGGCGCGGCGGGGAGAACGAGAGAGTTTGGAGACCAACGAAGGAGAGCGAGAGAGTTTGGAGACCAACGAAGGAGAGCGAGAGAGGTTGGAGACCAATGAAGGAGAGCGAGAGAGATTGGAGACCAAGGATGGAGATCGAGAGAGAATGGAGACTTCGCGGGCAGAGCAAGAGTGCCGTATGCAGAAGGGGATAACGGAACTCCACTGGACTTTGGACTCTCCCGTGAACTTTGGACCGGGAGAGGAAGTGCCACATCTCGGCAGTGGAGCGGCACACAGGCGTGCCACAAGCGGCACGAGAATCAGCGGAACGGCGGCACTGGGCGGAACATCTATTGGAAGCGGTACATAAAGGACAAGTGGGTCATCCAGGAGGCACGAACTTTGGACCCAGAGTGGAGAGATCCAGCGGGCCGTGCGCAAAAGGGGAATAACGGTGCTTGGAGGCCCTATATAAGGCCGCAGAGCGCTGGCAGCTGGATCAGTCGATCAAGAGGAGTCAAGCCTTCAAGATCAGTCAAAGTACCAAGTGAGCAATCAGTCAAGCAAGTAATCTACGAGGGAGCTACAACCAAGCGAGTCGTCGGAAGCAGCGCCGTGGGAAGCATAGAAGGAGCAAGATCGCCACGTCGAGACGTTCGGGATTAGGACATCAGGAATCTCCGAATTGAGACACAGGTGGCTGAGTTCTGAAAGGCATCACGCGGCTAAGTCAAGGCGTTTGTTTTCTAACTTTGTCACGACCACACCCTGGCGAGTCGCCCGGCGGGTCTGTCAGAGACAAGCAAAAGAGTCCTACGACGAAGAGCCGTCAGTTTGGGGAGGAAAGTTGTCTGCGACCCAGCGTACCTTGCCCGACCAAGCAGGACCTGGCGTGACGGACGAGCGGTAGATCGATTTGTGGTTTCGAAAGGCGTCAGCCTGGAGAGCCCTGCGATTACCGGCGAAGTTCCCGAGCAGCGACCGCCCAGCTCCCCGAGCGCCAGAACAACGAGATACTGGCCAGAAGACAGCGCAGAGGACATCGACAGCGACGCCAGCAGACATTTCCGGCAGCCACGTTACCATCGCCGCGCGGAGCTCATTGGGGAGCGCAGGAGCGTCGCGGACGTCACGCATTAGGGTGAAGCCGGGTGGAACGTTCGTCTGCGCTAGGCGTAAAGCGAAGTGAACCGCTAGGCAGTCTTGACTGTCAGCGCGAACTGAGCAAGAACCTAGCGGGACCGTCCGGGACAGAGCAAGGGACAGTATTGCCTCGAAAGGCGTCAGCCTGGAGAGCAAGGCTTGTTCACCCTAGTCTGAGAACGGTGACGCTTCCCTAAGCCCACAAGGCCGAATTCTCTGCGGGTCTAAGGCGCAACAAGCGACCCCGAGGCAACGCGTCGGCAAGCAAGCAGAGGCGGCCACTACGAGCGTCCCGAGACCCAGGATCCAGAGGAGGACGAGTCAACGCGTCGAGAAGCCAGAAGGAGGAGCACCAGCAGCCGGCGGAACCAGAACAAGGAGACACAGAAACCAGCATAGCCACACACCCGCTGTACCAATACCACGAGAATAAATCCCACTGTTACCATTTGAAGACTTTGTTTCCTCACTGATCTACGGGCAATCACGTCATATAAATTTGGTGGGACGAACACACAATCTTCTGAGCTAGCCGCACGAATCTCGTAGCGAGCAGACATACAAAATCAGTTCGTTACATCTGGCGCCCAACGTGATTGTCCCAACAGTGAGAACAGCACAGTAAAAATGGGAAAGAAGTGGATTTACCGCCTCAAGAAGGAAGACTTCGCCCATGTCGCACAGAGGCTCAACGTCGCCCTGGAGGGCAGGCTAGACGACATGAGGAAGGCACTATCGGAATACTACTCCGAAACAGAGAACGATCCACAACTCGTCGACATCTGGGCCGAGCTAGAGGCGACATACTACGACAGAGCCGGCCCAAGCATTACGTTAACGAACGCTGAAGGGGACAACCTGGTGGCAAGCCTGAGCGTTGACAACATACAGAAAGAGGCCCACAGGAGAGAGTCAAGCCAAGAAAAGAAAGCAGCAGCGCTGATCCCGAGACCAAGCCAGTCGGACTATGCAAAGGTCGCTAAGCAGGTCCGCGAATGGTCGTTCAGGTTCGACGGGGCGGAAAAACCATTCGAGTTCCTGGAGCAGGTAGAATGGTCCGCCAACACGTACGGTTTGGAGCTCGATATGATCCCTCGAGCGATGCCGGAGTTGCTAAAAGGAAGGGCTTTGAAATGGTTCATCGCCAACAATAAGCAGTGGAGAACTTGGGCAGAATTCATTGAAAGTTTCCACACATATTTCCTGCCTAGAGATTTCTTCACCAGGCTGGCGGACCAGGTCCGGCAAAGGAAGCAAGGCTTCAGCGAGTCGTTCAAGGACTACATGATCGACATGCAGACGATGGTGAGGCCACTTAATTACTCCCCTAAAGAGACCCTAAGGACCATCAAGGAAAACTGCACCCCTAGTCTAAGGATCTTCCTAAGGGCATACAAAGTGTCGGACCTGGACACGCTAATGATCCTAGCCGATGAGTACGAAGAACTGGAAAAGGAACGGGAAGTCTTCGCACAGGAGAACAAGTTCTCAAAGACAAAGTCGGCGTCACCAACACAGGTGACATGCAGGAGATGCGAGGAGGAAGATAACCAGGACACACGAGGAAACGACCAATGGTCACCACCACACCAAGCCAGACGACAGCAGGCAACAGACGCACCACGCGGAGGCCATTGGGCACCACCCCCACAGCAACAGAGACAGCCAAACAATACCTTGTGGAGGCCACCAAGCAACACACAGAGGCCACAAGATGCCACCCATATCACAGACCCGCAGGAGGCCTGTCGGAAATGCGGTGGGAACGGACACTGGGCTAGAGGATGTCGTAACCAGCGGCTGCTGTTTTGCTGGATATGCGGCAAGGTGGGTGTTAGGAGCGTCGATTGCTGCCAACGATCGGGAAATGGCCAGCGATCTCAGCCGCAGAGAGGCGAGCGGGGATCGCACAATGCCACCTCTCCAAACTAACGGGCGAGCTAATCGAGGAGGAGCAGCAGTTGTCCGCAGCTGTGATGATTGGTGGGAAAAGCTACAAAGCCACAATCGACACCGGAGCAACGGCAAGCTTCGTTAGCGAAGAATTGGCGGACAATATTGCTGCTCTAGGCAAGATTACAAGGACGAGACGGCAAGTTAGGTTGGCAGATGGAAGGTGCGGCGGAATTAATGCGCAGCTCGAGGTGGAGGTCAAATTCGGCAACAAACAAGTGACCATGAGCCTGTTGATTTTACCCGGGGTAGTGGATCCATTAGTGTTGGGATGGAACTTCCTGAAACAAGTCGGAACCGAGATAAGGTGTGCTGGACACGAAATAATAATACCCGCCAGGAACCGGCACAATGGATGGCTCGAGGAAAAGCTATCAGTAGCAGTCGTTCAACAAGTAAACGAGTTGGACGATACTACAGCGTTCCTGGAAACAGAGCTGGCAGACTTCAGCACAATGTCGGGAACATCGAATATGGCAGAACACCCGATCACAATGAAGGACGACAAGCCAATCAAGCAGAGATACTACCCAAAGAACCCAAAAATTCAAGGGGAAATCAACGCAAAGGTGGACGAGCTTCTCCAAATGGGGTTCATAGAGCAGTCAAAGAGCCCATACAGCTCCCCCATCGTGATGGTGAAAAAGAAGACAGGCAAGTGGAGACTGTGTGTCGACTTCAGGCAGATCAACGCGAAGTCAGTGAAGGATGCCTACCCAATGCCCCGCATAAACTACATCCTAGATCAACTAAGAGAAGCGCGGTACATCAGCAGTTTGGACCTGAAGGATGGATACTGGCAGATCCCACTAGAAGAAAGTAGCAGGCAATATACAGCATTTACGGTACCAGGCAAAGGTCTGTTTCAGTGGAGGGTAATGCCGTTCGGACTTCACTCGGCGTCGGCAACGTTTCAGCGAGTCTTGGACCAAGTAATTGGCCCCGAGATGTCACCTCACGCATTCGCTTACCAGGATGACATAATAGTGATCGGTCGCACGCTGGAAGAACACAAAAGAAACCTGAAGGAAGTGTTCCGGCGTCTAAAGGAGGCAAATCTGAGGCTGAATCCAGAAAAATGCCAATTCTTCAAAAAGGAGCTGCTGTACCTGGGTCATCGAGTGACTAGCGAGGGAATAGGAACAGATCCAGAAAAAGTAGCCGCCATCGCCGAACTAGAACCGCCATCGACTGTCAAAGAGCTCCGGCAATACCTAGGAGTAGCGTCGTGGTACCGCCGGTTTGTACCAGATTTTTCCAGAATCGTCAAACCCCTGAACGACCTGCTGCGCAAAGGCAGTAAGTGGGAGTGGACACCAGAGCACCAGATGGCGTTTGAGGAGGTTAAGGCAAGACTCGTGGCAGATCCAGTGCTAGCATGCCCGGACTTCAGTAGAACTTTCATCCTGCAAACAGACGCCAGCGACTACGGCATCGGAGCGATACTGACCCAGGACACCGAAAAGGGCGAAAGAGTAATCTCCTACTCGAGCCGAACACTGAACGGCGCTGAGAAGAACTACTCGACAACGGAGAAGGAGTGCTTGGCGATCGTCTGGGCGATCCGGAAGCTCAGGCCATATCTGGAAGGTTACCACTTTAAGGTAGTAACCGACCACATGGCCCTGAAGTGGCTCAACAGCATCGAAAGCCCTTCAGGAAGGATCGCCAGATGGGCCCTGGAGCTACAACAGTACGACTTTGAGATAGCGTACAGAAAGGGCCAGCTAAACGTGGTGGCCGACGCATTATCAAGACAACCACTACCAGAGACGCTACGAGGAGTAAAAGAGGCATCGGCAACAATAACCTCAGGAGAGTGCAGCTGGATCAAGGACATGGGTGAAAAGATAAGGACCCAACCGCAGAAGTACCCGGACTATGTTATGGATGGTGAGACACTGTACAGAAACATACCTCACCGAGCAGGCAGTGAAGACGTCGCGTCATGGAAGATGTGCGTCCCGAAGTCACTACGAGAAACAGTGTTGAGGGAAAACCACGACGCACCGTCCGCAGGACACGTAGGAAGCCGAAGGACAATTGCACGGTTGGCAGCCCGATACTACTGGCCAGGCATGCATAGAGACGCCCGAGCCCACGTACGAAAATGCGAGATTTGCATGCGGTTTAAGCCCAATCAGATGCAGGCGGCTGGGAAGATGTTGACCCAAGTGCCGGAGGAACCATGGGCAACGGTATGTGCAGACTTCGTTGGACCCCTACCAAGATCTAAGCACGGGAATCAAATGCTGCTGGTCATGATAGACAGGTTTTCGAAATGGACGGAACTGGTGCCCCTACGCAGTGCGACGGCAGAGTCGCTCAAAAAGGCATTTAGGGAGCGCATAATCGCAAGGTACGGGGTCCCGAAGGTGGTCATAACGGACAATGGAGTACAGTTTGCAAGCCGCATATTTAAAAATTTCCTGGCTGAGATGGGTATCAGTCAACAATTCACCGCGCCATACACACCACAAGAGAATCCAACCGAACGAGCAAACAGAACGGTCAAGACCATGATTGCCCAGTTCGCAGGGCAGGACCAGAGAAACTGGGACGAGAAGTGGCCGGAGATTATGCTAGCAGTGAACACGAGCACATCGGAATCCACCGGCCATACACCGGCGTTTCTTACCCAGGGAAGGGAACCACGTCTACCCAGCAGCCTATACGATAAGGAAACCCTAGGAACCGGACGAGCTACGGAGACCCCTGAGGAAAATGCCAACAAACTAAGAGAGGTATTCGAGATCGTGCGGCGAAATATGGAAAAGGCGTCCCAGGACCAAGCCAGACACTACAATCTGAGAAGGAGACAGTGGTCACCAGCGGTGGGCGATATAGTGTGGGCCAAGGAACATCACCTGTCCAAAGCGGCAGAAGGATTCGCTGCAAAACTAGCCCCGAGGTACGATGGCCCTTACCAGGTGGTAGATTTCGTCTCTCCAGTGATCTGCAAAATTCGCCACACACAGTCAAAAAAAGAAAGGACAGTTCACGTTGGCGAGCTCAAGCAACAACAAAACGAGCAGACAGCAGACACGTCAGGTACGAGGCGACAGGATTAGGCGTCAGGCCGAAGCGAGAGTCATCCATACGCCACACGGAAAGGACAATCAGGATAGAACAAGGACATGGATAAGGATCACACGTTGATCCAGACTACGAGGCGGCAGGATTAGGCGTCAGGCCGAAGCGAGAGTCATCCACACGCCACGCAGAAAGGTCAACCATAAGGGTAGGGCACAAGGACGTGGATAGGGATGGATGGTGATCCCGACCGCAAGGCAACAGGATTCAGCGTCGGGCAGTTGCCAGAGTCATCCGCGATAACGCCAGGCGGAAGGGACACTTACAAAACGGCACAAGGATACTGGTAACGTAGAAGAGAGTATGCGCGGAAGGAGACAAGCAACACAAGACGCGCAGTCCAGACATACACCGCAGCATCCGGAGATTCTATACGGAATGCGCCGGACGAGCTCGTCTAGTTGTTACCCGAAGAAAAGGGGAGGACGGTGCAGAATCAGATCTACACCGTAGCCAGCTGGTCACAAAAAAAAAAAAAAAAAAAAAAACAGAAACACGCACCACACCAACAGTCGACTAAAAACAAGAAAAGGAACGGGGCATGCATGGGCCGCACCAGCAACCTGAAATTTAAAGGGGGCTTAATGCAGGAAGCAGAAAGACATCATAAATACTTACGGGCTGTCCTGGTTGCGAAGCGAATGCGAAGTCCTCTCCGCAACCGCTCTCAAAAGCTGCCGATGTGGAGTCAGATGCTGCCAACAGAGGACGAGTGAAGGGCGAGAGAGGACGAAAGGATGAGAAAGGAGTGAAGGAAATGCAAAAGAAACTTACCTATGAATTTCATAGTATGAAAGTTGCAAAATCACCACGAGCCAGGGAAGGGGGCGCCTCGATAGGCGATCGATTGGCACTGGACGATAGTGCGATCGATGGGCACACGACAATGGAAATATCGGCCAAGGTGGAAATATCGCAAACGAGCAGGTGACAACGCCGCACCGTCGGTATCGATATGCGAATAAATATCGATCACGCATGAATGGTGTGACCAGGCGGAGGAAACATGGAAAGGAGTGAGACGCAGCAATGAGCAGCGAGCTGGGGATCGATAGCCCAGGAGTATCGATGTCCCAGTGGGAACACAGGAAATATCGGCGCGGGAGATTTAAAGTTGCTACGAGGAGGATGACCCCGCTGTAGAAACTCAAGGGAGTTAAGAGCGTCGAGGGAGCATCGAGGGAGCAACGAGGGAGCGCCGCGGGAATCACAAGGACTCAAAGGCTAGGATAAGCAAGGAAACGCCGGAGAGTAGGAACCAGTCTTAAATGTTTCCCGAAGTAAGGGGGGAATGTGAGGAGTTGAATAACTCCCCACAAATAGAAGCAGCAGCAGATGGCCGGCCGCTTATCAGATACGCGGCGAATTCGCGTAGTAACGGCGCGGCGGGGAGAACGAGAGAGTTTGGAGACCAACGAAGGAGAGCGAGAGAGTTTGGAGACCAACGAAGGAGAGCGAGAGAGGTTGGAGACCAATGAAGGAGAGCGAGAGAGATTGGAGACCAAGGATGGAGATCGAGAGAGAATGGAGACTTCGCGGGCAGAGCAAGAGTGCCGTATGCAGAAGGGGATAACGGAACTCCACTGGACTTTGGACTCTCCCGTGAACTTTGGACCGGGAGAGGAAGTGCCACATCTCGGCAGTGGAGCGGCACACAGGCGTGCCACAAGCGGCACGAGAATCAGCGGAACGGCGGCACTGGGCGGAACATCTATTGGAAGCGGTACATAAAGGACAAGTGGGTCATCCAGGAGGCACGAACTTTGGACCCAGAGTGGAGAGATCCAGCGGGCCGTGCGCAAAAGGGGAATAACGGTGCTTGGAGGCCCTATATAAGGCCGCAGAGCGCTGGCAGCTGGATCAGTCGATCAAGAGGAGTCAAGCCTTCAAGATCAGTCAAAGTACCAAGTGAGCAATCAGTCAAGCAAGTAATCTACGAGGGAGCTACAACCAAGCGAGTCGTCGGAAGCAGCGCCGTGGGAAGCATAGAAGGAGCAAGATCGCCACGTCGAGACGTTCGGGATTAGGACATCAGGAATCTCCGAATTGAGACACAGGTGGCTGAGTTCTGAAAGGCATCACGCGGCTAAGTCAAGGCGTTTGTTTTCTAACTTTGTCACGACCACACCCTGGCGAGTCGCCCGGCGGGTCTGTCAGAGACAAGCAAAAGAGTCCTACGACGAAGAGCCGTCAGTTTGGGGAGGAAAGTTGTCTGCGACCCAGCGTACCTTGCCCGACCAAGCAGGACCTGGCGTGACGGACGAGCGGTAGATCGATTTGTGGTTTCGAAAGGCGTCAGCCTGGAGAGCCCTGCGATTACCGGCGAAGTTCCCGAGCAGCGACCGCCCAGCTCCCCGAGCGCCAGAACAACGAGATACTGGCCAGAAGACAGCGCAGAGGACATCGACAGCGACGCCAGCAGACATTTCCGGCAGCCACGTTACCATCGCCGCGCGGAGCTCATTGGGGAGCGCAGGAGCGTCGCGGACGTCACGCATTAGGGTGAAGCCCGGTGGAACGTTCGTCTGCGCTAGGCGTAAAGCGAAGTGAACCGCTAGGCAGTCTTGACTGTCAGCGCGAACTGAGCAAGAACCTAGCGGGACCGTCCGGGACAGAGCAAGGGACAGTATTGCCTCGAAAGGCGTCAGCCTGGAGAGCAAGGCTTGTTCACCCTAGTCTGAGAACGGTGACGCTTCCCTAAGCCCACAAGGCCGAATTCTCTGCGGGTCTAAGGCGCAACAAGCGACCCCGAGGCAACGCGTCGGCAAGCAAGCAGAGGCGGCCACTACGAGCGTCCCGAGACCCAGGATCCAGAGGAGGACGAGTCAACGCGTCGAGAAGCCAGAAGGAGGAGCACCAGCAGCCGGCGGAACCAGAACAAGGAGACACAGAAACCAGCATAGCCACACACCCGCTGTACCAATACCACGAGAATAAATCCCACTGTTACCATTTGAAGACTTTGTTTCCTCACTGATCTACGGGCAATCACGTCATATAAATTTGGTGGGACGAACACACAATCTTCTGAGCTAGCCGCACGAATCTCGTAGCGAGCAGACATACAAAATCAGTTCGTTACACTATGTATATTGGTATGATGTAAATGAGTTAGTCGAATAATTGGAAATCTTAGTAGCATCAAAAGGAGCGGGTAACACCAGCCACAATAACAAAATTTTTTCAATAATAGAGGAATTGCGTGAAGAAAGGATTATATTTTAATGGGTATAAATAGGAAGGACAAATATGTTTTACATTTATAAACATCATGTCTGTCGACAAGTTTGGACATTTTTCTGTTGATAAGGAATGATCAGAAAATTTGAAAAGACGTGTTAATTCTACTGTGGGATTATTCATCGATAAAGACGGTAATCTAAATGCTCAAAATAAACGTATCAAAAACGGATCTAAGTCTTTAGACAACGATGATCTAGCAACGAAACAATATACTGATGAGATCCTCGGAAAGTTGGGAAAATTATAACTCACAATGTTAATCGTCGACTCACAAAAATTTCAAGCTTAGAAAATAAAATTGAATTGAATAATAAGAGGGCAGACAGCGCTGACCAAATTTTTGCCAAAATTCTGGAAAAGATTAAAACCATTGAGGACTATATAGTTAAATATGTAACAAAACCGATATCATTACCGAAAAAAACAACAATTGAGTTAAAAGGTGTCGCTTTTCAGCCTATTAGAAGAATATGATTAAACGAGAAATCGTAAATGAGTTGCACGGACCATCTCGAAAAAACTTTCAACGAAGACGAGTGATTACAAGGGGTATAAACGATCTGTGGCAAGCAGATTTGGTTGAAATGGGAGCCTTTTCAAAATCTAATGATGGGTACCCATACTTGTTGAAAGTTATAGAGACACATTTTCGAAATATGCTTGGGGTGAGGTATTAAAATCAAAAAATGCAAATGATGCTTCCCAAGCCATGGAGAGAATATTTATATCGGGTCATGGAACACCAAAGAACCTGAAAACTGGTGATGGCACTGAATTCTTTAATTCTAAATATAAGGTAATCATTATTCAACCTTCAGTACTCTACAAATGTAGGGATCTGACATTATTCAACCTTCAGTACTCTATAAATGTAGAGAACTGAAGGTTGAATAATGATTTATCCTATAACTTTTCATTAAGACCTTAAATTTAGAATTAAAGACCTTTACATTTATAGAGTACTAAAGGTTGAATAATGATTTATCCCATAACTTTTCCATATGTTTAAATTTAGAATTAAAGAATTCAGTGCCATCACCAGTTTGCAGGTTTTTTGGTGTTCCATGACCCGATTTAAATATTCTTTCCGTGGCTTGGGAAGCATCATTTGCATTTTTTAATTTTAATGCCTCACCCCAAGCATATTTCGAAAATGTGTCAATATTAGTTGAACGTTTCAATAAAACTCTTTAAGAATTAATGTGGCGTGAGTTTAGTTTCAATGGAAAATATAAGTGGATAGATATGCATAAGCAATTAATTAATAAATATAATAATAGAATGCACAGAAAAATAAAAATGAGTCCAAGTAATGTCAATTCTTCCAATGAAAAACAAATATTACAAACATCGTATAATCATCTGAAAATATTTGTTGCAAGTAAATTCCTTAAGGGGGGCCACGTTCGTATCAGTAAATATATACATGTCTTTGAGAGCACCAAACTATACAACTGAAATCTTTAAAATTAGAATACATACCCTTAAGCATACTTACTTGAAGATTTAGATGGTAGCCCGATTCAGGGAGGATTCTATAAAGAACTAAAAAAACACGATTTCCTCACACATACCTAGTTGAGAATGTTGTAAGGCGAAAAGGAAATAAAGTTTTGGTTAAGTGGCTCGGGTTTTCAAAGACTAGCTGGATAAATAAGGAAGACATTTTGTAGTATAAGAAATGATTTATTTAATTAATTTTTATTTATATATTTATCTTATCTTATATTAAGTTAAATATTAATATTTTTGTACAATGTTTAAAAGTAAAATTAAATATAATAAAAATACTTTTTACAAACTCAAAATCATTTTCATTTATATTTTCCAAATTCTTGATCATAATAAAACATCTCCAATTCGACTGATTTATAAAAGAGTTTTTTTTCAATATGTTCCTTTTGAAATTTAAGGCTTTCTAATAATTCTCCATCGTTCACATAATTATTTTGTATCGTCTCACCCAAGCAAAGTGAATTTGATTCTAGCCATTCAACATTTTCTAAAATATCTTTTTCGATTAATCTCTGATGTTTAATTGATGACGTACCATGGTCTTCATTACTTGTCTCTAAAATTGTGTTCCGTTAATATTAACTTAAAGTTTTTATATGGTAAAGGTTGTGACATTGCCCAACCATACAAGTTATTCGCATCCACATACATTAAAAATGATGACTCCTTCGAGGAATCATAATCTGACAAACATTTATTATTTGCTTTTGTATATCTATGACAACATTGAACTAAACCACCTCGAATGCTACTTTAAATAAATCTATACATATCTATATCTGTCAGCAATTCAAGTTGAATATTTTCAGTTTTCAACATTGCCTCCCGAGATAGACCTGGTGCCGTAAAATACTGAACTGGATCAAGTAAATAAATTTGCATACAAATTTTTCGGAAGTTTTCAAAAATGTCAGTGCTTTCGACAAAAAGGCCGTTTAAGTTCAGGAGGCAGTGACGAGCGGCAGTTTTATCCAGATGTCTACATCTCGCGCGCTCACACTGCCGTTCGCTCTCCCTCTCCATCTCTCACCTAAGTCTCCGCTCTGCTCTGGAGCGCTTAAGTTAGGCTTAAGTAAGGCTCTTTTCTAAGTGATCAAATAAACATATACGCACGTCGCGCAAAAGCCCCAAAGTACTCCCGTCTTTTTTGCGTACCATTCGATCTTGGGGCTTCATCTATTTTCAACAATCAAGCCACCCCGACCCAACATTTTGGTCCTTCGAGCCGGATTTCAAAATCTTTGGATTTTCCTCTCCTGGAGTTTCCTTTGATTTTGTCCCAGCAGGCTTGAACCGCTCCGGATAAGTTCCACCTACTATAATTGCCGGTCATGCAGCCAGTTTTTCGAACCCTTTTTCGACTAACTTTCTGTATGATATATTGTCTAAATCCAAAAGTGATTAATCCGACACAACGGCATTGAATATATGTATTACCATTCCGTTATTTGTACCCGACTATATTCCAGTTTCCTTTGCCCACAATTGTACACTTGAAACAATTCCAGTATATATTTCAGTGCTACTATTCAACTAAAATATTTCTCAAATACATTTTCAATTTCAATTGTGTGTAACATATAACTCAGTTACAGTAAAAAATTCCCGATCATAAAACTTTTCCTTAAGATTTACACTCTTTATTTTTTACTGTGTTCAAGCTTCGTGTGTATATTTACATACATGTTCTAATACAGTCCACTCTAAGTACTCTTTCTTATACAGTCCACTCCAACTACTTTTCTCGACCTACAAATACGGCTAAACTATTTCTAAAATTAAAAACAAAGTTACAATATCCACAAATTTACTTCAGCAAATCGTTTGCAATTTAGTTGTGCAGGTGACAAACAAACGCACCAACATACACGCATAAGCGAAGTCTTTCCAATTTCCGCAACGTTATTCCGCTATTCGCACCCCACATACGTACATATGTACAGTGTAAATACATTCGTATATCGATGTTTTCGCCAGTGCACAGTGGGTCAAGAGCTCACAATAAATGTTCCTTCCAAACAAACAAAATTAAAGTCCGTAATTCTTAACATAAGTCCGACCATCCGATGCAATAAATATTTATTGACTCTACCTATCCGATAGTGTTACCGGATATATTTACAACCTTGATTGGTTCCTAAATTCCAATTAAGTTTTAGCGCGTTTCCTTACTTCTGAATTAAAATTCTAAATTATTTAACGTCATGGCAACATAAGTAAAATCCGCTTTAACCTGATTTATGGCCACAGCTGACTGTCTGATCCACTTTGAGGCCACTGTGAACGTTCCAGGTGCTCCTACCCCAACGTTATCCGTCTGTAAAATCCGGCGCGATCACTTCAATTCCTTGTGGCAAACGGTAAAGGCAGCATACGACATACAAGGGTGGTCAAAAGTATTTTCACAAAAAAAAAGTTAAATATATTCATAATTTGAACTTACATCTTGTTAACTTTGGCATCAATGGAAAGGTAATTTAAATGCCGTTTGAATGATACAATACATTTCTTAACACATTCAGTACTTATTGAAAAGGACGAATTTGTGTGAAAATGTCCTTTTTGAACTTTTTTCCTCGACTTGAAAACTAAAATTTTTTGATGCAAAAAGTTTCTTCAAACAAAAATAATAGTAACTGCAAAAAGAATTTTTCAAAAATCATTTTGCTTATATTTTTTATGATTCTTTGAAAATGCTTAGAAACATGCATTTTAGGCATATTTTTCTCTTTTTCATACAAATTTTTTCCGACAGTGTCACCTTTAAAAAACCATAAAAAATATAAGCAAAATGATTTTTGAAAAATTCTTTTTGCAGTTACTATTATTTTTGTTTGAAGAAACTTTTTGCATCAAAAAATTTAAGTTTTCAAGTCGAGGAAAAAAGTTCAAAAAGGACATTTTCACACAAATTCGTCCTTTTCAATAAGTACTGAATGTGTTAAGAAATGTATTGTATCATTCAAACGGCATTTAAATTACCTTTCCATTGATGCCAAAGTTAACAAGATGTAAGTTCAAATTATGAATATACATATTTAACTTTTTTTTTGTGAAAATACTTTTGACCACCCTTGTATGCTCCGACTGCATTGTCGCTGCAGGCGAGAGCGCCGCAAACACGAAATTTGTACTAAAGTCAAGTATTACCAAACGTACTCCACTTATGAAATATTTGCCGCGCAGCTGATGGAACAAATCCGAAAAGGCTTCTCCCAACACCTCAAGCTCCAGTACCTCCGTCCCGAAATTCCACATCTTATGGCTGTCGGCTCCCTCCTATCGACACAGAGGTTTTCTCTGGCGATTATCTTCGCTGGCCGACTTTCCGGGACCTTTTCACGGCAATGTACATAGACAATCCGAGTCTAACGCCCGTTGAAAAATTATTCCACTTAAATTTAAAAACAAGTGGCGAAGCTCATTCTGTAGTTTCGAGATCCCCACTCACCAATGATGGCTTTCGCTTAGCGTGGAATAACTTAACTGAGTGTTTCAAAAATAAGCGATTGCAGGTGAACAGTCACCTGAAAACACTTTTCAATGTGCAATCCATAGTACAGGAGTCGGGAGCAGCCTTAAAGGAACTTCAACGCGCTTTTCAAGGTTGCTTAACTTTCATAAAATTTTTCGGTGTTAATATTGAGAATTGGGACCCTATACTGGTTTATATGTGCTCGACAAAAATACCAAAGCTCACTCTCTCATTATGGGAGCAATCCATCCAAAATAAAGCCGAAATTCCTACGTAGCTTGAGCTTGATTCCTATTTGACGGTGCGCCATCGAACTCTTGAGGCCGTCGATAGCTTCCGATCTTCCAATTTCCACCACGTCCAGTCCAAAGACACAAATCGAGTGGCAGAATTTCAAAAAATAAATTCTTTCAACACAAGGTTAGTTCCGATACCCAAAGGCTGCGATCTGTGTTCGAAGAAGAGCCACCCTGTGCGTATATGTCCACGCTTCCTACAGATGACGGTAGAAGATCGCCTAGCCTATATCCAAAGGAAGCAGTTGTGCTCCAATTGCTTTGCAAGCAGCCATCAATTCCGGGATTGCACAAGCGCTCACAACTGTCTCACTTGCCAAGATCGGCATCACACATTGCTGCATCGAAACAGCGGCCCTACTGCTCTGCCGATTCCATCCGGCTCTCCAAGGCCAGTATCCGCCTCAGTTCCACACATCATTTTGTCCTATTCAGCGCAAGTTTCCGTACAAAAAGTCCCTCCTAAGAATACTCCATCCGAATATTGGGTTCCATACCCCGCCTTGGATAGCAGACGTACTCGAGGTATTAAATCCTACTAATACCGAGTCTACAAAAGATCCATCCTCTACGGAAGTGCCACCACTTTCTACGGCTAAACCCCCAGAATCGGCTCCAGGAAGTACATATTCAGAAGTACCGCTCCAATTGCTTGGCTCACAATCATTCCAAGGACTCCTGCCGCAGTGATCATCACTGCCACAAGTGTGGAAAGGCCCACCACACTCTCCTACACATGGACGACCGATCTTCACTTCCAACATATTCCTGAGCCTACTATCCTGAGGTTCTTGCTACTGGTGTCCTCGCAAGGGGGAGGAGAATGTTTACGCCAAAAGGACGTTTAATTTCAGGAGGCAGTGTCGAGCGGTAGTTTTATCCAGATGTCTACATCTCGCGCGCTCGCACTGCCGTCCGCTCTCCCTCTTCATCTCTCCCCTAAGTCTCCGGTCTGCTCTGGAGCGCTTAAGTTAAGTTGGGCTTGTGGTGCTCTTTTCCAAGTGATCCAATAAACATCTACGCATGTCGCGCAAAAACCCCAAAGTACTCCCGTGTTTATTGCGTACCATTCGATCTCAACGATCAAGCCACTCCGCCCCAACAGTCAGTTAAAAGTAATACATCAGTTTTCAAATATAATTCTAAATAATCTTTAAGAGTGGGACATAATAAATGGGACCAAACTTTAAGAGCGTGATCATAATTTTCCTGAGAGCATTCCCTTTTCGTTAAAATATTATAGAATGCTTCCCTTGGTGGGAGGGAAGTTTCCTCGAGTCTACTAGCGCAATCTTAATATTCATAGGGAAATATACCCTTCTTACGCATTACTTGAAATTCAATATCATTACTAAAAAATGACTTTACAGTATTCATTTGATCATCAACTAAATTAGAAGCTAGGGTATTTAAACGTGATGGCTTAAATCTATATGTGTCGAGAAAACGAATTTCAAAACAAGCAAGAACGCTATAGTCGAGTACCTCGACTATCAGATACCCGTTACTCAGCTAAATGGAGATATGCAAGCAGCAAAGCGAGATTAAAATGCGCCACCTACCGGCGGTATACAGATTTAAGCGTTATGGGCGTTAGAGTGGGCGTGGCAAATTTTTTTTGGATCAATCGATAGGTATCGACGAGACCAATACATTTCAGTTAAAATTTTTTATCTAGCATGAAAATTGTGGGCGTCACAGGTTTTTGCGGTTTGTGGGCGTTAAAGTGGGCGTGGCAAACTTTTTTTTGAGTCAATCGATAGGTATTGATGAGAACAATACATTTTAGTTAAAATTTTTATTCTAGCATTAAAACTGTAGGAGCCACAGTTTTGGGCGGTTTGTGGGCGTTGGAGTGGGCGTGGCACATTGCTGAAACAAACTTGCGCTGCGTAAGAAGCTCAGGAATCTGCACGCCAAATCTCAATAGCCTAGCTCCCATAGTTTCCGAGATCTCAGCGTTCATCCGGACGGACAGACAGACGGACAGACGGACATGGCTAGATCGACTCGGCTAGTGATCCTGATCAAGAATATATATACTTTATGGGGTCGGAAACGCTTCCTTCTGCCTGTTACATACTTTCCGACGAATCTAGTATACCCTTTTACTCTACGAGTAACGGGTATAATTATTTCCACTTTAACATTTCATTTTTTTGCGACAGAAATATAGTTTTCCTTACTTATTGGTATTACGAAAATTTCAGCGGGAATCTTTCCCAACTCTTGAATAAATAAATGACAGTCGTGTTTCGAAAAATTATGAAAATATACTGGTATGAATTTGTTAACTTTATAATCCAAGTTACATTACCCTATCAGTCCCTAAATCTTTCTGACAAATAGAACAATTCAATGAATTATCAAATACTTGCTGGTCATCCAAAGTCATTTTCATAGGAACTATTTTATGTAAGTAGTCATTACTCAATTTAGTTAAATTTTTGATCAAGGAACTTACAAAACCTATTCCTGAATTTTTTCCTGTTTCTAAAACAAATTTATCTAGTTTAGAATCAAAGGCACACTTTATCTAATACGCATATGATATTGGAATATGTTCATTAATATTAAATAATTTGGGGCTCACTTCAAAATTTTTCGGTTCCAGAATGCATTCACAATCCGCGTAGACAACAAATGGAACTTGAAGCTGATGTTGAACTTGGGTAAATTCCAGTGTATTATTCTGGGTGCGGCATCTTTGAAACCTTCCTACTGCAGAGCGTCTTGTGTTTCAATACAGCTTCCTGGGATCCGGAAAAATTCAAACACACATTGCAGAAAAATTTCTCCCTCCTCTGATTTCCTCTTTGAGCAGTCATTAGTCTTTGAAATAGAAATGTATACAAATTATTTAATTTCTTAAAAGAGAGTATTAAGGAAACGCGGATTCTGGGACAATTAGCCTATTAACGCCCCCACCCCCCCTCCCGCCATCATTAACGTATGCGGGTTCTGGGACAATTAGCATAATCCAATAAATTAACTGATTTTAATGGGCTTTGAAGTCATAAAAATGTCAGGATCTAGTCTATAAAGAGTAAAATTAATTGCCCCCATCGCCCCCACATCCCCATGTGACAATATTGATCATGTATCCTTCCCCTCATTATGTGCATTTAATAGTTAGGTGAGAAAGGTGCACGTGAGAAAGGTCGCACAACCATAGTATCCAAAGGTTGTTATCTTAGAGGAACATATCAGATCATGTTGGGGAAAGGTGTGACCACGTACCCTTTTGCCTCATTATCACAGGTGTTGCTGTGCACGTGTGAAAGGTCGCACACCCAAAGTATTCAAAGATGGTTATCTTAGAGGAACATGTCCGATCATGTTGGCGAAGAAAGTTTCCTATGATTGTAAAACTATAAAATAAATCTCACAAGATTATGATTCTCAGATGTGGAATATTTTCCAATACACATTTTTGTTTCCGCCCCTAAACGTTTAACTGGTAAATTGTCTAAGATTCTCTCCTTTCCACAAATGGGTCATAAACATGTCATAGAAGGGACCTGACCGCACTAAAAGGGACACATGCACAACCCAGAAGGCGCACGCTCATTGACAAGATCATGGGCCTCACGCCAACGACCTCACGGCGGACTGCTAGCTCTAATACGTTCCCATAATAGGGACTGACATCACGACCACGCAACAACTCGCAAGTAGCCGGCATATCTCAGTCAAGGAAATATTTTCCATTCTCCGTACCTGTAATTTTAACTCGAAATAAAAAGTCAGAAGTTTATTTTGTAGCATAATAATACATTTATTCATTTATTTTGGTATTGCGAACATGTTTTATTATGTTATTTAATCATTTTCATTCTTTTTTCTAGATTATAGTATATATTCATAATGTTGAGTGCTTCCTTTTTGTAATCCGAAATTCGATGGCATACACAAGTAACAACTCCCTTAGTGACTGCATCATTGCTCCACACGCAGGTGTCCATATGATTTCCATGAATAGATTTTTTCATATTACCTCGTTCACATTCAAAGAGTTTGGATTGTATGAACTGGAGCCGTACAAAGTGTGCATTAAACATAATTCCGTCAAATACATTCAGAAAGTTATTTATTTTATCTGAATGCATGTTGTCTATCTAAGTCAACAATCTCGTCTTAACCTTTTAAATATGCTTACACAATTTATAAGGAAATTTTGTGCAGGTTTTCATCTTCTTCTTTTAACCAAAAATATGCATTCTCGAAATTCAACAAATGAAAATCTTTGATTTTTCCTCTTTTTTTACCCAAAAATGTGCATTCTCGAAATTCAACAAATGAAAATCTTTGTTTTTTCCCAAACTCGAAATGATTTTTTCCAAACTGTCCCCTATTGGCTACCTGAGTATGATGGTGTGTATAAAAAATTACCTTTCCTTTCCCACCTGCAAGCAAAGTATGTGCGACCTCTTCTAACCAACACTCTCCTTTATTCTATGATTTTGTGTCTCCTTTATCGATTTGATAAATCGATTTGATAAATCGATTTTCAAAATCAATACTTCTCATCTCATCTAACCAATGAATAGTCGATGTAACCTAATAGAATTGCCTAAGTTTTTGAATTTAAAAAAATCTTTAGTATGCATCTCTCATCTTCAATATTATCGTTCACGCCCACTTCAAACAATATAAATGATCGAGGACAATAGTTAGTCTTCCAAAAATAGTCTTGAAGTGGGATACTCTGCTACGTCAAAAAGAACTTTAGTAAAAGTGAAAAAGAGATCGTGAAAAAAGAATTTAAACAAAACGAATAAAATAAAATGAATAACCAAAATCAGTTTTGTCAATCCTGCAAGTGTTTCTTGCTAAAGAATAAGTGGGCAAATCATGTCCGTTCGGAGTTGCATAAGCGAAATGCATTTCAACCCCTTGACGGAAGAGTCAAAAAAATTTCTGAGGGATTCAAGGGAAGAATACTACATTACATGTATGTAAACGATGGATCGGACTTGATCTTACCTGAGAGTTTCTTGAGTGAAGCTGGATTGTCCCTGCTACCTCATCTCAGCATTCTGTTAGAAAGTTATACTTCAGCAAAAGTAAACTTTGAACTGTTTGCAGAGTATATACTTTTTAAAGATGAATCTGAAGAAATCGAAATGAAAAGTTTTCGAAGTAAAATGACGATCATAAATAAAGATTCTGACTTAGAAAATACCTTCCAAGAACATACCATGGAAATAATTTCAAAAACACAAGAATTTCAAGAGAGAGACAGTGGATGGTCTCCTATAAAATTGATTCGCTTGGAAATGAATGTGAATCATTATACACCGATGGCTGGTTCGTCCTTCATAACACTACCTCGTTTCTTTTTAACGAAAAAAGAAATAGTTAACGTTTGTAACGAAAATGATCAATATTGTTTTAAATGGGGCTTTAATTTCTGCCTTGAAAATTGTTAACAGGCCGCAAAGATGTTCGGCATATAATATTGATATATCGCTGGAGATAATTCGTATAAGTGATGAAATAATATTAGATTTCACAGGGTTGACTTTCCCCCTTGAAATAAAATGTATAAACAAATTTTTAAAGAAGAAAACTCATATGAGTTTAAACGTATTCGGATATAATGAAGAGACGAGGGAAATAATTGGACCACTTTTTCAATCGGAAGTGGAATAGCCTCTTCATATCAATATGATGGTTTTGGAAGAAGGTGGAAATGGACATTACATGTACATTAAAAATCTTTCAAGGTAAATTCTTTTATTCATTTTTATCTCTTTTAAGCAATTAAATAATTTATATATATTTCTCTTTCAAAGACTGATGACTGCTCAAATAGGAAATCAGAGGAGGGCGCAATTTTTCTGCAATGTGTGTTTGAATTTTTCTGGAACCCAGGAAGCTGCATTGAAACACAAGACGCTCTGCAGTAGGAAGGTTTTAAAGACGTCGCACCCCCAGAATAACACACTGGAATTTACCCAAGTTCAACATCAGCTTCAAGTTCCATTTGTTGTCTACGCGAATTTTGAATGCATTCTTGAAACCAAAAAATTTTGAAGTGAGTCCCATTATTTTATATCAATGAACATATTCCAATATCATATGCGTATTATATAAAGTGTGCTTTTGATTGTATTCGGGATTAAAAAATTCGGGAGTAAGTTTTGTAAATTCATTGATAAAAAATATAACTAAATTGAGTGATGACTACTTACATAAAATAGATCCCATGAGAATGACTTTGGATGACCAGCAAATGTTTCATAATTCACTGAATTGTTCTATTTGTCAGAAAGATTTAGGGACTGATAGGTTAGAGATCATTGTCATTTCACAGGTCGCTTTAGAGGTGCAGCCCACTATAAATGTAACTTGGATTATAATGTTGACAAATTCATACCAGTATTTTTTCATAATTTTTCGAAACTCGACTGTCATTTATTTATTCAAGAGTTGGGAAAGATTCCCGCTGAAATTTCCGTAATAAAAAAGGAAAACTATATTTCTGTCTCAAAGAAAATACAAAGTTTAAGTGGAAATAGTTTTGAAATTCGTTTTCTCGATACATATAGATTTATGCCATCAAGTTTAGATACCCTAGCTTCTAATTTATTTGATGATCAATTGAACACTGTAAAATCGTGCATTTGTATGCAAATTTATTCACTTGACCCAGCTCAGTATTCTACGACACCAGGTCTATCTTGGGAGGCAATGTTGAAAACTACAAATATTCAACTTGAATTGCTGACAGATATAGATATGTATAGATTTATTCAAAGTAGCATTCGAGGTGGTTTAGTTCAATGTTGTCATAGATATACAAAAGCAAATAACAAATATTTGTCAGATTATGATTCCTCGAAGGAGTCTTCATTTTTAATGTATGTGGATGCGAATAACTTTTATGGTTGGGCAATGTCACAACCTTTACCATATAAAGATTTTAAGTGGATGTCTACCACAGACATAGACAATTTTGATAATAATATTCCAATCGATAGCAAATACGGTTATTTTTTGGAAGTGGACTTAATATATCCATACCGTTTACATGATCTTCATAATGATCTTCCATTTTGTCCGTCAAATTGTCTGGCCTCAAAAGAGGATAAGGTAAAAAAATTAATTGCTGACATGGGAAATAAGAAAAATTATGTTATACATTATCGGAATTTGCAACAATATATACAGAATGGGTTAGTATTGAAAAAGATCCATAGAGGTGTTCAGTTTTTACAAAAGCCTTGGTTAAAGAATTACATTGATCTAAACACTTTACATAGTCAAAATGCAAAAAATAAATTTGAAAATGATTTTTTAAATTAATTAATAATTCTGTTTACGGAAAAACAATGGAAGATCCCTAGCGCAGGGTCGATATTAACCTCATTAGTACATGGGAAGCTCCGGATAGCTCGAAGACTGGACAAAAAGCACATTGTGCCAAAACTTTAATTTCAAAATCCAATTTTCATACTGCAACTAAAATAAATGATAATTTCTATGCAATTCAAATGAAAAGATTGTCCGTTCTATTTAATAAGCCAATGTATTTAGGATTTGCAGTACTAGACTTATCGAAATGGAAAATGTATGATTTTCACTATCAATGTATGAAACCAAAGTTTCAGGAAAAGTTACTCTTAAATTATATGGATTATATTATTCATTTATCTATACACTAAAAACTGAAGATTTTTATAAAGATATTCGTAATGATCTTGAAGCAAAATTTGATACATCGGACTATTCAGATGAAAGAATTAATCTATATAACTTCAAAAGAGTTAACAAAAAAAGTTTAGGGTTCTTTAAAGATGAGCTTAACGGTAAACTCATGACAGAATTTGTAGGCCTGTGCTCAAAGGTTTATTGTTATAAAATAGATCAAGTTGAATCTTCACATAATAAAGCAAAGGGAGTGAGTTCACGAAATCTTACAATTGAAGACTATAAAAACGTTTTATTAACTGGGGCCTCACTATATGGTAATAGAACAATGTTTAGATCAAAAGCACATAAAATAACTACAGTTAAAGTAAATTAAAGTAAAAAAATTCTTTGTGGCAAAGAAAACAAAAGAAAACGTAATGTTAATGAAACACAATTTTTAGAGTTAAGTAATGAAGACCATGGTACGACATTAATAAAACATCAGAGATTAATTGAAAAAGATATTTTAGAAAATGTTGAATGGCTAGAATCAAATTCATTTTGCTTGGGTGAGATGATACAAAATAATTATGTGAACGATGGAGAATCATTAGATAGCCTCAAACTTCAAAAGCAACATATTGAAAAAGACCTTTTTTATAAATAAGTTGAATTGGAGATGTTTTATTATGATCGAGACTTTGAAAAATATAAATGAAAACAAGGAAGAACGCTATAGTCGAATACCTCGACTATCAGATACTCGTTACTCAGCTAAAGGGACCAAAAAGAAATGGAGATATGCAGCAGCAAAGCGAGATTAAAATACGCCACCTACCGGCGGTAAACAGATTTAAGAGTTATGGGCGTTAGAGTGGGCGTGGCAAATTTATTTTTTGGATCAATCGATAGGTATTGACGAGACCAATACATTTCAGTTAAAATTTTTTATCTAGCATGAAAACTGTGGGCGTCACAGGCTTGGGCGGTTTGTGGGCATTAGAGTGGGCGTGGCAAACTTTTTAATAGGTCAATCGATAGGTATTGATGAGGACAATACATTTCCGTTAAAATTTTTATTTTAGCATCAAAACTTTAGGAGCCACAGTTTTGGGCGGTTTGTGGGCGTAAGAGTGGGCGTGGCACATTGCTGAAACGAGCTTGCGCTGCGTAAGAAGCTCAGGAATCTGCACGCCAAATCTGAATAGTCTAGTCTATAGTTTCCGAGATCTCAGCGTTTCTGTGGACAGACGGACAGACGGACATGGCTAGATCTACTCGGCTAGTGATCCTGATCAAGAATATATATACTTTATGAGGTCGGAAACGCTTCCTTCTGCCTGTTACATACTTTCCGACGAATCTAGTATACCCTTTTACTCTACGAGTAACGGGTATAATGATGTTGAGTTTGTAAAAAGTAGTTTTATTATATTTAATTTTAGTTTAAAACATTGTACACAAATATTAATATTAAACTTAATATAAGATAAGATAAATATATAAATAAAAATTAATATACAAATAAAAGTTAATTAAATAAATCATTTATTATACTACAAAATGTCTTCCTTATTTATCCAGCTAGTCCTTGAAAACCCGAGCCACTTAACCAAAACTTTATTTCCCTTTCGCCTTACAACTTTTTCAACTAGGTAGGTGTGGGGAAATCGTGTTTTTTTCAGTTCTTCTTTATAGAATCCGCCCTTAATCGGGCTACCATCTAAATCTTCAAGTAAGTATGTTTTAGGGTATGTGTTCTTCACCTTTCTAATGTTAAAGATTTCAGTTGTATAATTTGGTGTATACCCTTTCTCAAAGACATGTTTATATTTACTGATACGAACGTGGTCCCCCTTACGGAATTTACTTACAACAAATATTTTCAGGTGATTATACGATGTTTGTAATATTTGTTTTTCATTGGAAGAATTGACTTTACTTGGACTCATTTTTTTTATTCTATGCACTCTATTATTATATTTATTAATTAATTGTTTATACATATCTATCCACTTATATTTTCCATTGAAACTAAACTCACGCCACATTAATTCTTTAAGAGTTCTATTGAAACGTTCAACTATTGATGCTTTTAGAGTACTGAAGGTTGAATAATGATTTATCCTATAACTTTTCATTAATACCTTAAATTTAGAATTAATCATCATCAGTTTGCAGGTTTCCTGGTGTTCCATGACCCGATTTAAGTATTCTCCCCATGGCTTGGGAAACATCATTTGCATTTTTTGATTTTAATGCCTCGCCCCAAGCATATTTCGAAATTGTGTCTAATACAGTCAACAAGTATCGGTACCCATCATTAGATTTTGAAAAGGCTCCCATTTCAACCAAATCTACTTGCCACAGATCGTTTATATCCCTTGTAATCATTCGTCTTCGTTGAAAGTTTTTTCGAGATGGTGCGTGCAACTCATTTACGATTTCTCGCTTAATCATATTCTTCTAATAGGCTGAAAAGCGACACCTTCTAACTCAATTGTGGTTTTTTTCGGTAATGATATCGGTTTTGTTACATATTTAAGTATATAGTCCTCAATGGTTTTAATATTTTCCAGAATTTTGGGAAAAATTTGGTCAGCGCTGTCTGCTTTCTTATTATTCAATTCAATTTTATTTTCTAAGCTTGAAATTTTTTGTGAGTCGACGATTAACAAAATGTTAACTCAAAATGAGTTATAATTTTTCTTAAATCTTCTCCCAACTTTAAGAGGATCTCATCAGTATATTGTTTCGTTGCTAGATCATTGTTGTCTAAAGGCTTAGATCCGTTTTTGTTTATTTTATTTATTTTGAGCATTTACATTACCGTCCTCATCGATGAATAATCCCTCAGTAGAATTAAGACGTCTTTTCAAATGTTCTGATCGTTCTTTATCAACAGAAAAATGTCCAAACTTGTCGACAGACATGATGTTTATAAATGTAAAACATATTTGTCCTTCCTATTTATACCCATTAAAATATAATCCTTTCCTCACGCAATTCCTCTAATATTGAAAAAATTTCGTTATTATGGCTGGTGTTACCCGGTCCTTTTGATGCTGTAAGGACCTTTTTCATGGGCTGGGATAAAACTCAGTCCGGCCAGGGTCCTCTACAGTTAAATTTGTAGAAAAGTGTTGGGACGAAACTGGACGGGGAGTTTCCGCGGGGATTTGTAGGGAAAGGAGGCCAGAGTATCCGCGTTGCACCGAGTAAGCAGCTCTAACGCAACACGGCACCCGAAAGGTATAGTGGAGGGCGGGGCTGCTCCCGGCGAAAATACTAACGAAAACGAGCGGCGTAGCCGATCCCTGAGAAAATACCAACAAAACTGGACAGCGTGGCCGTTCCCCCTGGATGTGCGACTCACAAGCTACTGGGGTAAGGGAGTAGGGATCCGAGGGGAGGATGGCCGGAGGCGACCCTTCCCTGTGCTCCCTGTGGTCGGTCGAGTGGTCGTTTGCACTGAGTAAGCTTCTCTGGCGCAACACGATTCCCGACCGGCACAGATTACTGCACGTGGCTCGCGACTACCTAAATCGTATTTGGGGCGGGGTTCCCAGGAGAGGGTGGCCAGAGGCGATCCCTTCCTATGCTCCTTGTGGGCGATCGGGTGGTCGTTTGCACTGAGTAAGCAGCTCTGGCGCAACACGATTCCCGACCGGCACAAATCACTGCATGTGGGTTCCCGAAAAATGCACAAATTCACACGGACACATACTTCTTCACTCTCTCTTGTCTTTATTATTCGCTAGTACTACTGCTGCTACCCCTACTCGCACTCAGTCTGATCGCTATTGTCTCCTATTGTCCCACTTACTCCTTGGATCCGGCGTGCCGACGCTCGTGCCGCTGTACCACCCCGGGTTGAAGTCCGCTCCTAGGTCTGCTCGCCTTGGCTGCCATTCGAGAAAGAGAGCGAGCTTCCGCCCTTGCGGCCGCATGTAAGCCCGGCTTGCCGGGTTTCTTCGTTTCCCAACACAGTTTCTTATCGAACCTCCCGCCTATCGCTATCGGCACTATCAGCTGTTGGCCCTCGGTCGACCAACACTGGGTGGTTTTCCAGCCCTGGTGCGCGCAATATTTAAATCGGATAAGCTTAGCTTCTAGTTTGAACTTATATAAGTAAATTGCCTTCGTGGCGTAATCTCCAATTGTATGCCTTCGTGGCAGAAAGAATAGAAATGGCGAAATGTGGAGGGTGTGTTTCACGCATCCTCACACCCCCTTTCTTCGGCGTGATTATGGCGGAGGGAAACGATCACCTCCCGCCCGGCGGTGATGGTGACTCGGAACCGATGACCCTCGATCTGGCGCAGGTAGCGCACCCTCCGTCGATCCTGCTCCTGGATGGATGCGACTAGGGCTGTAGGCAGTCGTCGCTGGTGGGTGTCTACCCTCCAGCTGACTGGGGCGACGATCCACTGGGCCTCCATCCTGTTGTTGTAGTTCCGATCTGTAAATTGCTAGAATATTAGCCTAGGCCTACGTTCCTTACTGGCCCTGCCTGAGTGCGAGGATCGACTTATCTAGTGGGTACAACTCTCAGCTTAACCTAGTTTTCTACTAAAGTTATTACTACGATGCTTTGGGTACATTCGTCGACTCCCTTATGTTGGGAACGCGCTCTCTCCGGTGGCTTCTTCCGGGTCCCCTAGTTGGTCACTGCGTTGGTGGTACTCCTTCAGGTCGCCTACTCCTGCTGTTCGCCTCTTCCTGTTTTCCATATGTTGTATCCTGACGATATTCGGGGAGAGGAACTTCAGCACCTTAAATGGCCCCGAGTACTTAGGAGCAAGCTTCGCGTTAAAGCCTTCGCTGGCCTTTGACAGGTGGTGGAGGCGGACCATCACCTGTGATCCGAGCTGAGGTCTCCACTCGCGACGTCGCAAATTGTAGTGGCGGCCTTGTTCCTGAGAAGCCATCTGGTTGGTTTCCAGCGCAGTGCGGAAAGCTTCCTGAAGTCGTTTAGCTTGCTCAGTGGGGTCCAACGGCGACGAGTGTAGACCAGGCGTGACCACATCAAAGAGGGCCCCTGGCAATCTGGGTTCCCTACCCTGCACCAGATAGGCGGGGCTGAAACCGGTGCTATCTGAGATGCTCGTGTTTATGGCCAGCGAGATCTCTGGCAGTAGCTGATCCCATGTCCGGTGATCCTGGTCCACGTACTGAGCTATCATTGTCTTGATGGTCCGGTTTGCCCGTTCGGTGGGGTTCTGCTGCGGGGAATAGGGAGCTGTGTATTCCAGTTTGATGCCGTTAGTGCGACAGAATGTCTTGAAACCGCGGCTGGTGAACTGCGTGCCGTTGTCGCAGATCAAAGTCCTGGGTGCTCCAAAGCGGGATATTATCCTTTCCCGAAATCCAAACTCCAGTTGGGCGGCTGTGGCCTTCTTTAGGGGTATGATCTCGACCCATTTGGAAAAGACATCTATAAATACGAGCAGCATGGTATTCCCTCGTCGGGTCCGAGGAAGAGGTCCAACGAAGTCGGCTCCGACGAGCGCAAATGGCTCCGTGGGATGGCGGGTCAGCATTTTGCCCGCCGGTTTGCATTGACTCACCTTGTATTGTTGGCAAACCAAGCAGCTGGTGACGTACCGCACAACGTCTCGATGTAATCCCGGCCAGAAATATCGTTGGGCAATCCGTCTGCGAGTCTTCCGGATGCCCAGGTGACCAGCAGAAGGGTGGTCGTGGCATTCCTCCAGCACTCGTTGTCTCTGCTCCCGAGGCACGCAAAGCTTCCATGGGTTGCTGTTTCCCACGTCTGAGGTGTGTCCGATGTGTCGATACAGCTGTCCGTGATCCAGAGTGTAATCCGGAAACTTTTCGGGGCGCCTCTGGACTTCTTCTTGCATCCTCCGGATCCATTTGCACTGAGTTCCGTGCTCCGCGAGCAGCTGAAGCATCCCTAGGGGTTGTCGGGAGAGGGCGTCGGCGACAACGTTGTATTTGCCCTTCCGATAGAGGACGGTAAACTGGTATTGCTGCAGCTCCAGAGCCCACCGGGCTATACGGCCCGTGGGGTTTTCAATCGAGTTCAACCACTTGAGAGCGAGGTGATCCGTAATCACGTCAAACTGGTAGCCCTCCAAGTAGCAGCGTAGCTTCCGCGTGGCCCAAACTATGGCGAGGCACTCCTTTTCGGTAGTGGAGTAGTTTTCCTCGGCTCGCTCGAGGCGTCGACTTACGTAGGCGATGACCTTCTCCTCTCCATCGATGCTCTGAGTGAGGACTGCTCCAAGTCCTGTATCACTTGCATCCGTCTGAAGCTGGAACTTGTATTCAAAATTTGGGCAGGCCAGTACCGGTGCGGCCGTTAGTCTGGCTTTGAGTGTCTCGAATGCCTGCTGTTGGGGCTCCTCCCAGCTCCACTTGACCCCCTTCCTGAGGAGTCGGGACATGGGCTGAACGATGGAGGCGAAATCCTGGACGAAGCGTCGATACCAAGATGCGATGCCCAAATGGCGACGTTGGTTGGCGGGCGTAGTCCCTGGATAGCAGCTATCTTATCTGGGTCCGTCCTGATGCCTTCTTCGCTGATCAAGTGGCCTAAGTATACCAGCTTTTTCTGGAAAAACTTGCACTTGCCTTGATTCAGCCGAAACTTTGCTTCCCGCAGTCGTCGGAAGACTTCCCTGAGATTCCTGGCATGTTCCTCCCACGTCGCCCCGATGACGATGATGTCATCCAAGTAGGCAAAGGCGTGGGGTTCCATATCCGGCCCGATGACGCTGTCAAGGGCTCGCTGGAACGTTGCTGGGGCAGAATGCAGTCCAAAGGGCATGACTTTCCAGTGGAAGAGTCCACGCCCAGGGACGGTAAAAGCCGTGCATTCGCGGCTTCCTTCCGCCATAGGGATCTGCCAGTATCCATTCTTAAGATCCAGCGTTGAGATGAACCGGGCGTTCCGTAGCCGCTCCAATATGTGGTTGATTCGTGGGAGTGGGTACGCATCGGGTATGGAATGTGCGTTGAGTTGTCGATAGTCGACGCACATCCGCATATCCCCTGTCTTCTTCCGCACGAGCACCAGCGGGGCACTGTGCGGGCTACGGGAGGGCTCGATTCGGTCGTCTCGTAATAGCTCGTCCAACTGCTGATTGATTATGCTCTGCATGGCGGGGTTCTTTGGATAATACCGCTGCTTTAGTGGCTTATTCTCCCAGAGAGTGATGGTATGCTCGGCGATCTCCGTTGGCCCGCTTAGCTCGTCGAAAAGCTGTAGCTCCTCCTGCAGAAAGTGGGCGGTTTCCTCGGCGTGAGGTTCTTCGGCCACCTGTAGCCTGGTTGGGTCCTCTGCTACAGTGGCCAGGTGTCCGTGGGGACAGTGGCTCCGGAACGGGTTGTGCTTCCGTGCGCTGCCTGCGTCCGACTGGGCTGGCAGCTGATATACACCGATTTTCCATTGTGGTTCCCCAGGCCCAGGTGAGGTGGCTGGTTTGCGCGTGTGAGTTTCCACCGTTGTGGTGGCCAACAGGGCGCTCGTGGAGGGGCGTCGAAACGGGTTCTTCTCCTTTGCCGTGGCGGCGTCCGCCTGCGGTTGTAGGCCGTACCTGTTATCCGTGGGGGTGCAGGTTCCCGCGGTGTCGCCTGACGGGTTCCTTGACAACGGGGGTCCCGAGGGGTCAGGACTTGTCTTCCGCACTGGCGCGTTTGGCTTTATGTGAGTCCTCGGAGCAGGCTTTGGAACTGTTTTGGTCCCCCCCTCGGTGCCTTGCGATGATTGCGGCGTACCGGGTGTGCTTGGGGATTGCGCGGTTGCGGCCGTAGGAGTCGCCCGCGTATCTGGGGTTGGTTCTACCTTCCGGGTGGCAGGTGGGGCTAGTTGCAAGCAGACTTGCCCGCAGATTAGAGTTGCGCTGATGGCGCAAAGAAAGTCGATGCCCAAAATCACTTCATCCAGGATCGTTGGCAGGACTAGTAGCGTCAGCCCGATCTGTCGGTCGTTTAAGCCGACTTGCGCCCGGAGGGCCTTGGTCACCTCTTTCTGGGATCCATCCGCCAGAGAGATGCGGGAGCGGACTTCTCTGCTGTTTCTTCCTGAGTCTAAGCGCTTGGCGATCGCTTCGCTGACAAAGCTTCGCGAGGCTCCTGTGTCAATTGTTGCCGAGAAAGGTTGTCCCTCGATGGTAACATTGGCAACAATTCGCCCCCCCGCCAGGCGGAGTGGGGAATCTAGTGATGGGGGAGCACCGAGTGGGTCACCGCGGGCTCCCGACGTGGGCGGCGACCCTGGCCGTTTTCCGTCCGGCGGCAGCAGTCGATGGTACGGATGCTTCGTTTCCCACAGTCCCAGCAGTACATCAGCGGTGGGTTTCGGCATTCTCGTGTGAAGTGTCCAATTTCTCCGCAGCGGTGACAAGCTCGGCCGACGTCAACCGGTGGTTCCGCTTCCTGGGCGATCATCCCGTTGGATATCGCCGGCCTCCTGGGTCCAGAGGGCGTTGGAGCGAGAAAGTTCTGGAGTCGAGGTGTGGGTCTTCCGCTGCTCTCCCTGCCGGAATTCCAGCTTGCGGTTGGAATTAGGGCTGCATGTCGAACGGGGTCTCGATCCCGTGCGATTTCGAACGCAGTTGCCAGTTGGGTAAGCCCCTCTAGTGAGGAGAACTCATGTCGCCGTATGAAAAGCTGGTACTCCGGCATCAAATTCTCGTAGATCCGCTCGAGCTCCTGGCCTAGTGAGTACTTGGCGCGTTGCATCATCAGGCGTAATTCCACTACGTATATTTTGAAGGGCTCGCCCACTTGTTGTTGCCTGGTCCGGATGGCATCTTCTAGGCTCTGGTAGTACCGCGGAGGCAAGAAAAACTCCAGAAACTCTCTCCGGAAAGTTTCCCATGGCTCGGTGTGCATTTGGTATGCCCGGTACCAGCCTTCGGCGCGGCCTAAGAGAAGTCCGATGACGGCCCTCGGTATGTCACTCGTTCTCACATTGTAGGTAGTGGCACCTTCCTCGATGCGTTCTATAAAATGAACGGGGTCTGACTGTCCGTCAAACAGTACGCCCCATCCTCGCAGTTTCTCGGCGAACACTGCCGCGGATATGGAGCTGTGCGGAAGATGGGCGGCTGGGTTGGCGGCCGGTATCTCCCGTCCAGGGCTTTTCCGTAGGTTCCCTAAGCAGGGCACGGGAAGCGTGTGATCCTCAATTCCGGGCATCGGTGAGGTGGCCCGACTGGTGGACGTCCTCTGGGTGGGCGCTTCCGGGTACATTGCCTCCAGCGCGGCAAAGCGCTCTCGTAGAGCCGGGCTGTGGTCTCCTCCTCCGATGAAGGATGCCAATCGTGGTCGTAGTTCGTCTACTTGGCCGTTCGGGTCAAGTCCAAACTCTTTTAGCAGAGCCTGCAGCTCGTCCTTCCGGCGGTAGGCGATCCACCTGACCCCCATGTTTGCGGTCGTGGAATCACCCCCGGATGCGGTGAAAAACCTGTCCTCTTCCAGTCCGGCAGCTGCCGGATCTGGCTTTGATTCTGCGTCCTCTGACGTTTTCTTTCCCGAGACACTGGGCATACGCGCGGTGGCGCTGCCGATGGCTCTGCTGGGGATCACTTGGTGAGCGCTTCTAGTGGCGTGACTGGGCGCTGGGCGCACGGCAGGTGCTGCTGACGTGCGGCACTGGCTGACCGATGTGGTTGCGGCTAGCGCTCTCGGTGGCGCTCGTAGCGTGGCTAGTGACCACGTATCCGGCGCGGTTGGCGCTGCTGAGGGCGCTGCTGGGCGCTGCTGATGGGCGCTACTGGTGGCGCTCGGTGGGCACTCGGTAGGCACTCGGTGGGTGCTGCTGGTGGTGCAAATAACGCCGCCCGATGGGCGCTGAACGCTGTGGAGGGCGCGGGGCCGCTCGTTGCGCGCTCCTGGTGACGCTCGTTGAGTGGCTGGTGACCACGTATCCGGCGCGGTTGGCGCTGCCGGTGGCGCTCTGTGGGCACCTGGTGGGCACGTGGGTGGGTGCCGCTGGTGGTGCACTGACGCCGATCGCTGGACGCTTGTTGGGCGCTGCTGGGCCGCTCTGTTGGCGCTGCTCGGGGCGCGGTATGCGCTTGACGGCTTCGTGGGAGACCACGTGGCTATGTGGCGCTCCGGGAGTGGGTTGGCATTGGCGGGCGCAGCGTTACGGGATCCCCTACTCTAACTATTCCTGCGGTCTCCTATATTTCTCTAAATCTCGTCTACTGGACATGGGTCTTTAGGCCATGCGGTTGGTGGTAAAAACCCAACTCTCCTGAAGGATATCTAGTCGTCCTTATTTGTCCCTGTTCGGGCGCCAAACTGTAAGGACCTTTTTCATGGGCTGGGATAAAACTCAGTCCGGCCAGGGTCCTCTACAGTTAAATTTGTAGAAAAGTGTTGGGACGAAACTGGACGGGGAGTTGCCGCGGGGATTTGTAGGGAAAGGAGGCCAGAGTATCCGCGTTGCACCGAGTAAGCAGCTCTAACGCAACACGGCACCCGAAAGGTATAGTGGAGGGCGGGGCTGCTCCCGGCGAAAATACTAACGAAAACGAGCGGCGTAGCCGATCCCTGAGAAAATACCAACAAAACTGGACAGCGTGGCCGTTCCCCCTGGATGTGCGACTCACAAGCTACTTGGGTAAGGGAGTAGGGATCCGAGGGGAGGATGGCCGGAGGCGACCCTTCCCTGTGCTCCCTGTGGTCGGTCGAGTGGTCGTTTGCACTGAGTAAGCTTCTCTGGCGCAACACGATTCCCGACCGGCACAAATCACTGCATGTGGGTTCCCGAAAAATGCACAAATTCACACGGACACATACTTCTTCACTCTCTCTTGTCTTTATTATTCGCTAGTACTACTGCTGCTACCCCTACTCGCACTCAGTCTGATCGCTATTGTCTCCTATTGTCCCACTTACTCCTTGGATCCGGCGTGCCGACGCTCGTGCCGCTGTACCACTCCGGGTTGAAGTCCGCTCCTAGGTCTGCTCGCCTTGGCTGCCATTCGAGAAAGAGAGCGAGCTTCCGCCCTTGCGGCCGCATGTAAGCCCGGCTTGCCGGGTTTCTTCGTTTCCCAACACAGTTTCTTATCGAACCTCCCGCCTATCGCTATCGGCACTATCAGCTGTTGGCCCTCGGTCGACCAACACTGGGTGGTTTTCCAGCCCTGGTGCGCGCAATATTTAAATCGGATAAGCTTAGCTTCTAGTTTGAACTTATATAAGTAAATTGCCTTCGTGGCGTAATCTCCAATTGTATGCCTTCGTGGCAGAAAGAATAGAAATGGCGAAATGTGGAGGGTGTGTTTCACGCATCCTCACAATGCTACTAAGATTTCCAATTGTTCGACTAACTCATTTACATCATTCCAATATACATAGTTTGGATTTGATTTCTGAAAAGTCATGTAACCAAAATCTGTTTTTGAGCGAAGTACAGTAGACGTTTTAGGACTGACATCTATGCCTATTAACTTCTTAATAATATGGCTATATTTGTATACTCGTGTACCCTTGATTCTGTTATTAGGTTTAAAGTCTACTCTATGTATATTCGTTTCAAAAAATTTTTTTTATACATTTTCAAATCTTGATAGTTTTCAGGTTTACTAAGAAAAATTAGAGAGTACAGACCTGGAGTCAGATCACAACCCATTCCACTAGAAAATGTTATTTTATTATCTTTAATTTTTAATTCTTTATCTCCCAATGTTAATGAATTGTTTGCAGTTTTTGTAAGTCCATAACCTTTATCCAACACAGTTCCTCTGGTCAAATTACTGATATTAAAATCATAATTATAACTAGTGTTATTATCTTTTAGCTCTGCATCCGCACCCATATCGGCCTCTCCTGTATACATTGGTAAAGGTGTTGTCCCTTCTTCTTCACTCTTTTCCGTCTCCTTTTTCATATCTTCTATATCTTCCTCTATATTCGTCTGTGAAAAGAATTGATTATAGGAATCCTATCATCGAAAGACCTTGGTGGAGTTTTGTTTCAATTAGACTGCATATCTTTCTCATTAGTAAAGAAGAAATCGTCAAGCTCTCTCTCATCATCATCGTATTTTTTAATTTGCTTCATTTCACACTTTACTTTTATACTATCTATTACATTAGAAATCTTTTGTTTTCTATGTTCCTTAACATAAGGGTTCAGTAATAGGTTTAAAAGTCTCCTCAAATTTTTAAATCGTATGATTTTTGACTTGTTTGAGATCATCGAATTTTCGCTTCAAAGCAAATCTAGCTTTGGTTAACTGTGACAAAATATTCATTGTAGTATATTTTACAAACTTTATAGGTGAAAGATTTAAAATTTCCGAAATTCATGTAGTCACTCAGTTACTAAACAAATACTGTTTAGGGAACGCCATAATCTGTAATATTTATATACCTTTTACGAATAAAAAAAGATTCGATACATTTTCTTCATTATATTTTAAAAAGTGTATTTACTGTGATATTCTTAAAATCTCAATCTTTTTAATGATTACTGACCTATTTCTAAATACAATTTGTCATTACTTTTATAAATATTAAATTTTGCATCAACCATTTCATTGATGATATCATCTTGAAGAGAGGTGTACCTTTCCGGCATGTACAGAATGGGCTCCTCCAACTCGAGAGCAATAGATTCTCCAACCTTTGTTGTTTTACGCTCCGCCTTGAGGATCGGGAATCTTACATTTTTAGGCATCCTTGTCTTCGATAGCAGTGTCTTTTTATTAAATTTATTGAACTCTTTAATTACAATGTTCATCTGCTTTTCCTGATTCATGATGGTTGTTGAGGTTTTTGGACTTGGTACAGTTGTTCCACGTTGTATTTAGCTGTATTTTGATGTTTACTACCTGTTTAGCAGTTGTTCAGTTCTTGTTTCGTTGTTGCTTACTACTTGTTTTAGCTGGTTAATAGCTGTTATAAGATGGTTATTATCTGGTTAGTAGCTGTTAACTAGTTGTTTACTAGTTGTTATAAGCTGGTCACCAGCTGTTTTGAGCTGTTATGAGCAGTTATAGTTTTTTTTTGTTAAGAATGATCAAAAATTCTTGTCCTTTAGATGACGTTCGATGTGAAGTAAAAATATAGACTGTGAATTTGAACGCGTGCAGGTCCACTTTTTATACTATACAGAGTTCACACATACACATACCCATACATTGATTTTCAACCCCTCCAAATGTAAATTAACCATTTAAATATACCGGTTTTGACTCCACATCTACGAAAGAAAGTAGAAAAGCGAGGCACAGGTGTCCACAGTTGTATGAATCAAAGTCTTGAAGTCTATCGTAGTTGTATTGTATTCTATGTCCCAAGTATTTCACAACTTCTCTAGGTGGCCGAAGATTTTCGAAACTATCGAAATAATGTATATTATTTTTATACCCGTTACTCGTAGAGTAAAAGGGTATACTAGATTCGTCGGAAAGTATGTAACAGGCAGAAGGAAGCGTTTCCGACCCCATAAAGTATATATATTCTTGATCAGGATCACTAGCCGAGCCGATCTAGCCATGTCCGTCTGTCCGTCTGTCTGTCCGGATGAACGCTGAGATCTCGGAAACTATGAGAGCTAGGATATTGAGATTTGGCGTACAGATTCCTGAGCTTCTTACGCAGCGCAAGTTTGTTTCAGTAGACTGCCACGCCCACTCTAACGCCCACAAACCGCCCAAAACTGTAAGTCCTACAGTTTTGATGCTAGACAAAAAATTTTAACTGAAATGTATTGTTCTCATCAATACCTATCGATTGACCTAAAAAAAAGTTTGCCACGCCCACTTAAACGCCCACAAACCGCGAAAACCTGTGACGCCCACAATTTGCATGCTAGATAAAAAATGTTAACTGAAATGTATTGGTGTCGTCAATACCTATCGATTGATCCAATAAATAAAATCCACTCCCACTCTAACGCCCATAACGCTTAAATCTGTCTACCGCCGGTAGGTGGCGCATTTTAATCTCGCTTTGCTGCTTGCATATCTCCATTTAGCTGAGTAACGGGTATCTGATAGTCGAGGTACTCGACTATAGCGTTCTTCCTCCTTTTTTTTATTATATGCAACCCAATGTGTACCACTTGATCGTGAATTATCTAGGTTTACTATACCACACTCCCGACTTTTTGGTGCTTCTGGGAGTAGATCTCTCATAAACAACCCTCTAAAATGTGGGATATATTTCTTAGCAAAATTGGTAGAAAACCTCCAATTTTGGGTACATTAATTACACGAGGTACTTTAACATTTTTCTTAGAACCCATTGACTGATGAATTGATTTACATGCAACTTTAATTGCACTCATAAGGTCTAATGGTTTTTGTTTTTTTAATGTCTTAGTAGCAACATTAATAACAGTCGAAAGGTGTGTCTTCTTCATTTTGTTCTTCAATATCTTTTTCTTTCCTTTCTTTTCCGTTTTATTCAATCCCATACCAAATTTTTTCTTGGCTTTCATTATATTTGTAACAAAGTATGCTGCTGCTTTTCACCAAAACTGATATCTGGTGCCTTGACACGCGACCAGGCTTTGCCAATCAATATGGAGTCTGCCCTATGTCGTTCACTCAATGCCTTGTTCTGAGAATATGCAATATCGTGCTCTTTGCAAGCTTCATCCAATGGGTTTATTCCTTGATCACCACGTTCCAACCGTTTCTGTAACTTTGTACCCGGTCCACAAAAATTATATCCCGGAATATGAGCTTCAAACGGTAATGTGTTGATTAGCTTATCGACAAGACCACCACCGTGTTTACAATTAAAAATACGACTGATGCGATTATAAAAACGTTTACCCATTTTATTGATGTTTAATCGTCAAAGATTTCTCATTGAATGAGGTACATTAGGTTAAAAGATGCGTTTAATAAGTCAAAAACTAAAAATTTTAGTTAGAAATATTAACGTTGAAAACGAGAAAAATCTACCGCCATGACATAGTGATCTCTTACCGAACACAATAAGGGCTCTAATTGTTGGGCCTTCGAATTGTGGTAAAACTAATATTATGTTAAGTCTAATAGAGAGTCCTAATGGATTAAAATTCGAAAATGTTTATATATTTTCAAAAAGTTTATATCAACCTAAATATGAGTACTTGGAGAAATTAATCAAACCGATTAAAGGAATGGGAAATCATACATTCTCCCATAATGAGGGTGTACTAGACCCCAGTGAAGCTAAAAACAATTCCATTGACGTAGCTTGTGAAAAACAAGATAACATAAGATCTTATTTTTGTATGGGTCGACATAAAAATATCGACTCCTTTTATTTATGTCAAACGTATAGTCATATACCTAAACATCTGATTCGAGACAATGCCAACTTTAATATAATGTTTAAGCAAGATAATTTAAATATGCCGCATATATATCGGGACCATATTAACACTGATATGAATTATGAAACATTTGTGAAAATTTGTCAAAAATGTTGGGAGGAAAGGCACGGGTTCCTATGAATAAGCAGGGATAACGAAATGGATAACGGAAGATACAGAAAAGGATTTTATCAATTTATTATGATTTAAGGAGTAATTTCAATATAAAGCTTGGTTAGATACTTACAATACCACAGTTTATCAAAAGATTTCAATATGTCTAGATCACTTGCATTATCCTTGAATGGAAATAGTTCCATTATAAATACAATCTTTTTTCTACCTATCGAATTGAATGGTCGATATGAGTGCGCTCTTATCGATTTTAATACGTATAATTCGATTCCAAATATTGATGATAAAAGTAACCTCGTCCACATCGGTGACAAGGTTATTACAATTCCTACTGAATCATATAAATTAAATGATATCACCGATTTCATTTACAATAAACTAAAAGTTCATAACCTTGAAAATACATTTAAAATTCAAAGTAATAATAATACACTTCAAGTTGAAATAACTACCATGCGAGAGTCAGTTTACTTTAATAAGGAGAGATCGGTTGGACAACTGTTTGGTTTCCATCAAAAAGTACTAGAACCACATCCTACAAAAACTTATCGATCAGATCAGACCGTGAACATATTAAAAATTAATACAATTGGTTTGGAATGTAATATAATCAGCGGTTCATATGTAGATAATACACCGAATCATACATTACATGAGTTTGGCATTAATGTTCCGCCAGGGTATAAAATGGCAATGACACCACATAACCTAATTTATTTACCAATCAACTGTGACGAAATAAGCACACTATCTATACACATAGTTGATCAAAACGGTGATTTGGTGAATTTACGTGGTGAAAACGTTTCGATTCGCATGCACATTCGGTTAATAGAATGATTATTTATAATAAAAGACGTAGCTTAAGTCCTCAGCCAAGCATTACTAATTGTAAAGCTATAGAAAGAGGATCAACAGTAAAAAGAAGCTCACTTACTTTGAAAAATAAACTATCTTTAAAGTCGTTAGGCATGAAGATTCGAGTATAATATAAAAGGTGGAAAGGAAAACAATGAAGGAAATTTTAAATGTTCGAGAAAAGGTTTACTCAGATGAGAGTATTTCGAAGAAAGTGTTTCATACTTATTCATCGTATAATCAAACATTTAAACCAAACGATGAAATTCGAATTACTATTCAAAATCAAGACTTGTACGTGCTTCCTCACGAAAGTTTCCTTAATTTTCAAGGAATTATTAGAAAAGATTCACCGAATGATAATGTAACCACTTTTTTTTTAAATAATTGTATGGCTTACTTTTTGGATGAAATTAAGTACGAAATAAATGGATGTGAGATTGATAAAACACGATTTGTCGGTATGACTACAACCCTAAAAAATTATATATCTCTGGATAATCTTCAAAGTCAAAATCTATTAAATTCCGGATAGAGTAGTGGCGACGAAATTTCTACGGGACCCCACTTTAACTTTTCTGTACCATTAAAAATTTTATTGGGATTTGCTGAGGACTATAAAAAAGTTTTAATAAATTGTAAACACGAACTAGTGTTGATGCCAACTAAGAATCTTGGTGATGTGTTTGAACAAACCAGAAATTAACAAACTTTTAAGTTGGAAATGACGAATATAATCTGGAAAATTCCCCATGTAACTCCGAGCGATTTTGCAAAAACTAAATGTTCTTGGACGTTGATGCACTATGGTCAGTACAAACAAGTGGCCTTTACGACACCAAGCAATGATTGTTACGCGCGGAGCCCTAAACCGATTTGGGCAAGTAAACGAAATCGCGGACATGGAAAAAGACGACATAACAATAGCCAGTTTAAAATACATGCTCACATAGAATGGCTAGTAACATAGAAACTTACAAATTATTGGAAGATAGAAAATACATAAGTTTATCATAGTTAGGGCTATCAAACAGAAAGACGTGACACCCCGAAAAGGATCATGAAGGGCATAATTGGATCTACAAATTGGCAGGGACAGCGGACGAAAACGACGAACTGTTCTACAGGGTACATTCCAGTGGAGGGAACTAAGATGGAAGGGAGCGTCGACATCACCATTAATTAATTTATGCAAAAACATAGCTCCATGACACTTTCTACGATGGTTCACGGTTGGTAAGTCCAGCAGGCGCAACCTCGCATGATAAGAGGGCAATTGACTTCCTGTGTCCCAGTTTAAACCTCTCAAAGCAAATAAAAGGAATGGTTTTTGAACGGACTCTAACATATTTTGGTAACAGCTAATTTGAGGTGACCATATACACGAGCAATATTCCATTGACGAACGAACAAGAGAAACATACAAAAAGCTTTGTTGTGTATGGATCATCAAACTCCCTTGACCAACGCTTCATAAACGCCAGGAGACTTCTGGCTGTGTTAGTTATAGTAGATATGTGGTCTTTAAAACTAAGTTTATGATCAAATTGAACGCCAAGATCCTGAACAGAAAAAATACGTTCAAGGGCGTTATTTCCGACAGAATATGAATACAGAGATGGATTACAACGATAAAAGGTTATAAAGTTACATTTAGAATAGTTCAAATTCAACATGTTAAACTGCACCACATATACAAACAATCAAGATCTAATTGAAGGTCATTATATGAATTAGGTAAACACATGGACAAACATAGCTTGACATCATCTGCATACATTAAAACAGTTCATGATTTTATGACATAAGGTAGATCATTAATCATTAAGCCAAAAAGTAAAGGTCCCAGGTGGCTACCCTATGGCACTCCAGAAGTAACATGAATTATTTTGCAGATTTTATTATTAAAACAGACCATTTGAGTTATATTAGAAAGGTAGGAAAATATCCACTCTAGTAGGTTGGGTGGAAAACCTAAAAGGCACAATTTATAAATAAGAATCTTATGGTTCACTGAATCAAAAGCTTTAGAGAAATCGGTATAAATCACATCAGTTTGATGATGTGTCAGAAAAACTTTAGTAATTAAAGACGTAAATTCAAGTAGGTTTGTAGAAGTAGAGCGACATCTTGTGAAGCCATGCTGACAAGGTGAAATAATAGACCTGCAATGATGCTGCAACTGACAGGTAATAATTTTTTCAAAAAGTTTAGGAATAGAACTGAGTTTAGCAATACCACGATAGTTTGAGATATTGGACTTCTTCCCTTTTTTAAACAATGGGATAATAAAGGATTCCTTCCATATGGATGGAAATCTACATTGACTTAGGGACTGATTAAATATCAATGTTAAGGGAAGAGCAAGATAAGATGAACAATTCCTGAGTATACAACTTGATATTCTGTCAGGACCCGGTGAAAATGAGAGCTTGAGAGTATTAAGACTCTGAAGAACATCAGATACATCAATCACTGGTTTGAAGATAGAGTTCAAATGAGGTAGTGGGTATGGATAATCTTTATTAATGACACTATTGCATTTCGTATGTGTCGATTGAAAAAAGTCTGCGAATAAATTGGAAATATCATTATCATCAGATGCTACATTATTATAGAGAAAATGAGAGGGAGGGAAGCAGTTAGACTTTCCGTTTAGAACTGACGAAAGAAAAGAAAAGCTTAGGATTACTCTTGAAATCACGCTTACAACGAGACAGGTAATTTTTGTAACAATCAGAATTGTACTGGACAAATTCCACCTTAGCTGAACTATATTTGGTGAAGTCTGTCTGTAAGCCGGATATTTTGAACCGTTTAAATAGTCTGGTTTTTTTATTCTTTAGATAAGATAGTTGACGGGTAAACCATGGAGAGCTGTGAGAATTCTTCGTGGAGGAAAGATGGACATGTTCATCAAATAGACGGTAAAGGACCTCATAAAAGTACCTAACTGCATCATCAACAGGAAGGTCAACTAGAAAGGACCAGCTTACTGTCGATAAAGATTCCACTAGTCTGCCGTAATCAGTCCTCTTAAAACACAAACTAGGCTGTACATTTATTGCAGTCCTAGGATTATT